>NW_027104055.1:0-515788 GCF_902728285.1 Clytia hemisphaerica
TATCAGAGAAAAGTTGCCCTCAAACTAGATTTAGAAGCGGCTAGTCTTGATTTTGGCCTTAGACGATTCCGAGAATATGTTGTTGGTTCGCCGGCACTTATCAAGGTGATTACTGATCATAAACCCTTGATACACATATTCAACGGACGACGTCATGGCTCAATCAGGACCAGGCGGATAAAATTGAATCACCAAGATATTCCCTTCATTGTTGGATATCAGAAGGGCTCACTCAACCAAGTTGACTACATGAGCAGACATGCAAGGAGGCTCTTAAGCCTACCCATTGCACAACGAAAGGAGTGTAATGATATAAACAATCTACTCTATACACTTCATACAACACAAGTAATGGACCACATTACATTAACAAGAATAGCCAAAGAAACAAGTGCGGATAGAAACCTAAATGAAATTCAAAGGTGTCTAAGAATGGGTTACTCGAAAATTCCCAAAAACACAAACAAGGAGACAAAAAGATTCGGTCCTATCATGCAGGAATTAACAATGGTTGCCAATGGCATTATATTGAAAGATGACAGAATTGTTCTGCCAGAATCATTACATAACCTGGCCATAGAACTAGCACATCGAGGCTCACATCCTGGACAAAGCGGAATCGAGAGAAGGCTCAGATTCCACTTCTTCTTCCATGAAATGTATAACAAGGTTAAAAAGTTTGTGACTTCATGCAAAGATTGTGCAATCTTTGTTGACAAAAAAACCAAAGAGCCCATAACAAGCCATAAGGTGCCTAACAAATCCTGGGAAACAGTGGCTGTGGATTTATTTGGACCTATGCCTTCTTCGAAACACATAGTTGTCGTACAGGACCTAGGATCCAGATACCCGGCTGCTAAGCTAGTAACGTCCACTAAAGCAGAAAAGGTCATTCCAGCGCTCGAGGAAATATTTGATGAGTATGGCTACCCGGAAAATCAGATATCGGAAAATGGCCCACCATTCAACAGCAAAAAAATGAAGGAATTCAATGAAACTCTTGGGACAGCTGCTAGGTTTTCAACGCCATATTTCCCTAGCCAAAACCCTGCAGAAACCTTTATGAAAACAGTAGGAAAGACAATGAAAATAAACAGGCATTCCAGACAAAACGAGGCAGAAGCCTTGAGAGAGGCATTAAAAACATATAGACAAACACCACACCCAGCAACAGGTATACCACCAGCAAACATGCTCTTCAGGGATGGCTTGAAACACAAATTTCCCCGAAAGGCATCCACCAACGAGGAGGTGGACAATGCACGAGAGGCAGACAAGGAGAAGAAATGCAAACGACAGGAAGCAACTAACGCCTCAAAATACAGGAAAAAGTCTACCATTCTTCCTGGGGATTTAGTCCTTGTTAGGGACTGGACAAGGAGGTCCAAGTTCGATCCCATATTTCTTCCTTCGCCATTTCTAGTTCAGGAACGAAACGAAGAAATGAAGAACGTACTATTAAAAGATCTAAATTCGGCAAGAACTCTACTAAGGCACCTTGACGACGTCAAGCAACATCACTTTCCTTTTAATGAACCCGTACAGGATAAAGCCCCTTACAAAGAAATACCAAACACTGGAGATCTAGAAGAAGCAGCAAAAAGCTTCATCGAGGAGGAAGACGACGGAGAAATTATCCAACATGATCCTCTACCAAATGACATCCCTGCCCTACCAGATACAAGGATGGATCCTATTCCACAAAGGGTATCAACAAGGGTGCGAAAGACGCGAAAACGCTACATTGAGATGTGTTGACTAAACTACTCTTTTGTTCTTAGATATGGGGAAGACAAAATTACACAGAAGAACAAAGAAACAACAGAAATACTACCGCCACTTGGCTCGACAAAGCCAGAAGAAGATGTCAACCCAAGTCGACAAACGGAGGGTCGTCCTTAAGGAAAAACCAATATCAGCCAAGGAAGATGAAGCAACCAAGGAGGTGTTAGATAAAGTGCATAGCGATGATGCAATTTCAATCAATACCTCTGATAATGACTTTAAATAATTTCTTTACAGTTATAATACATTCATTCCCTTATTCGAGTTTTTTATATTTGTCAACACTATTTACTTTTATAAATAGTTATTTTTAAATGTATCATCAAGTTCAATATACCTTTTTGATAATGGTGGTCATGATATATTCCTTACTAATCTGTAATACTTATTCTATTTTCAGTCAGGGTCAATATAATATATACAAACACAAATAAAACACCAATGGTCATATTATTCTTATTATGATACTTCTTTCTAAGATACTTTGTTGTCTTTCTAATCTTTGTGCAAACTTGCATATATGTTTTGCATATTTTCCAACTAAATCCAACCAAGGCTTTTTTGTTTTCCTCTTTATTTCGGTCCGCAAATTACATCAGCCGAATGTTGTTCGTCAGTATATTGTGTAGTCTAAGTAGCCCTTTAAAGTACCCTGAAGCTCAACGTCAAAAGGAAAATAAGCAGGCGGGACCGCCCTCCTAATTTTAATCCCGGGATTGAAAAAACCCAGAGAAAACCTTGTCTGTACATGTATGTAGCTCTGTGTAGCTGAGGAATTTTAAAACACGGCATTTAAAGAGAAACAGGCAGAGAAGTTGCGATTGGAGGTTTTTGTAAATAGACAACATGACAAAGGTTTGTTATATTTTAGCATAACAAAGACAAACTCAGGAGGTTAGGTAAATTGCGTTTTGACTGATTTTAACCATTTTTCTAATACAAAATAATTTCAAACTCGACTTAACTGAAGAAATCATGATTGGGCAGCCACAGAAAATTAGATAAGAGCAAACCTACTGTACAAGAGCAAATAAAGAGAATGAATATTGAGCGAATCAAACATAATGGAATAGACCTTTTTTCAAAGAGGACGTCCTGTTGAATAATTATGTAGTCCAGCCATAAAAACAATGATAGAGCCATGCATAATTACTGTATCATGCATAATTACTGTATCATGCATCTTGTAATAATTATGCATGGTTTTATCATTGTTTTTCTGCTGGACTACATAATTATTCAACAGGGTGGCCTCTTTAAAAAAAGGTCTATACAATCAAACTACTACTAGTAGTAGAAGCAATTCAATTGAACGGCAAATTCTGGGTATAATATTTGATTACGTTTGGATGGAGGTGTTGCCTTTTATCTAAAGAACAAAATTACCTCAAATGTTTGAGCCGATACTTGAAATTATTCGATTGCCTTTTATTGTGTTTAATTGATTGAACCATTTATTGATTCTGTGTACGATATAATTTGAGATTGTTTGGGGACGGAAAAAGTACCAAAACTCACAACAGTTAAAAAATGAAATGAGGCAGAATATGAAACAAAAATTGATAAATATACCTATTGGGACAAGTGGATTTTCTTTGATTTTTCTTTTCAGTTTTTGAGTCTGTGTTTCTTCTTGACGTAAGAAACTAAAATCAACGGGTTCGAGAGATTTTATTTTTTTTGCTGCCTTTTCGTCCGCCATTTTGTTTGTTTTGATCTCGTGTAGCAGCGAAATCGAAAGTTGCGTAACATTTATTTCGGACCAACGCCCATTTCCCACCAAATCCGCCAACGGCTTCTGCTTTAGAGGAGGGCGGTCCGTAGGGGACTGGGGGGGGGGAGAAAGAAGGACGCTGGGCAAGAAAATATGCCGATTCGAGAGAGAAAGTTCACCGCAATAAAGATGCGGGACAGGAAAAGCCTGGGGACAGGGAAGGGAATGGTGCTCGAACAATTTCTTTAGTTAATTTTTCTTCTCCTCATGTCATATGCTCCTTTTTAAAATCTCACAACTTTTTTTTTTAATGTTTGCGACACTCTCAATGAGGCCCCCTTCGCTAGACTAGTAGACTAGTCGGTTATTACTTATAACCTTATAATAAAACTGTCAATCAAATAATGTAAACACTAATTAAATATTCAGCGCGCGTGAGAGAAAAGGAAAATAAAATCCAAAAAAGAGACGCAACTTCATCCCTTCGGTTCTTTTTATTTGGAGCTTGATTTTTTGTATATGGGTCTGTTTTCAACGACTAGTTTACTAGTCTACCCCTTCGCTCGATCTCGTACTGTACCAAATGGGTTGTCACTAGGCTTTAGTAGGTGTGCTGTTTTGCAAAGGTGACCTTATTTTTTACCGACCGTATCAAGGATCAACAGACCAACTAGCTCACACACTTCCGCACTGTTAAGGCCATCGCCCATCGTCAAATCAAAGTTGGGATCTGCTGACTTCTTTTTTTACCCATGGGAGCATCGTTTGCGAATAAGAGAGGCTTTCGAGAATGCAGGATGATTTTTTCGTGTTCGTTCGAGTTTTCGATGTATGCTGTTTTGCGAAGATGGCCATATTCGGGTGAACTTAAAAGATTTAAGGCGGCGTACACCAGCCCATTCAAAAGGTTTTCACCCTCGACCCTAGGCCTTACCTAGCCCTCTTACGCTATTGATGATTCTGATGCGGACGCGTTGACGGGAGATTTAAAACGATTACTCCAGTTTTACGTTACGGCACTGGCCTCTCTTTACATCGCAGAATCATTTACCGGTCCTGGCTCACGAGGGTGAAAGGTTTTAAAAAATTCACTGATGAAGGTGTTTTTGTTTGAATGTCAAACAGCGCCTTTTAAAAATACTTGTCGGAGATATGTTTCTTATTACTTTGAGCAAACAGATGAATTTGGGAAAATTTGTAATCCTTTTCAGAAAAATGAGTAAAATGTGAAAATTATTACGGCAAACATTCCAATAAAATTGAGATAGCGCCAATCGATTCGCAAAGAGAAAATTGAAACCATTTTTCATCTGTCGCGTTTCTCTCTTATTCTTCCATCATATTACGACTTTGTATGGGCCATACAAAACGAATAAATAGCTTTGCCCTATACCAAATCTTCAGCAAGAACTTGAAATCTAGTGATAAAAGTTATAAGCAGGACAGATACAGATATTTTCAGAGTCACTAATATGTCTTCAAAGTGGACAGAAATCTTTGTATTGATGGCTATTTGCTTATCTTTCATGATTCAAAATTCAGGTAATCAAATTCAATTAAAAGCTTCTCATATACATGATTACTTTAAGGCTAGAAAGAGCAGAATCCGGCAAAAACAATAGACCAAGATGAGGCGATTGGCAGAAGATAAGTAAAAAAATCTGGTATTTTAAATTTAGTGATCTTTTTCAATTTAAGTAAGTAGAGTAAGTAAGTATGCAACCAAAGTCGGAGGCGAACCGAAAACTTCTATTTCGTTAGCTGTCTACCTGGCAGGAGAAGAGGGGAAGAGCAGGGCCCTACTCTCTCCTTACGCTTGATCCTCTCTTAATTGTCGAGCATCAAACGTAGAGGCATCGAGTACCAGGGGGCAAAGATTTTTGGTTGTGCTTCCTTAGACTCTATATTCATTGACCCTGCACTTTCAATTTCATGTCATGGGCCCTGAGTACGAATTTGATATCGTTAAAATCTTTTCAATTTATTTACAGATGGATATACATTTTCCCGACCACAAGAAAAATGTTCCGATGAAGAAAATTGGATTTGTGGAAGTGATTTCAAAAGTTACAGAAATATTTGTGAATTCAAGAACGCCGCAGACGAATCACCTTTACCTCTGACCATCATTTTATTGGGTAAATGTTGAATGATAAAATGTGAATTTTATTACTTTTAGCTTATATTTAGCTTTATTCTCAAATATGGAATTTTGTAATCTATTTTCCGTTGATTGTTTAGTAAATAACAGTGTACTGTGTATAAAAAACTCCTTCATGCCTCGTGTCAAATTGAGATATTGTGCGTTATTGTACGACAAACATTCTTGTGACTAGGGTATGTAATTTAAACATTTACATTTATCGTCCACCTCTAAGCAAAACGCACTGTCGAATATTTTTAGATATCCGATAGCAAAATATCTCTTCTGTAGCAGCGAGTATCAAGAAAATAGTTTTTTGATCAAATAATTATTTAAATGTCACATAAATAAAAACAGATAAAAGAAAGTTCTTTTTAACAAAAAGAGAAAGGAAATTCGAACGTTTTGTAATTAAAGAGAAAAAAAGCAATGAAATTGACATCCGTAATAATAAGATAGTAAAACGTTCGAAAATGTTATAAAATAATTGGTGAACGATAAACCATATATTCGACGTGAAAAATCGGATATCGAAATTATTCAGTCTCGCTTTAATGATATTCGACTCAGCTTCGCTTCGTCGAATATCATCAAGCTCGACTGAATAATTTTCGATATCCGATTTTTCTTGTCGAATATCTGCTTAATATTCTGAAAAATATGTTATCTAAATTTAAGATTTCCACACAATATGTTGCGACGAAAATGTGATATGTACTAGTTATCGCATGACTTCGAGTGCAAAAAGGGATATAGTATTTGTGAATTAGAAAACCTGCAGAAGAATATTCGAAGCAGCTGACTTGGGAAAATTTCGGGTTAAACTACAGTTGAAAGTCGCGTAAATATTCACAATGAATATCAAATTATCATTTCATCAAGTATAATAAAGTACAGTTTCGTATAATTTTCATATGAGAAAGATGCAAATATTAGAAAAAATACGTTGGGAAAATGATAAAGGATTTGCATCCTTGAAAATTTCAGATGTTCAAGTGTATTCTGGATTTTTATCGATAATCTAGAAACATGTTAAAATTCAAGCAGAATGGTGCTGCCCACTTAAAAAAAAGAAATAACTACCTATATATCTCAATAATTAAAATTCCCTGAAATTTCATCACTTTCTCTAACTTAAAATTAGTATCCCTTACGGAAACTAAATGCTCGTATTCCATTGAAAACGAATATAGAATGCATTAAAATAGAATAAAATTCTAGGTTCAAAACTTTGATGAATTTCTAATTCATTGGGTATCAAAATGTATTTAAATTCTAGACTTTAAATTACATATAAATGTATAATAAAAGATTACGTTGAACTTGAGCAAAGAAAATACAATTCTAATGTTGTTTCAATTAAATTCATTTTCCATTAACTTTTTTAAACGTAGTAAAATTATATTTTTAATGTGAACCACGGATTCACTAAAATAAAATGCAATTCAGATGCTCTAACAAATTAAATGCATTTTTTATTCCATTTTTTAAACGCAATTAAACTAAATTTTTCGATATGCTGATGAATTGACAAAAAAAATGCAGTTCAAATAGTTTTACAAATAAAATGCACTTTCCATTCCATACTGTTTTAATTTTTTTTGCTGAGATTCATTTTTTTCTAATTTTTTAAAACCAAAAAATAAGTAAAAAGATAAATTAGTAAAGATTAATACCAGAGTAAATAGTCACGAGACTAAATGCAACCTAATATATTTTAAGTAAAAATATAGCCACAAAAGAATGCGGCTATCGCAAAATCGCACCCTTACAATGAAGATCGTAATCGTCAAAAATAAGGCACACTGATGACAGTACAGTATTTCGCCATCGATTTTAAATCTTTAATCCATGTTTATCATGTTTTGTTAAATCTCCTCCTTGATTAACTCTCTCGCAGCTGTTCACAAGCTAGAGGAAACAACCCCTAGAAACAAACTCGGTGGGACCCCTCCTCACTGGAAAAAGCCGCCAAAAAATGGTCATGATAAAAATACCCGAAATTTCCCCCATTGAAAAGCTGGCTGGATAAAAATACCCTGAAATGAAATTTCCTGATCCCCATTGAAAACCCCATTGAATTGAAATCAAGAGCTCTTATTGCCGCTGGGAAAAAAACATTGAGACACTGAGGCCATCCTCACTGGATTTTTGAGCTGTAAACATTAGAATTTGAAATCCCCACTCATTTAAAAACTTTTCAAGCGGTTTTCCCAGGCCCATTGGCATCTTCAGCTGTTAAATTGTTAACAGGGTCACTGGTGGGGTGTCAGGAAATGGATCTGAAAATAATATATAATGTTATATGTCATTGAATATGCTATTTTTCATGAGTTAAAAATTACAGTTCATTGTGGTAGGTTTCAAAATTAAATGATGTCAGAAAATAGATAAGTACTTTTCAGGAGTTCTGTCTTTTTGAGAGCACGACCAGTGCACGAGTTTAAAAAAAATCAAATACAGCTTTTTGTGCACAATGCAGGGCGGGTCGGGAAATCATTTAAAATTTTGAAATTTTAGTGACCCAGCCGCCCTCACGATTAATAACGAAACTTTTTTTCTCTGAACCAGATAAACTTTCGATAAGTTTTTTATCGGACAAAAAGTGAATATTTGTCTAACAACAAATACTTTAAATATTCGAAAAAACTTGTAAAAGCGAGCGCGTAGCAGCCATTTTAGAAGCTCTACGCGCAAGATAACAGAATATGTTAGCTTTTAGTTGCAAGTAGCGCATGATCCTGAAGTAGGATGAATTTTTCCGCAAATTATGAACAAAAGCTTTTGATGTTATTGTTATCACATATCATAGTATTTCACAATAATGGCGCAACTTTTTTCTGATTCTAATCATAAGTTTTTTGTCTGACAAAAAAAATGAAAATCTAGGGTCTAATTTTCTGTCTTACTTGTAAAAACGAGACTAGCACAGTATTTCTATGGATTTGTAAGTTGAGCTAGTTCACAATAATAAGGACAGAAATCTTGTTTTTATCACAAAGAAAATATCGTTTTTGATGTTTGATTTATTCTTCAATGCAGAAGAAACTTAACCAAAATTGTAAAAATTTGTGACAATTTTTTTACGTTCAAAATTCTTAGATACGTTTAAAATACATTTATTTTTTTCGAATAATTTGGGTAAATTGCTCTGCTCCATTGATAATTGTAGGAAATTAGTTAGCTAAATTGTTTTGTGTATTGGCGGTTTAGTTTGATCAAATTACGAGCAATTAGAACACAAAAGATTTGAGAAAATTGATGTTTAAAAGTTTTATTTTAACAAGCCAAGTTTTCAGTTGTGTCAGTCACATGTCCGTCAGGCCATGAGCTATGTTAGGAAGAGTCTCTCTTCTTGGCTTAAATTCTCCAATGTTATTTCCAAAATTTATCTATTAATATTTATTTTCTTTCTAACTTTCAGGTAAAACCATAATATACCGACGGAATACGGACACACAATTGAAGGATGATTAAAATCACGATATACCAAACAAAAGACGAAGACGCCATCTTATTTTCAAATTTTTAAATTTTTTTTTAAATTTTTAATCTTTTATTAGAATTTTCGTTGTAAATTTTAACTTTAATTTTGTTTATTCTACTAAATAAAATATTCCATTTGCAAGTCAAACGATTAGACTTGTATCCTGTATCTCAAAACGCAGTTAATCTGAGTGAATATTAACCAATAACCCATCGAGTACAGCTCAACAATGTATACCCCTTACAAGCATCGATAAACCTCGGAAAATAATTAAAAAATGCCCCGATAAAATCCCTATAAAGGACCCGAATACTGGTAGTGGTATTCTTACAAAGAAAAGAAAAATAATGCATTACAAATTCTCGATTCTTATGAAAAATCTTTCTTATAAGAAATATTTCGGATATTGAAAAGGCATTTTAAATTTGGATTTTCAATTCATTTGAAATCTTGTCCGCTATTTAAAGTGCATTTTAATTTTGACGCCGTTCATTAAAAATGTATTTATAATTTTCCTCAATTCTCTTTTTCATGTTAAAAATGTATTTGTAATTGTGAAGTATCAAAAAATTATAAAATTGTTCAAAAAAGTAAATGCAGTTAAAATGAAATCCTAATGAATTATATATCCTATTTTTTCAAATGTTATTTCAATGCAATTAAAGTGCATACTGTATGCTATTCCATGATGCATTTTATTTACAAAGTTTTTACTCTAGCAATGCGATTTAAATTCGTTTAACATTTTTGTCCAGGTCCAGGTTTCACTACATTTAAATTGCAATTAAACTCAAATTTCAATGAAAAATTCGATGCATTTAAAACGCGCGGAAGTTCCGTAAGGGATATGTAATCACATGATAACGAGTGCAATTCAAATATAATTGCACGAGTGATTTTTTTGTTATTAATTTTCCGAGTCCGAAAGGACGAGGAAAATTCGAAACAAAAAAATCACGAGTGCAATTTTCGAATTGTACGAGTTATTATGTGATTACGAGCTAATCGCACAATGGCTTTCACTACTTTTTCCCAGTTAGGAAAGTAAATTACAGAAATTATGACTGAGATTTTTATATTTTTCTCTTGTTTATTGATTTTCTTTCTCACAAAATAAATTTCGAATGCAATTAAAACGTTCGATGCAAAAAAATGTAAGAAAAAACATTAAAATCAATTTTGTAAACATTGGCGCGGTATTGAAGAGTGTGATTAACGATTAATTGCTCTCTACAGAATGCAATTAACGATTAATTGCTCTCTTTGAGGGCGTGCCAAATAAGAAAAAACAACCCGATTAAGGGCATTATTTTCAAAACTAATTAATTCGAATTAGGCAAATATTAATGCAAGAAAACATTAATTTGCACTGCCTTTTGTCAAAGTTGAATAAAATCTCTGTCTATCTTTTCTGCGTTCACTAAAATAAGCATACTCCTATAAAATCAAGAGGAGATAATTCATCATCATAATCATCATGATACCTGGCTAGTGCTAAAACATCATCCATGTGACTGAGACAGGGGTGTAAAAATGTTAATATTTTTTTTATTTTTTTTACCAACAATTCATAGTCCACATATTCTGACGGGGAATATGACCGTTTGACATTCGTTAGGCGCCCAACAAACGTCCAAACTCTGCTCAATCTCGGGACATGACTGGCTAATACGAGAAGATGTAATCTTAAAACTACTCATACAATTTTGGAACTTTACCTTCAAACATTTAGAGTGCTCTTCAATACAGGAGATGAGACTAGCGCACTTTTTTGTGGCAACCTTTCCACAGCGGTCCATCTTCCTTTGGACCCTCTCTGAAAATGCTGTAGGCTTTGGACAAAACGTTTTAACATTATCCAAGCATTTTTGATACCGTCTTTGATGATATTGACAATATCGCGTTATCATCTCTTTGCAATACTCTTCTACATCTTTGTGCAACCGCCATTTTAGGTTTTCAAATTCCGCCTTGCACGTGGTGGTCATCTTATTTTGACATTTATTATAATTTCCTTTCCGTTGTTGACAATCTAGTCCATCACATTTCAGGATTGCCAACGTTGTAGCAACACAAGCAAACAATAAAAGGGTTTTAATGCAGAGATTCTCGCTGCAGAAAGCCATGTTTGATCTAGCAAGGAACACTCGAAGGTTGAGAAAGATGCTAATAGCCCTTAGCCTATGCATGTAATTTTATAATATTCATATTCTCTTGATTAATTTTCACACCCAAGAAGTGTGAAAATTGAGGGAGTAGGAAATAATGAATGAGGAAATGAGATGATTGTATTCAACATTCGAGGTGTCAAGTTACTGTGAACAATTAAAAAATATTCACATCACATAATATTTGAGAATCTCTCGCAATCCTAGTCAGAAAATCTGCCGTATACTATCTTCGCTTTCTGATTTGAATGATGGCGCTGCGATTTAGGGAGTACTCTGCCAAGGGGACTAGCGACCTGCTAACCCCTTTCTCTTAAAATCACTTTTTCCACCATCAGATTATCAAAGTCAAAAAGTAGTTGAGCTCCAGATCCTGGACTATCGCAATCCTCGCTGGAACTTCCAACTTCTGAGGAAAAAAGGATGAACATTAAACTTACCATTTGAGGAGCCCTGATCACGTTTCTCATGCCGAAAATGCTCTCTCACATCAAACAAAATTCTCTTATCAATCATGCATCATGCTTTCTGAAATCATGCATTACACCATCACTAGTCTGAATCTCAGATCTCTATAGATATACTTCCTATATAGAAACTTTTTTCGCAAGAGGATGAGCAGAAGCCTGACATAGGCGATCACATAAGCCACTGAATTGATAGACTTGCTATCTGTTGCGCACTATTTCAAAAGAGATTCTTTCAACTAATCTCCTAGGCTGCTGGCATCCACTAACGGTTTCGTGCTCCTTATACCTGGGGTTTTGCAGAGGTCTGCGATTCAGGCTACCAGTCTATTCGGACTTTATCACAATGGTTTTCTTTTATTCTTGCTTGATCCTCTGGTTAATTAGATCTAAATGTGGATCGCTTCTTGGTTATACTCTACAGTTTACTCTTCCTAATTCGAACTGCGACGTGGAATATCATGCTTAAAATTCACGTCATTAAAATTTCAATGTGGTGTACAGGTAATGAATTTTGGAGATAAAAATAAAACAAAAAGGGTTACACCACAATAGAGCTGCAAAATTGGTTATTTTCGAATCCCGTTCGCATGCCTTAGAAGTTTATAACAAAAAAACAGGGGTGTGGGCAGCTTAGGTTTATATTGTTCAAATATTTCAGATGGTGATTTTTTTCTACAGAGGTAAATAGACAGAGCTGTAATTATATTGACGAAGTACTTTTGAGTGGCGATCAGATAAAGAAATACAATACAATAAAACTATATCTACACAAGCTGTTATGCATGCCCAGCTGGCACACAACGTTGTTTCAACGTCCATCTAATGTTCTCAACGTCCATATAACGTTATATAAACGTTAAAGCAACGTTGTGTGCCAGCTGGGTGAGCTTCAACAAAGAGAATGCTTCTGTTAAAAACTGATTATAAACATTTTAATAAGTTATATAAGACACCCCTGTTTCACAGCCCCGGTGGAACTTTTTTTCTCAATGGGGATAAAAATTCCTATTGAAATCTTAATGGGGATATAAATTCTATTGTTCAAAGGTTAAAAAATCCAATGGGGATGGTTTTGGAGTGCAATTTTCAAACATTCAATTTTGAGTGGTGATGAAAATTAAGTCAATTTCCCAGAGTGGCTAAAATTCCAAGGTATTTTCCTACCGGGGACGAATTTTTTGCCAGATGTGTCTGTGATACAGGGGTGTTATAAGTTATCCAAAACATATAGTCTATTCGTTAGGTAAGTATTGTTTACAATCAAGGCAAAGTCATTATTTATACAAGTGGAGAAAGGTACCAATTTAGTATCCGCATTCTAAGACTGGGTAGATAACCATTTGGCAAAGCTGTGGAGCAATGCAAACATTAAAATGTCGATCAACTGTCTTGCAGTTTGGGCTTTCATAGCGACTGTATACGAGTGATTCAAAGCATGAATCTAATTCTCCTTTCCAGCATTCCACATAGTGATCCAATGAATCTAACAGATGATGGCATCTCTCGGTTGCACGGTCTTGGCAATCTCTTTCTAACGCTAGTTCTTCTTCGGTAGTGGTTTTTGGCTTTGGGCAGACATGTTCAACTTCTTGTGTACAACCTTCAAGTTGATGTTTCTTGTATTGGCAATATTTCGAAGCTTCTCTATTGCAGAAGATGTCAGCGTTTTCTACAAAGTTTGGGTTGGTGTTTTGTACCCATTCAGAACAATAATCGAAATCGCTTTTCCAACAATGATTATACACGTCTTGAAAATGATTGCAATCTGTACCATCGCATCTTGGAGGAGATGCTCTTAATAGGTTTATCAAAACCAACAAGATTAGGATTTTCAGAAGTTGTATGATTTTCACCATTCTGGACTTGTGTGGTTGACACTTCAAGTTGTTCCGAGCGAATGAAATCTGATCGGGTGGAGCACAAGCTATGTATCCTTTGTCCCACATATAAAAAATAAATTGAATCGTGAGAGCTGGTCACCTGTACAATTACAAAAAACGTGGAAAATGAAAAATTGGTCAACTTTCAACTTTGAGAGGTAGCAATATACATAATCATGAGAGTAAGTTAGTAGGGTGATGATTAAATGGGTGTAACTATATTCAATTCTGCAGAAAAAGAACAGATAATCATACTACATGACACTAAAAAATGGATAAAATCTAACAAAAAAAGTATTTGGCTTTACCCAAAACACGATCGGTGACAATGAAGATGAAATTTGCTTTACCATATTTAGCCTTCCGTCATTTTTTTTACAATCCACTGCCACAACTTCAACTGCAGAATTAGATACACTATCGTCCGTTAAAGAGATGGTAAACGCGGAAAAATATAGATGTCCTAGGTTTACAGTTATAATGGCGGTATACGGAATAAATCGGCGGGAGAGTTTAGAAGAAAACTGTCAAACTTTACCGGATTTAAAGTAAACTCTTAAAAAAAGACCCGTTTGTGAATTTTCTTTGGCTTTGGGCTCTGTCTTAGACAGTGATTTGTCAGGCACGACGCAACGGGTACGGCAGGTACGGCGGCCGCCGTACCAGATTTTCACAAAAATACCCGAAGTTTTCCTCTTCGTCGGTCAAATCGCTATAAAATCGCTTAAATTTCCTCATTCGCCGTACCAGATATAAAAGGCTTCCGTCGTGCCTGTTTGTCATTGACTTTAGTAAAGAGTAGGTCATGTTCATCGAAACTATACATAAAGAACTCTTTAAGGGCTCTGACCATAGTGAATTTTTCATAATTGCCGTGTTTAAATTGTGTTTTCTGACTGATGTAACCAACAAAACTATAGCATGTTATACATTTTCTGTTAGACAAACTATTCCTGAATCTGAAAATTCAAAAACTGCATTGAAAATTTTTGATGAGGAAGAAAATGAAGACTTTTGCGAGGAAGAGTATTTCAACTTTGAAGAGCTTAGTTTCGGCGAAGAAAAAACATTTTGAAAAAATTTTCGCAGTAGATGGTGTATCTTTTACCGAACAATAAAAATCTTTGCGGAAAATTATTGTAAATGCTTCTTTGTCTCGAAATCTTCAAATTAGTGGTTTTTCATCAATTTTTCATCTGGATTTGGCTTAAAAAAACAGTCATAACTTTTGACACATCTTTTTAGAAAAATTTTCCGCAAAATTTAAAATAGTTCAATTCTTTGCGGACAGTGTAAAGAAATTTTGAAACAAAAAAGTTAATTACCCATTAAAACTAAACACTTTTTGTAAAAGAGGGTGATGCAACATATTATCAACATCTTTTTAAAGTTCATAACGTCATTTTTGCTATTAAATTTTTAATTACTCTTAAGGGATTCGATTAAAAAGCAATTTATAAAGGCAATTCTTTGTTAAAAGTGTTAAGGAACCTGAAATATAACTTTTATGTTCAAATACCAAAATCAATTTTTGGACTATGGTCAGAGCCCTTAAGGCTACAAAACACTTTACACGTCGGACGTTTTTTGGATTGAGTGGTATCTTTTTTCAGTACAAACTACAATTCAAAATAAATACTCTATTAATACCCATACACAGGTGCCGTCCACCCACGCAACTGCAAGATGTATGCAAAACAAGACCCCTGTTGAAATTGCTTCAACAATTCATCCTATTGGAAAAGAATTACTAAACTCTAATCCTTCCTACAGAGGAATCAACGAGATTGTAATGAAGAATATATTTTTGTTGTCCTGGGGCCCGCTTGTAACCGTTATAAAGAGTAATAGAACCACATTTCAATGCAAAGAAAGAGATAGATTTACAATCATGGTCGCAATATTTGAGAGAGAAAAGGGAAATTCCCACGAAATCTTATAGCCACAATCGATTTGGAAGCACTCTAACATAGGTTGGAAGTGTAGAGTTTTAACTCTGAGTTTTAACACGAGGCTTAAGACTTAGAACCAGAGAATCTTAGGATCCAAAAGTTAAAAAATGGGCCAATATGGCTCACAAGATAGCCTGAAAATCTATAAATCCGTGCCAATTTGAAATATCCGATTACATTTAAGAGATGGCCCAAAATCGACTTTCTCGCCCGAACTCCAAATTTCGAAAAACAAAGAAATAAGCTAAATTCCCAATAGATTTTGATCATGATTGTAGATAATAAAAGAAATTTACACAAATTTACTGTAGTACAGTTGAGTCTCTGTAAGTCGAACACGCACGGGGAGCGCACAAATTTGTTCGAGGTAAGGAAACTTCGAGTTATGGGGTAAGGTTTATAAGGCATTGTTAGCTGGGCTGAAGGGACGAGAAAACTTGTCCAAGTTGAGAAGAATTCAATTTATAGAGGTTCGAATTAGAGAGACTCTACTGTATGTTTAAAATTATTAAAAAATTACAACCGTTTCCGAACATTTGTTAGAAAGTTTAAATAAAACGTTTCAATCTTACAAGGTGAATAAACTCAATACATGAGCAGTATTCAGGCCCAGCGGAACGACCGTTAAAGTGTGGGGAGGCTAAAGGCCCAAATAGGATAAAATTTAGTGCTTGGAACCATTTGAGAAAAAATCTCATTTGCTCAAAAGAGGGAAGACTTCCCCAGTCTCCCCGCTTCCGCCGGGCCTGATATTAACTTTACGATTATGTACAAACTGTTACAGGGAATTCAATGTCAATACAAGAACCACCAAAACATACTTCGGCTTTTTGGTAAACGTCCTCACAAAATGACCCAGCAGTTCGTTGATGTGCTTTCTTCTGCAAACAGAATCGAATGTGTCCCATAACCACGCATAAGCTGAATTTTTCAATGGTAGAATTCTCAGGCATGGTTTCTTCACATTTTTTGATTGAACTCGTCTTACAATATTCGACTTTTGGACTTAGTGTTGGAGTACCGCTTTCATTCGCATAAGAACATTTTTCATTCAGGTTTGAATAGCATTTAAGGAAATCTTGACATTGGACTTTGCAGTTAAGCCTTACTTTAGTGTTCGGGTCACATTTCCAAGGCTTTTCGATTAATGCCATAAGCTCTGTTGGAAATTCTCTTCCATCGTAATTACTTGTGATACAGTTACGATATTTTTGTGCAAGGTGTTTGCATTTCTCACAAGAGATTTCTTCTCCAAGAACATATTCTCCAAACGATGCAAGAAAAATTGCGAAAAGGCATATAAATGTCAATTGTCTCCCCATTTTGGAGTTTAACATTGGAATGAAGGTTTTTAATCCGAAATCACATAGATATGTATTCTTCGTTTTTCTTTTTTTTTTAAACAGTTCATTGATATAAAACACTATATTAGCAAATTTGGGAGAGGTAAAAGTCGGTCAATTTAAGATATGTCGAAAATATATTTCTTTTTTATATTTCTCAACACATAAAATGGGTGCTATCAAAAGTATTACACATGAAGTTTTACATGACCTACTTTTTACAATATGAAAGTGTGAAACTTATACAAGACCTGTAGATTGGTCTTCATTTGTTCAAGTTTCTTCTAAATGCCTTGATGCCTAGCCTAGTGTTCCTAATTTTGCCATTCATAAAAAGAAAATAATGTCAATTTTTAAGCTTTACAAAATTTATCATTCACTTTGCATGCGCGATGATGCAACACGCCAATCGTCCACCTGCATTACCTGTCTTCAAACTTCCCTCATTCCCACCTCTCCCATTGTCGTCTCTCCCTGCATGGATGACAATCGCGCGGCCGTAAACACTGTGCTTTCCAGATAGCTTGGCTAAACCATCAGTCATGTCAAGATCGTAAACTTCTGATTGGTTCACAAAAATGTTACCCAGATCTCCAACGTGGCGGTTTTGGGCAAATTTCCCACCGTGGAAAACGCCAGAAGGATTGAAATGACCTCCGGTACTTTTACAACCATTCGTCAAATCTCCATAATGGTGAATATGGAAACCATGGAAACCAGCGGAAATACCCTTAATTTGACCAGTCAGTTTAAGATTTTGACCAGGTTGTTCTGAGAGGTGAATTGTCCCGGCGATCGTTTTGGATTCTTGTAAAATACAAATACCCTTCAGCAAGCTAACACCTGTAAAAATAGTATATATTATTTCATTAAAGTTTAGATTTGGAGAACTGAAACAAGAAAACATATACTTAGGCTTGAATACGATACGATGAGGATACCTCGATTTAACTAAGGATTATTCGAAGACAACTTATACGAAATGTTTAGGACCTGATGAAAAGACTGTTAACCTAATCCAACGAACTCTTATCCATAAATTCGAGCTCTTGTTGAGAAAAATTCTAAAGTCTATTCTTAGCATGCACGCCATTGACTTCCAAGGCCGAAGGGCCAGACCCGAGACTCCTGGATGGGAAATTAAGCTACTTATTACTCATCCAGAACTTCCGCGCGTGGTTTTTACACAAACGTTGAGTTGAAACGAAAATCTATCGTTAGATTTAAAAAAATGCAGTCCTCAAAAACAAAGGAGCCGCTAGATACAATCCGTTGTCATGATTACGTTCTGGATGGGAAATGAGTGACTTCAATTTTTTCTTGTCTGGGAAAGGTTAGAGATTCTACTCTAGCTTTTCGGGGTTAAAACTCAATGGTGCAACCAGTGTTGTTATCATACAGAAACCTCTCAGGGGAATCAATATAATAACGTTGACAATTTTGCGTAAGTCTTAACTTGTCATGAGAATTTAATCTGAATTTCTAAACTAACCGAATGGAGTCGAGAGTAAAAAAAAAGAAGCATACTTGGAGGAGGCTGTCCTTGACCGTACCCCAAAAATAGTAATCCAATTGCAAAATAAAACATCCTCTTTCAAATAGTACTGTGCAAGACGTTTACTTCCACCCTTTGACACGTTAAACCTTGTTTTTGAACAAGTGTATGAAGAAAAAGTCAGTGTTTTGACTACGACGAATGTTATGTAAAATAGCAGAAACTTTCAATGTTTTTGTCATCCGGGGTAGAGTTGAAGAGTTATAACAAACACTCAAAGATTGTCTTACGTGACATAATGAAGGTCTGACACTCTATTTTTGGTGAGCTGTTGATAGGGTCGATTTAAACGTTATATTTTGAGTTAGAATAATCAACATATCAAAGAAAATTTAGTATCACTGTATATTCATCTGCGTATAAACTAGGCACTTATTGTCAAGATGAGCGATATTATTGAAAGGGAAAATAAAACCTATGATGTGAACTATGAAAGGAAAACACAGTGAATATGTGAAAAAAAACTCAAAATTCTAATAATTTTAAACTAAGTTTATTTCTCAAATAGATGGAAGGTTAGAAAAAACCTGGAGAAAAGTCGGACCTTTCCAAAAACTCGTGTACTCCACCCTTGGTCTGCTGTATCACATCCAAAAATGTCGCAAGTGGCTGCAATCACGGACAAAAGGTTGTAGACTTTTCAAAAATGCATGAAAATTTCAAACTAAGCTCTGGAAACCCATTTTTTCCCAGAGCCAATGTTGTTTTTATTGGATTTGGAGAGTTTGGGTGACAAGTTCAGAAGCCAAATCCACTCGATATTGACGGAAATGAATTCAGGCCTTTTTTGTCTCATATTGAAGATTGAAGGTTCAATGAGTTTTTCTCTTCGACCTTTTTTAAGAAGACATCTAATTAGACCATATTTGAGATGGTTTAATCTATAGCACTAAAAAAACGATTGATATCACTAAGCAAGAGCAGCCAACGGCTAGAAATTACAAGTTATCGTCTATTCTGAATAGTAACTTACCCTGGAAAATTTATCTGTTTTTTATTGCCAGACTCCTGGATAAACTTATCTGTTCTTGTAAAGATTTAGGTTTCCTGAATATTTACATCTATTCTAAGTTTAACCCTTCAAGGAGGCCCCCAGCGGTTTTCGTGATGGTGTGATTGGCGTTTTTTCAAGTTCGTGATTTCATAATTGAAGATCTTAAAGTGCGTGATTGCGTGATCGGAGGAATTAACGTGATGAACATGATCGTGTTAGAAAAAAAATTTAACTCGTGATAACGTAATTTGAAATTTCTTTGCGTGATTTGAAAGGTGACTGGGGGGACCTCTTTAAGTACCACGGTCCTTTTTTCCTAAGTTTTTAAAGGAAATCACCAGTTCAAACTTAAAAGGCTGATATCTCCGGATTTAGATGGGTTAGAAGCTCGCTCATAGCTCGTTGGATAGCTTAGAGTCTCCTCTTTCTTTTGGGCCCGATCTAGGAAGGGCGGGGTGGACGGTAGCTAGGGGGGGGGGTAGGTTAGGGGAATTAAAGCAAGCGCTGCGCAGACCTGACTGAATGACGGAAAGGCGCCCAGTGGTAAAACTTCAAATCGATGCGCTATATAGAGGAAAGAAGTAAAACGGGGCCAAATTTGGAGGTTCTTGGATCACTCGTTGACCAAAAATGGTCAAATCTCAAAAAGTGGATTTTTGTCAAATCTCGCTGGAAAGACTCACTTTTGATTTTTTTTTGCTTGACCATGAAGCCCAATCTAAATCCTACGAGTTAGACCAAAAATGACGATTTCTAACTCACAATGATGGACATTACAGGATTGCGGCCCATATAAAGCCCATGTCAGATATACTCGACATTGGCACTTAAAGGGTTAAATCGTGATTTCTGGAAAAAGTCATCTGTTTTTAAGTTTTTTTAGTTAAGTGCCGATATGCTTCTGGGGAAATACCACCTCCTCTTTCTTTGAATTTGGTCCTTGATTCTTAGATAGAAAGGAGAAATCCGAGGTCTGTGGGAATTGGACATTAGTGGGCTAGACAATGAGATTGATGATGGAGAACTGGAAGGGAAAGTTTGTGAATTGCTAGGGGAAATTAATATTAATGTTAACATGGAAAGAGATATTCAAGCCTGTCACAGGTATGGCAGGAAAAAAGATATTATTGTAAAACTTTCTAACAGGAAAATAGTTGCGAAAATTCTTCAAGCGAAAAAGAACTTACAAGATAATATTTTCATCAACGAGTCATTGTGCACACGTAATAATAAAGCATTACGTGGTCGTTGTGGCATGTTAAAAAAAACAGGGACTGATCGCGAATGTGGTTACAAAAAATGGTATGGTTAGGATAAAAAACTCAACGCAAACACGTACACTGACATCTTTCACGAAGACGACCTTAGAGTCTTAGAGATGCTTTTTCGAAGTTTGCTTTTCCTTATTACAGTAATATACAAAACTTCACACAGAAAGTTTGTGCAGTTCAGATTGAGATAAATTTGATATTTTCTGTCTTTTGTCTCAAATCCACTACTAGATGATTATCAATAACGACTTCTGAATGCTTCTATTCAGAATCCTTGGTGTCATTATACTCATGACGAGTGTATTGAAATTTCTTTTTAATAGCGTTTGCTGTTTTATTACAGTTTTTTCATTAATCTATTTTTGTGTCTTTACATTTTTTGGTTTCATTTTTTGCACCAAGAGCATTGCAAGGAATATCATGTCAGGTTTAATGGTTGTTGAACATGGTTGTTTGTCGTGGGGGTAAGTCAGCATAGAGCATGCATCGAATTTTTCGATACTTTAAGTTTGAAGTTCCGTGGCAACCTAGATTCTTCTCTAAAATTCTGTAGCCTAAATCGTGCATCTTTTATAATTTTCTGCCTTTTTTTATCCGGATATATTGAAGTAAACCCTGGGCCGGGGAAGTAAACCACACTGAATGTTTGTCCTGGAATCTGAATAGTGTTTGGGTTGATAAATTTATCAAAATAAAACAACTTTCTGTGTTTCACAGTATTCATAAATTTGATATCGCGTGTTTAGGAGAAACCTTTTTAAATTCTGAAATAAGTGACGACGATCCGAGGTTAGCTATTGAACACTCAACGATCGAAAGATGCGACTACCTCTCTGAGAGAGGTGGAGTCTTGTGTTTACTATCGAGACCACTTAGGTCTCCAGCCAAGACCTAACTTTACTAATTTAGACGAACATTTACCTGATAACTCATCTTCTTGCATCGACCTAATCTTTTCATCAGAAGATCATTTGGTCACGGATTCTGGCATACTCCTTGCACCCTAAATATCACCATCAAATAATCTTCTGTAAGATCAATTTCAAGATCGCCCTTGCACCTACTTACGAGCGCAAAATATGGGATTTTTCTAGAGCAAACTCAGGTCTTATTCGAAGGGCAGTGGACCTGGTTGACTGGGATGTGAGTTTTAAAGGGCTCGATGTCGATCAGCAGGTTTCCCTTCTCTCTGATACTATAACAAACATCCTTTCGAGCTTTGTGCCAAACAAAATTATATCAGTCAGGAACAAAGATGCGGCGTGGATGACGGCTGCGGTAAAGAGAGTTCTTCGTGATAAATCTAAAATCTACGAGCGTTACGTCAAAAATTGGAGGAGACATGAAGATCTTGAGCTTCTTTCCCAAAGTTAATCTAGATGTAGAAGGGCTAGGGATGCAAAGCAAAATTATTATTCCCGTCTAGCTAAAAACCTTGATGATCCTAATATAGGATCAAAGAAATATTGGTCTATTCTAAATCAATTTCTTCATAAGAGGAAGAAACCAAGAATTCCACCTATTCGAGATACCAGCAAACAATCTTGTTGCTGATGTCCCGAAGAAAGCAAATACATTTAATACATTTTTTGCCAATCAGTGTTCCTTGATAAACACTGATAGTGTGCTACCACAAGAAAACTTTAAAACTAACCATAGATTAGACGATATTCCTCTAGATGAATATAAAAAATATTAGCCTTGATCCGTGCGCTCGATATAAACAAAGCTCATGGTTGGGATGACTTATCCATCCAGATGATAAAAATTTGCGATAAATCCTTGACCTCTACCAAACTTTTTTAAACAGATAAAAAATGACAACTTACTAACTTACTAACTTACAACTTAGTAATTCTGCAAATCTGAGCCTTCATATGCTTATAAGTGTTATGCTTATAAAAAAAAACATGTATCTATCTATCTCTCTTGAGTCTTGTATTTTTCCTGATAAATGGAAGAAAGTGAACATTGTCCCAGTATACAAAAACAAAGGGGGACAAAAGCGTAGTTAAAAATTATAGACCAGTGTCTCTTTTGCCTATTCTTGGTAAAATTTATGAAAAATGCATCTTTGACTCCGCCTACAGCTATTTCGAAGAAAATCAACTCTTCACAAATTCCCAGTCAGGTTTTCGTAAAGGAGAATCTTGTGTATCTCAGCTGTTAACCATAACGAATGATATCGTCAAAAGATTTGATGTAAACCCACCCTTAGACACCCGAGGTGTCTTTTTAGACATTTCCAAGGCCTTTGACCGAGTTTGGCACGAAGGCCTTCTTTTCAAGCTTAAGTCATATGGGGTTTCTGGCTCTTTCCTTCTTTTAATCCAAAATTTTCTATTTGGAAGGTCACAGAGGACCTTAAAAATTATTATTCCCGTCTAGCTAAAAACCTTAATGATCCTAATATAGGATCAAAGAAATATTGGTCTATTCTAAATCAATTTCTTCATAAGAGGAAGAAACCAAGAATTCCACCTATTCGAGATACCAGCAAACAATCTTGTTGCTGATGTCCCGAAGAAAGCAAATATATTTAATACATTTTTTGCCAATCAGTGTTCCTTGATAAACACTGATAGTGTGCTACCACAAGAAAACTTTAAAACTAACCATAGATTAGACGATATTCCTCTAGATGAATATAAAAAATATTAGCCTTGATCCGTGCGCTCGATATAAACAAAGCTCATGGTTGGGATGACTTATCCATCCAGATGATAAAAATTTGCGATAAATCCTTGGTTAAGCCTCTTATGAAGATCTACATGTTTTTTCTTGATAAGCAAGTGTATGCCCTTTGGTCAGGCTCGTGTATGTTTAAGTTCTCAAAGCATCCAGGCATAGTTTATGCTTATTATATGCTTAAGAATTATGCTTATGATTCACCCCGAGCCAAGTTTTTAATGAAATTTCAGAAATTTTGTAAAAATTTGTTCAGATTTTGGGAGCAGTGGAATGTAGCTAGCCGTGGAATTTCTTATTTTTTACTTGACCTCTACCAAACTTTTTTAAACAGATAAAAAATGACAACTTACTAACTTACTAACTTACAACTTAGTAATTCTGCAAATCTGAGCCTTCATATGCTTATAAGTGTTATGCTTATAAAAAAAAACATGTATCTATCTATCTCTCTTGAGTCTTGTATTTTTCCTGATAAATGGAAGAAAGTGAACATTGTCCCAGTATACAAAAACAAAGGGGGACAAAAGCGTAGTTAAAAATTATAGACCAGTGTCTCTTTTGCCTATTCTTGGTAAAATTTATGAAAAATGCATCTTTGACTCCGCCTACAGCTATTTCGAAGAAAATCAACTCTTCACAAATTCCCAGTCAGGTTTTCGTAAAGGAGAATCTTGTGTATCTCAGCTGTTAACCATAACGAATGATATCGTCAAAAGATTTGATGTAAACCCACCCTTAGACACCCGAGGTGTCTTTTTAGACATTTCCAAGGCCTTTGACCGAGTTTGGCACGAAGGCCTTCTTTTCAAACTTAAGCCATATGGGGTTTCTGGCTCTTTCCTTCTTTTAATCCAAAATTTTCTATTTGGAAGGTCACAGAGGGTAGTTCTTGATGGTCAATCCTCTGAATGGACCCCGATTTCAGCAGGTGTCCCTCAGGGTTCCATTCTGGGACCCCTCTTTTTCCTGGTATATATATAAACGATCTCCCCGAAGATATAATTTCCTTGATCAAAATATTTGCTGATGACTCTTCTTTATTTTCCTTGATTCTTGATCAGATTCGCTGTTCTCAAGAACTGAACAGTGCCTTGCAGAAGATAAATGAGTGGGCTCATCAATGGAAGATGTCCTTCAACCATGATCCTTCTAAACAGGCCGTTGAAGTCTACTTCACAAGGAGGGTAAACCTAGATCCTCCAGTAATTACATTCAACAATTTACCCATTTCGGTTCAAGATCATCAAAAACATCTTGGTCTCATTCTTGATCAAAAGTTAGCCTTTGATCGTCATCTTGATGAAAAAATTAAAAAAGCCAATCGAGGTATTGGTCTCATCAACCGGCTTCGCAAATTCCTTCCCAGGGATTCACTTCTCACTATTTACAAAGCCCATGTAAGACATCATCTTGATTACGGAGATGTAGTATACGATCGTCCCGGTAATTCCACTTTCTCTGAAAAATTCGAATCAATTCAATACAATGCCTGTCTTGCGATAACTGGATGTTTCAGAGGGACATCTAGAGAAAAAATTTATCTTGAGCTAGGTCTTGAAAGTCTAGCGGACAGGCGACTTAGCCGCAGACTTATTTTCTTCTATAAGATAATTAAACATATCTTTCTAATATCCTTCCTCCTAAGAGGGGGGTTGATGAAGATGAAGATGAGGATGCTGGTGGATTAGACATCCTTTTGTGCCACTTTTGTCGAACCGAACGATATCGTGCTTCCTTTTTTCCTTTTTGTATCAGTGAGTGGAATAGCCTAGACGAGAACATACGAAATTTTCCTTCAATCTCTCTTTTCAAAACCGCGATACTCAGATTATTAAAACTCAATGACAATTCGGTTTTCAGACTTGATGACAATAGAGGTGTGGTTTTACATAACCGTTTAAGGGTCGACTTCAGTCATCTTCGGGAATACATAAATTCAAACACAGTTTTGCAGACACAGTTGATCCTTTTTGCAACTGTCGAAATGACTCTATCGAAACTAAACAGCATTTTCTGATGCATTGCTCTGATTTCCCCGATGATAGACATGTAATGTTTGACAGCCTTCTTCAACTTGACATATGCTTGCTACCATTAAACCCAAGAAGACTTTCCAGAATACTTCTCTTTGGGGATTCGAATTTTAGTAACAACCTAAATCATGATATATTAAGTATAACCGTAAACTTTATCCAAGATACCGGTCAATTCGAGGGTCCGTTATTTTGATTGTTCACAATGCTCATTAAGTTTGTTTTTTGTTTATTTTTCCTTACCTTTCTATTGTTTTTTTTCTCTCGTTTTTCTTTTTATAAGGTTCCTCTCTCCTGGCGGTGTAATCTAGCGGTTTTTTTGCGGGAGGGCTGGAAGATTTTAGTGTTTGTATTCTATGTTGGTGTTATTACTTATAAGGAAAAACTTCTTTTGACGTATAAATGACTATGCCAAAGGCCCCGAATTGTCTGCGCCAAACTTGTGTCCTTTTTGGACATACCATAAGTTACAAGGTGCAATGTAGATATAATACTATATGGGAAAGGAGTGGTGGTGTTAAAGTTTGTAGGAAATATCTTACACGTTTTTTTATAAGAACAAACTATACTATAAGAACATTTTAAGGCTTCGCGGACCCTAAAACATCCAATTTCTTAAGAAAATGGACAAAAATACTCAAAAAATGGCGAAAATAAGAAGATGTTTTTAAGAAAATTTTTAAGCTTAAAAATCAAAAAGTTTAGAACATCAGAAGGCTGTAAAAATTTTGGATATTCTTATAAAAAAAATGTGCATGCGTAGGTTATATTGTAGCCCTTCATCGCCGTGAATATTCATTCTATCTTTTGGGCTGAAACTCATTATTTGAAGACAGGCTTAAGGGCTCTGACCATAGTCGGAAAATTGATTTTAGTATTTGCACATTAAAGTTATGTTTTAGGTTCTTTAACAATTTCAACAAAGAATTGCCTTTATAAATTGCTTTTTAATCAAATCCCTTAAGAATGATTAAGAATTTATTTGCAAAAATGACGTTATGAACTTTAAAAAGACGTTAATAATATGTTGCATCACCTTCTTTTATAAAAAGTGCTAAGTTTTAATGGGTAATTAACCTTTTTGTTTCGAAGTTCTTTCAAACTGTCCGCAAAGAATTGAACTGTTTTAAAATTTTCGGAAAAATTTTCTAAATCAATGCATCAAAAGTTATGGCTGTTTATCTTTGAAAGATTGGGATGGAAAATTGGTCAAAAAGCACTATTTTCAAGATTTTGAAGCAAATAAGCTTTTAGAAAAATTTTCCGAAAAATTACTTTTAGTTCGATAAAAGATACACCATCTACCGCAAAATTTCTTTCAAAATGTTTTTTCTTCGCCGAAACTAAACTCTTTAAAGTTTAGATAAATACACGTTTTTTTTTTATAAGGAACCTTAACACTGCTCTGAGCCTGGAGTTCCTCATTTTTACAGAGAATTTAAGCCTCAAAGTTCCTTATCGAGTTCCTTATTTACATAGCTGCTAAATTTGGATAACCAACTCTTACTGTTCCTCAAAACTTGTTTTCTTATTCTCAGCCTGAGCAGTTCCTAAATAATTCCTTATTTTTTGGACCATTTTCAGCCTCGAGTTCCTTATAAACGTGTTCCTTATATAAAAAAAACGTGTACTCACTCTTCTTCGCAAAAGTCTTCATTCTCACAGATAATTGGCCTATTAACAGAATATGTATGGCATGCCACAGTTTTGTAGGCTGCATCCCGGGGGGGGGGTACTTAGGCAAAATGAGTGTCAGGTATGTGCGAGCCATAAGGGTACCTTTTCTCATTCCTCAAAAGTCTCTCAAAGGGGTACAAATTCAAAAGTTAGTCTCTGAAAGGGTCCCAAAATCACGAAAATCAAAAATTTCTCTCTCAAAGGGTCATGGTTTCCAAAAATTTTGACCAAAAATTGGTGAAAATCAAACCAAGATTTGGAAAAAATGGACCAAAATTTAAGAAAAAGTCTCTCAAAGGGTCCCAAAATCACCAAAATTTTGTCTCTCAAAGGGTCGATTTTCGATTTTCGGCTCGGACATACCCGTCACCTCGCAAACCTAGTACCCCCCCCCCCCCGGGCTGCATCAAGTAGAACTTTATATTTTGTAAGTGGCAAATATTAAACATTTACTATGGTCAGAGCCCTTAAATTCCCAAAACATGAAACCCTTGAAAAGCACTGTCAATATAATCAAGCACTTTGAGATATGAAGTTTCTATCCTTTTGGATTTCATATAGGAAAAGTCAATTGAAAGACTATTAAATTACCCTTAACTAGGAATTCCATGCTTAAGTATATGCACTTTTGCAATGGTTTGTTGATATTACGCTTCATATAATTTTCCCTGCGACCAAGCCGAGACATATAACCGTACGGTTAAAAATAGACTGCATGAGAAGGTTATTTTTGACAAGTAAACAACTTCATATCTAAATTTTTGAAATTAATGTACTCTTTAATCACTTGACTTTTGACCCATTAAAAGTCAATTAAATTAAATTTCATTGCACAATTAAATGAATCGGGAGCAGTTCAATAACCACTTACCCCCTGACAAACCATCACAAATAGACAAGATCCTTGAGAAACACAATACATATTAATTCGTTTTCATTGTTTTCTAGATTGTCTTTTGTTTATACAAAAGGAGGTGGTCGCATTCCAGAGGATTGTAAATAAAATTTGGAGCAACACGTGGTGAAAGTGCACTTTACAGACAAGGTTTGACAGTAGAGTACAAATTCCTGACAAAAATGCCTGCAGAGAAGAACAAAGTTTGCATCATTGGTGGAGGTCCATCAGGCCTTGCCTTGTTAAACGCCTTCGAGAGCGCCCGTGCGAAAGGAGATGACATACCTGAAATTGTGCTTTTCGAGAAACAGGATGAAGTCGCAGGATTGTGGAATTATACTTGGAGAACTGGAGTTGATCGTTTCGGCGAACAACTTCACAACAGTCAATATCGTTATCTATGGTCCAACGGACCCAAAGAATGTTTAGAGCTTGCAGATTACTCTTTTGATGAACATTTCGGAAAACCTATCCCTTCGTTCCCTCCTCGAGTGGTTTTGAGAGATTACCTTCTGGGCCGTGTGAAAAAGAACAAACTATTGGAGAAATTTGACGTTCGAGTAAACCACATCGTTCGTAGTGTCAAAGATCTCAAAGATGGAAGTTTCGAAGTCACTTACGAGGAGCTTAACAAACGTAAGATATCTACTGAAAATTTTTCACAGGTGATTGTGGCTATTGGTCATTTCTCGGTTCCACATTTCCCCTCATACCCTGGTTTGGATACATTTCCTGGACACGTTTTACACGCTCACGATTTCCGAGACGCAGTTTCGTATAAAGATCAGAAAGTTGTTTTGGTGGGTGCGAGTTACTCTGCAGAAGATATCGCTCTTCAACTTCATAAATATGGAACCAAAGAAGTCGTTATCTCATATCGAACGAAAGCACTCGGGTTTGAATGGCCTGAGAGTATAGAAGAACGCCCAATTCTCACAAAAATTGACGGCAAAACAGTACACTTCTCCGACAACTCAACCTACGAAGCAGACGCAATCATCTTTTGTACAGGCTATCAGTACTATTTCCCTTTTCTGCCTCAACACTTACGATTTGAAAGCTTGAACTTTATTTATCCAGACAGACTTTACAAAGGAACAATTTTCAATGATAATACCAATTTGATGTTTATGTCCATGCAAAATCAATGGTATACTTTCACGATGTTTGATGCTGAAGCTTTCTTCCTGAGAGATTATGTTCTTGGTAAAATCCCTCTCCCGAAGAAATCAGAACGAGATGTAGACATAAAGAAATGGTATGACAGAAATTTCACAGATGTGGCTGTTCCTGATTCTATCAATTTTCAACGTGATTTCGTTGCTGATCTCATTTCGGTAAGTTTAACAAAGATAAATTTTATTTATACAAAACCCTGTAGATGCTAGTTGTCAACATTAGATTTCAGAAATTACAGCAGAGTTTACTCTTTAAATCGAATCTCTATAAATCGAATGTCTCTTCATGTAACAATTCCTCATAAAACAATCTCCATTCCTCCATAACGAAATTTCCTATAGCTCGAACAAATGTGTGTTCCCCAAGCGGGTTCCATAGTTATTATTAAGAGTTATGTACTAAAAAAAATTCAGAATTCCAGCCCAAACCTTTTACTAGTGAAATGATTAAGTGTATTCGGAGCTAAGCTGAAACTTAGAAAAGAGGAAGCATGAAAAAGATCCTCTACCGATAAAGGGTCTTCGTCACAGCACATTGCAATCTCTTACAAAATTCCATGGTACAATATATTGGTAAAAACATATTTTGAATACTTTTTTCAGTACACTGACTACCCAACAACACAAGAAATAAACGCTGAGAGTGCCAAAATCTTACAACAATGGGCGAGAAACAAGCAAGCAGACATATCATCATACCGAGATCATTGCTTCAAATCACCAGCAACAGGAACAATGGCTATTCCTTTGTACGCTCCATGGTTGAAAGCTTTTGATGACTCCTTGGAAGGATTTCTGAACAGCTGCAGCGGAAAGAATGTATGATTACAGCCCTGACAACTAAAAACTTTGGTCTTAATGTAAAAGAATGACATTTTATTTTTCCTTGGATACATATATACCTTAAGGGAACTAATTTTTGCGAGAAATTTTGTGGATTTAGGCCCAAACCGTAAAATTAAGTTCCCGCAAAATTTTTCAAATGCGAAAAACCAAGGTCGAATAATTCACAGTACGGCTCTAATTTTCTTTCAAGTGAGAAATCCGCAAAATTAAGTTCCCGCAAATATTAAATCTTGAACTACGAACCGCAAAAATTAGTTCCCACAAAAAATAGTTCCCTTAAATAATCAAAATTATATAGTGCGCAGATAAATGACATTATTTATTATGGAGTTGGGCAAGGGAATGCTACGAGGAGATTACTAAGGAGTTAGCTTCGGATAGAAATACCAAAAGCAGAATCTCTAGCGAACTAGTTGTAGTTCTACTTTTTAGCTTATAATATGCTAATTTGAAACTGTAATATCATAATTCAGTCCTCGTCATACAACTATAACCATATGAATTGTAATCTTTTACCTAAAATGATAATCATTTTAGGAAAATTGATAATATTTCGAAAAGAAAAGAAGTATAACATATGAAAAGCCTAAACAAAGATTTACATGCCCCTACAGCCTAAATAAATTTTCAAAAAATCAGCGTGTATTCAAAAAAAAATTGTGTCAAATTATACAAAATAATTCTTTATATATGTCTAATTGAACAGTCCCCGAACTAGTTCAATCAACATTTCAAAAATCCTTCAAGTGTGTCATCCATGGCGTCCACCCAGGGTGCATAAAGTGGAGCACCCACAGTCCCGGTAACAGGAGATTTATGACAATGTTCACGATATGTTAGAATGTTTTCCGATTTATGGATTTTCCATGCTTTCAATAGCTCGGCGATACTGTCGTTGTCGTGTTTAGGATAGTCAGTATACTGAAAATAGAAAAAAATAAACTTAAGCAAAGTCAGTCTCAATTATAGTCTGCAGCGGAGACAAAAAGGCTGTAACTGTGTAACACGCACAAAACCACTTTTCAATTTAACTTATATCAAAAGTTACAGCCTTTTGTGTCTCCGTTACAGATTTTAACAGGCTTTAGTAAGAGGGGCATTCCTTAGGACCCGTGGCAAGGTTTCCCAAATCAGCCCAAATGGAATTTTTCTTTTGGGCCCATTCGAGATGAATATGTATTTAGAGATTTAAGCTACCTGTGCTTACTAGAAATTGAAATAAATTGAGATTTGGAGAATGAACGACCAACTAGATGTCAATAGGACAACATGAACGAGTTTACGTGGGGTTGCTTTTTAGTATTCTAGTACATTTTCTGAAAAGTTTGCTTTGACCGACCCTGATATTACATCATACTTTATGTTTATTGGGGGAAAGAGCTATCGTTTGCCATGGTTAGATTATATAAAAGATTTTTACTTCACGAAATAATGAAAACAAAATCAGTTAATTGAAGCCTCCAGCCTCAGCTTGGTTGCTTATATAAAATGTATATTTCAAAAACATTGAATTCTCGAGGACTTCCCTACTTCCCTAACATGAATTACAACTTAACATACGACATGGCTCGATTAAAAAATAGTCAAACGTCGCAGCGCACTGGGCTCAACTATAGTGGCTTCAATTATTCATAGGCTCAATTGCAGACCCCCAGATATTCACCCAATAAACAAGTGTGCAAAATTTCATCAAAATCGAAGAATTGTTGAAGTCACAAGGCTGCCCTAAAGTTTTAGCCTCGTTTTGGCGAAAAACTCGTTCCCAGGCCCCAAAATCAAAACTTTTGTCTCCAGGCTGCCCCAAAGTTTTCGGACGGACATAAATACAGACATTGTCAGTAATTGTACAGTAATTGCTGTGGAATTTAAATCTCTTTCAATATCAACTAACCGAAACTACAGGCAAATGGTGCTTTTTAAAGCCATTATAATGTGGTAGGTTTCATGCTATTAGACAAATATTTGTTTACCACAAATTGTGTTTGTCAATTCTTCGCCACGGATAGTCACGTGATCTTCAAAATCGCGTTCGCTGTAAAAGTCTACCATTTTGAACTGGGGGAAAACATTCGAGGGTTTTCTGCGGTTTCGGTCAGTTCTTGCTTGTGCTTTTGAAGACTCAAGATGGTAAAGAGTTGTTGTGTCACTTATTACAATAACAATGCTCAAAATCAACCACAAAAACACTACTACCAGATACCAACTGACTCTGAAAAGAGATTAAGTTGGTGTAAAGCAATCAAACGTGTTGCAACAACACCTAATGGCAAACCAACTGGGAAATTATGGGTGCCTACAACTCAGTATGTTTATGTCTGTTCAGACCATTTTATCACTGGTGAGTTAAGTCCAATCCATAATTTTTTACATCAACACACATTTCTATTATATTTGAAGTGTACAAAAACCTCTCTGGCACAATTTATGTCCCTCACAAGTCCATGATTTTATACAAATAAATTTGAAACGTTTCTAAATTTTGCACTTCACTTGCTAAATGCTTGATTCAATTTGTGTTTGTAATAATTTATCATAATAATAAAAACATTTTCATTGCTGGTTGATCATGTTTTCGTACAACGCAAGTAATTCTATAAAATCTTATAAGGTCTTTTCAGTCAAAAAGCTCCGTACATAATAATAGTTAAGTACATACATATAGTGTGTGTGAGGTGTGGTGAGGTGTGTTTGTTGATGATTTTTGTGTGGTAAACTAAACTGTTTTATTTTCTCATTTAGGCAAAAGGTCACTTACTACAAGCGATCCTGACTATGTTCCATCTGTATTCCCACAAAAACCCAAAACAAACCAGTCACCGAAGAAAAAGACTGCAACATCCGCTAAGAAATTCCAAAGCCCGCATAGACAAATTTTAGCACGAAATCAAAGGAGAGTTGCTTATCAATCGAGACCTTTAAGAGGTATATTACATTATCATTAAATTTATCAAAATCACTAAAAATTATCATATTAAATGTTCTTGAATTTATTTACAAACTTCAGCCATGATGGCTTCTGACTGGCAAAATACTTTAATTTGATGAGAGGGTAAATTGAAAATAAATCCCAAGTATGTAAAAAAACTACTAATTATTATAATATGTATCACTGTTTATTTATTTCCAGCTCCTATGTCAAGAAAGCTGCGACTGCAAAGCCCAGATCTCGAACCCACCTCTCCACCACCAGGACCAAGTCATGTAAATGAGGACAACACAGATGTATTTGTTGAACCAGAGACTTGCAAAACCATGAACATTGCTGATGACGTTGAAAATTCAACTTCAAATCCTTCAAATCTTCATTCTGCTGATCAAATGCAAAGTATTTATGAAGAAATGAACAGCCTACGTTTAGAGAGAGACCGACTGAAAAAGGAAAATGAAGAATTAAAGCAATCTATGGCTTCATCTGGTTTGCGATATCTTGGTATCAAAGATGATGAAGCCAAGTGTACCTTTTTGACCGGACTTAAACCAAATGTATTAGCATCTCTTATTGAATACTTGAAGAAAGCAAACACACAGTCACAAAAACCAACTAAACTTTCTGTAGAGGACCAAATAGTTTTGACAATGATCAAATTGAAACATAACCCAGTATTTGAACTGTTGGCACTGCTTTTTGACATTTCATTGACTACATGCATTGACTATTTCTGGAAGTGGATTGACTTAATGTATGTCAACATGAGAAGGTTAATTAGAATGCAAGACAGAGACAATATTTTCAACACCATTCCAGCGCACTTTAAATGCAAATTTCCACGACTGACATCAATTATTGATTGTTTTGAGGTTTTTGTTGAGGCACCTAGCTCTTTGCTAGCTAGAGCCCAATTCTATAGCCAGTACAAAAAACACACAACAATAAAAGTGTTCATATCCTGTACCCCATTAGGCGCTATAAATTTTGTGTCACAGTGCTATGGTGGACGGGCATCAGACATCCAAGTGGTAAAGGAGTCTGGTTTCCACACTTCCAAGTATCATATGCCTGGGGATCAGGTATTAGCTGATCGTGGGTTCACTTTAGTGGAAGAATTTGCAGCAGGGAGCTCCTCAGAATTGTTAATCCCTGCTTTCACCAAAGGGAAGACTCAATTGTCTGCACGAGAAGTTGAGGTTACCCACAAGATTGCATCTGTGAGAATACATATTGAACGGGTGATTGGGTTGCTGCGAAATCGTTACACCATTTTAAAAGGAACAATCCCTTTACGGCTGATCAAAAGTATCAAAGATGAAAAAAGTTCTTCCATTATTGCTAACTGTGACAAATTGGTTGTTGTTTGTTCAGCTCTAACAAACTTAAATGGCAGCATAATATTTGACAAAAATAAACCACCTTCAAAAAGTGTTTTATTTCCTGATCTACCATGCAGTTGATTGCTAATCCTGCATGGTCCAACTGTTTTATTTTGAAAGCTCAGATATTCATGGTAAGCATGTGAATTGTACATATCAAATTTTTTTTACTGTGATACATTGATTTTAGTAACTTGTAACTTATATTTTTGATTCTTTTTTTTTTTTTGACTTTAAGTGATCCTTTTTGTAAGCACATGGCTGAAGCTAATACTGCCAAAATTCTATTTTGAGCCTCGTTTTTATTCAATGTTCAACTAAATATGTATAATATAGGCTTATTACACCAGTCAACTGTGGTCATGGATAATATATTTCATTGAAAATGACGTTTATTTATTGTTATATATTTTATCAGGCTCTTTCAAGATTTAATTACAATTTAACAGAAATTCAGACAGAATTTCTTGAACCACTGACCAAATCTAAAAATTATTGCATTATTTTCTAATCAATGTTTCCATCCCTTATTTTGAAGCAAGACTTTCATGGTACTCAATCACTTTTTGGAGTCAAAAAATCAAAAAATCGACCCTTTAAGAGAAAAAAATTGATTTAGAGAAATTTTCGGCTATCGGTATTCCAGCTTTGGAATGTCCTCCCCCATCATGAAATGTGGTTTTGTTTGTTTCTGTTTTTTTTATTTCCTAAGAATCAATCAATCAGATTGGCTTTAGCAAAAAGGAAAATTTCACCCCAAAAAAATTGCCCCATCCATTAAATTTGACTATTATCGAGATTTCATATAGACCTACAAACGTTTTATCGGGTGTCTCTAAAATCATGAGAGGACGGTCCCATTTTATATTGGTGGTACTGAATCTCGATGTTGGTCAACTTTTTTGACCCTTGCTTTAGGGATTTTTCTTTCGAACTACTTCAAGGGAAGAAATTTTGGCGGGAATTTAATTTAGCGGATTTCAAAGGGAATTTAATTAGGCGGATGATAGGCTTCAAGGATTGAAATTAATGTGAAAATGTTAAAAACCCCCTTTTATGTTCTAAATAGTGAAAAATTAAGCAAAATTTGAGAAAATTTAGATTTGGCGGGAATTCAGTTTGGCAGATGGTGGGAAAATTAAATTTGGCGGATTTTAGCCAAAAAGCATAACATTTTCTATCCAACAAAGTAATACCAAAATAAGGTATTTTTTCAAATTTGCTAACAATTTACAAATTCTTCATTTTTGACTACTCAAAAATAACTTTAATTTAGCTTCTCCCTTTGAGGGGAAAAATATTTGCAGATATTCAAAAATTAGTGACTTTTACCTTTTGCATTTACTCTCGGGTACCTAATAGCCCCCCCCGCTAATTAATTTTTCGAAATTTTCCACCCAGGACATTCTTGTTCCTAACCCCCCCCGCTTATTAATTTTTGGGAAAATGTTTTTGAAAGTTCCCCTCTTTTGTCCTAATTCTGCTGTATTAGCCTTCTTTTCAAAAATTTTCCACCCAGGACATTTTAATTCCAACCCCCCGCTTATTAAGTTTTGAGATTTTTTCCAATCCCCCCGCTTATTCCAACCCCCCCGGCTATTACTCCGAGAGTAGCAACTCAAATAAAGAAAGCAAAGTACCTGGTTCAAAGTACCTGGTTGAATTAGGCCCGAAATATCAAGGGTCTAGGGTCAATCTAAAGTGCAAGGGGACAACTGAGAGAAATGTTTAGTAAGTTTTAGTAAATTGTTTTTCTTTCTATGATTTTAATAAAAAGCTTTTCTACTCGCAAAAACTTCAAATGTTGAAAACAATTAAATGAAATAGAAAACCACACAAAGATAAAAGATAATCTGCCTCTTAATTTATTACAGACATCAATATAAATTTATTCAATTTCAAACTAGTTTTTAAAAACTTCCAGAAAGATTTTGCTTTGTTGAATTTTAATTTATACCGGATTGAAAATAAACAAAAGACCAAGAAAAGCACTTGAGCCAAAACATTAATAAAGCAAAAAAGATACATACAAACACGAATTATTAGTTTAAATGAAATAATACAATACCAAGATGCATAATATAGAAAATTCACTTTTTGTTTTTTCTGCATTGTTTACAGTTCCAGGTACCAGGTTTTGCCATGGTTTTTCTCCCAGCACATTTTGGGTGAAAAAACCTAAGACAAGTTTTACATTTCATCATATAATTGTTATCATCAGAGCACACACTACACTTTTCACCATCCTCAGGTATGTCGTCACAGATAACTTCCGATTCAAAACGTCTGGTTAAAAGTTCTTTGAGAATAACGTGTTGCCAGAAAATGTCACATTGCTGCAGAACTTTTCCCAGAAATTCCCTGTCAATATATATCCTTACAGTAAGGAACTCTGTAGGTGTCCATACAAAAAAATCACAAAAGGTTGTGCTAGTTGCAAGCATTTCAAGTTGGACTTGATAATAATATTGGTGGTCTTCATCTAAATAGTATCCATTATAGTCTGAGTGTTTAATATAAAATCTATCACCAAGAATCTCCTCCCTTAGTGAAAGTTTCTCCTTGGCAATTTTGTAAGGGCACTTGACTTCTACTACACCATAACCGCAACACGAACAATATACAACAGAATCTGGTGATGCAGCAAACCATGGTATTAGCTGATAGATAGAGAGCCCTAAAGACTTGACGTCCAAGTCATAGTGGAAGAAACAGTCTGCGACAGGCTCACAATCACCGGGAACAAAGGTTGGGTTGCCATGAACTTCAGTATAAAGGGACAAAGCAACATCTTCATGATTTCTACCCCAGTCTAGTGGATCAGACTTTATTCTTTTTGCAGTGTCTGAGCAAATACTTTTAACAAGTTCTTTATTGGGTTCCTCAATAGAGGCCTTGAAAACTTTTCGAATAGTAGAACCAGTTATCCGACCTGCTCTTTGCTGGAACCATGTGAAACTTAAAGCTTGGTTTCTGGTTGATTCTTCAACATACAAGATCGATTCTAGCGAGACAGATTTAAGATTGTTCATGGTACTCATTGCTAAATCCAAATACTCCTCTTCATTAAGTTCAATGTTTTTCTCTTTAAATAACAGTCTCAATGAAGGTGGTAAGTGTGGTCGTGTTTCTTGAGTGTTTTCGATGACAAAGTTGTCCTGGTGTTCACCGAATAAACTCAGTGCCACAGTTTCAGGAGCAGTACCCTTCAAATTTACAAGAAATTCTTCAAAGTGATCCAGATGTATGGGTTTTATTGGGGTTGGCTGCTGAGGCATTTTCAATTTATCTTTCGCTTTTTCAGAGTATATCAAAATATTTGCAACTTTATCTCCGTCAATGTTCTTGGTAAAGTTTTGGTTCCATAGTTGTGGCAAATCTGTTGGAGTCACTTTTGTAAAGCCAATCCTCACTGCTGCCTCCATTTTGTAAAGGATGGCCCCAACATGAGAACATGTTTCATCCAAACTAAAAATGGAAAAAAAGAAGTAGGATAAAGTACTAGGGATAAGTTTAATAGAACGTTTATTACCAGCTGCGATATTGCTACCACTGTTGAATAATTAATTAATCCAGTCATAAAACAATGCATATAATACAGCCATGTATAATTATGCATTATAATTATGCGTGGCTGTATCACTGTTTTTATAATCAGGTTCAGTTATAGAAATTTGATTTATCTTTTAAATTTAAATCAAATAAACTCACCCTGCCATACATTTGCAATGACCATATACAACACTGCCATTATTTTTCATGAGGACCCAAGCACTGCGGGTTTTTTCTGATGTTTTGTAGGAGGGTCGAATTTCAGCTGTCATTAATGTAACCTCGTTAATCTTCATATGTTTCACTTCTTGCACCCAACCAGATATGTAAAATTTCCAAGCATCAAGTGACTTATATTTCTCCATTGCCTCTTGAGAGTAAATTCCTAAATTAAATGGAGAAAAGCAAATTAACAGACATTGTTAGACTTTTGTCAGAGCAGAGAGTGCAGTGTAGAAACAGGCTTATCCGATAATATTCGGCTATGGTTTGCAAGGTTAGGGTTCAACCCCCAGCCAAGTCATACCAAAGATTCCCAAAATGGTACTTGATGGTACCTCTCTGTTTGCTTGGTGCTCAGCAATTAAGAGAAGGGCCAAGGGTAAGTGGAGCAATCCAGTGGAGAAAGAGTGGTGGCGCCCTCCCCCTACCTTCGGGCGGGTAGATAGCTATCGAAAGAGGATCCTTCTGGTCGCCCCCGACTGCGGTCCCAGACTTTAGGTACATCTGTACAGTAGCATATGTATATAAAATAAAAGGTTGCATACTTACTTGGAGATTTAATAAGGTAGTGGTAAAGATGAGGATACGTATGTTCTGGCCACTGTGTAGGATCCGACTTCCATTTATCCATTTCTATCTCATAGGGGCATTGTTCCAATCCTAAAAAATGAAGAAAAGCTACCTTAATAATTTGGTACCTAATAAATCTTCTCATAAATTTGATGGCTGGAAATTAAAAACTTTATAAACTTGCCAGCCAGCAGAGCAGACAGAGTAGTCTAGGTATTAATTTCTAAGCCTGTAAAACCCTTATAACTTACCAACAAGCTCTAACTTTTGTTTGTATCTGATTCTTGATTCTTTTTGGAGAAGTTCCATGTATGTTTCAGAAGATGCAGTAGGTTTTTCAACATTATTTGGTTCATTACTTGCGTCCATCTTGCCTTTTCGTACTGAAAACTGGGGTAATCTCATCCACAAGACGGGTTTGTTTTCCCCCAGTTCAAAATGGTAGACTCTTACAGCGGAGCATAACGTAATGTTGTGACGTCACGCCGTGGCGAAGAATGGAAAACTAATTTTGTAACAAAAATTGACTAACTTTGATGAGAATTTTCGGGAGTCAAATAAACAGAATGATTTTAAAGAAAAAATTTGTTTATTATATTGAAAACAACAATACACAGGAAAAATTTTTCGATTTCCAAGGTTGGAAATTCAATATTTTTGGGTTGGAAATTTTGGTTTTATAATTGAAGGTTGGAAATTTGAGCGATTACCTTAAGCTGATTTGGAAAACGTAAATTACCCATAGGTTTTGTAGAATAAACCAATGCCCTTGAAAAATCAAGTGAAAAAAAAACATGTAGAAATGACAATTTTCCAAGGCTGGTTGGAAAACATGACTTTTTGGGTGGGAAGTTTTTATTTTCCAAACAGTTTGGGAATTGAAAAAAAAGGTCAAAAATCGGTGTGGAAATACATATTTTAGTAAATTTGATACCTCAAGTTGAAAAACTAGACTTTTTGGGTCGGAAATTTGTGTTTCTCCCAAACAGTTTGGAAATCGTTAAAAATCCATGTGGAAATTACATTTTTCTAAGATTGAGACCCTTTCTTGAAAAACTAGACTTTTTGGGTTGGAAATTTGTGTTTTTCAAAACAGTTTGGAAAACGTTAAAAATCCATGTGGAAATTACGTTTTTCTAACCATTTTCTGCGCATGTCCTTGGGAAAACCACAAGCGATTTTTCGCTCAAAACTGTTTTGATGTATAGCTTACCTAGATATTTGGCTATAATGTGAGCAGTCAAGCTGTAAGTCTCCATCAGGTGAGGCGTCTCTTCGGAGCGGCCTCGGTCAATCGCAGTGAGTTCGCACAGTGAAGCACATAGGGTTCTTGTGTCATAGTTTCAAATAGTGCCCTGCTGAGCTGTGTGAGTGATCTAAGATCAACCACGTATCTGTGCGAACAATAACGAGAGATTGACCGGGAGCCATCGAGCCTAGGCTAGCGAGTGACTGTTCACAAAAACAAAAACCTTTTTTAAGATCTCTTTTTCCACATCTCTGCCATCACTTTTTGGATTTTGGCTTTTTTCAACCTGAATTTTCAAAAATTCCAACCTTGTTAAATTTGGATTTTGGCTTTTTTCAACGTGAATTTTCAAAAATTCCAACCTTGTTAAATTTGGATCTTGGCTTTTTTCAAAGTGAATTTAAAAAAATTCCAACCTTATTAAATTTGGATTTTGGCTTTTTTCAACCTGGATTTACGAAAATTCCAAGCCATGGAAAATGCAAAATTTTCAACCTTGGAGAATGTCCCACATTTTCAGGTTGGATTTTCCATTGGATTTTATCTTTTTTCCAACTAAGAAAACTTGAAATTTCCAACCTTGGAAATCGAAAATTTTTTCCTGTGATAACGAAGGGTCAAAACAATGAAAATCATTAAAAATCAATCCACTTACTGTCAAAAGGTCCCCAACAAAGTCTCTCTGAAATTCAATGGCTTCGACTGCAGTAGTTTTGGCGATACAACGGTCGTACCATTTCTTAATATCAACATCACGCTTCGATTTATCTGGTAGCTCAATTTTCCCTAAGATGACGTCTCGAACGTAGAAAGCTTCAGCATCAAACATCGTGAAAGTATACCATTGATCTTGCATTCCCATAAACATCAAGTTAGTGTTCTCATTGAGAACTGTCCCTTTGTAAAGACCATTGGGGTATTCAATGTTTGGGCTCTCAAATCGTAAGTGCTGAGGCAGGAAAGGGAAATAGTACTGATAGCCTGTACAAAAGATGATGGCGTCTGCTTCGTAGGTTGAGTTGTCTGAGAAATGTACTGTTTTTCCGTCAATATGGGTCAGGCATGGTCGCTCAGTGATATTTGTAGGCCATTTGAAGCCCATTGCCTGCGTACGGTAGGATGCAATAACTTCACCAACGCCGTATTTATGAAGTTGGAGAGCGATATCTTCTGCAGAGTAACTCGCACCCACCAAAACAACTTTCTGATCTTTATATGAAGCTGCGTCTCGGAAATCGTGAGCGTGCAAAAGATGTCCTGGATATGATTCCAAGCCAGCGTAGGAGGGGAAATGTGGAACTGAGAAATGACCTATAGCCACGATGACTTGTGAAAAAATTTCAGTAGAAATCTTACGTTGGTTGAGATCCTCGTAAGTAACTTCAAAGCTTTCGTCTTCAAGATCTTTGACATTACGAACAATATGGTTCATGCGAACGTCAAATTTCTCTAAAAGTTTGTTCTTTTTCACACGGCCCAGAAGGTAATCTCTCAAAACCACTCGAGGAGGGAACGAAGGAATAGGTTTTCCGAAATGTTCTTCAAAAGAGTAATCTGCAAGCTCTAAACATTCTTTGGGTCCGTTGGACCATAGATAACGATATTGACTGTTATGAAGTTGTTCGCCGAAACGATCAACTCCAGTTCTCCAAGTATAATTCCACAATCCTGCGACTTCATCCTGTTTATCGAAAAGCACAATTTCGGGAATGTCTTCTCCTTTCGCACGGGCGCTTTCGAATGCGTTTAGTACAGCAAGACCACACGGACCTGCTCCAATAACGCATACCCGTTTTGGTGTTTTGGACTTTTGCTCAGCAACCATCGTGTTTCAGTATCGTGTTTCCCCACTCAACTCAGGTCAGCTACAAGTATAAAAATGAATTTCTTGAAAAGCGTGACACACAAAAACACTATCTCACAGTTTATTGACACTCTAATAAGCAGAAACAGTGTTTTGATTAAAGTGAAATTTGAGAGAGAAAAAACTATTGTAGCTTCTTAGTTTTGAAGACTACAATAAGATAAAAAGCGGATAAAATGAACCTCAAAAAATAAAAATATTCTTCGACTTACTGTAAATTAGTTTTCTTCACTCAAGTTTTCTCCCAAGATCAACTCAATTAAACTTGTATTAGTTTTAATATTTTGTCACTGCGTTTAGTTGTTATCTAAAATGAAAATGGAATGATTGTAGAAGGTTTGAATGCTTCAATCAGGCATCATAAGCTTCTGATAAGCTTTTTTATTATAAGAATATACTTTTCAAGAATATTTGTATTGTTCTAAAATAACAGTTATAATTTTGTTCCGGTACATCAAAACTTTTATTTTGTACTTTCCACAAACCTGACTTAAAGTAAATTTTTCTACATTTAAAAGGGGCATTATTTGGGAATATTGTAATAATCATTATTGTATACTTATAGAATATGGTATTTTCCTTAGAAAGTACTTCTAAGAAAGTTCTCTAGAACATGCCATTATTATAATGCTATTTCGACACAGGGACACAGATGGTAATTAAATAATTTTGATTCCAATTTTGCAACCTCATTCTAATTAGACAATAAAAATATTGCATCGTTGAAAATCAAGGTTAAAGTTCAGCAACAAAATTAGATTAGATGAAAAGTTCTATTGAAAACTAGCTGACAAAGGCTGATCTGAATTTTAGTTTACGAATTTTTTAAAACATTATCTAATTGAATATTTAAATCTTCAAAAATAAGTTTTACCTATCATAAAAATAAAAAACACTCAAGAAATTACAGATCAATTCATATCGTAAACGCCTCTTATAATTTTATATTTCAAACCAGGGCAATCTTGAACACGACCACCTCTGAATAACACAACACCGTGCTCTTGAAGATTAGCCTTTTCACCAGGTATATACGCCGTAATTAATCGACCATCGTTCAAACGTAAAACAGCACACTTTCGTTGCGCAGAGTTCGGCTTACGCGGTGTTCTAACGACGTTCTTAACGCAAACACCTTTACGTTGTGGTCCGAGTAGGATACGTCGACTTGCGGGAATGATAGGCTTGGACCTCTTCCGTTTCGTACGTGGATTGTGGCGCCGCACTTGATTTAAAGTTGGTAGAAAACGTTTCGCTTGTACGGTAAGCGAAGATGCTAACGCTGGCTGATGCACCTTTGATAAAAGTCCTGATTTAACGACAGTCGAAGTCAAACTAGTGCTGAGTCCCTTTCTAGCACAATGATGGATGGATGAAGCTTGAATTGATTTGAAACCATTTTGAAATGTTCGTGTTAAAAGAGGTACACGCACCAAGCTTCGTACAGCCGGTAAAAGTGACATGTTCATTTATTACTTTTTCATATTCACTAAAAATGAAAGGAGGTTAATGTAGTGTGATTTTAATTAATTGAATACTTCGTTCCCCCAGCTTAGTAAGAGTTGTGTATTTTGTGTCGTCAAAATCAACTTAATTGCAAGTCGGAAAAGTGAAAAAAAAAACACAAAAAAAGCTTTCAGATTTTTGCAAGAAAGGTCTTGATTAGGCTACGTCATATCTTCCTTCGTTTCGAGCGTAAAAGCCCTTTAGCCTGGAGCTGTCTATTGTGTAGACTAGGTCGTGATAACAAAGAAGATGCAAGAATGAATAATGTACCATAATCCCTCAAAATTCATTGTTTACAAAACTACAATTTATCAAAATACGTTTAAAATATAATTAAGTTAAAAATTCACAATTTCAATCAATACATACCAATCGACACAATTAGGAATAAAAACCTAGAATTGTAGTAGTTCACCGTTGAACATTTTTTTTTTCAAAGCACAAAGGATGAGAAAAACACACTAATTTTGAACTCTTTTGAAATTGCCCCCTACTATCTAAGAATGCTTCTAATATAAAACATAAAAAGTTGTTCAGTACAAAATTTTTATTAACATAGATAATTTAATAGATAATTTAATAGATAATTTATAGTATCATAATGAAAATAATTAGTTTAAATGTCATCTCTTTGAAAAATTGGAAAAACTTTAACCCTATTCGGCCTAGGGGGGGGGGGTGTTTCTGTTCGGGGGTCAAATTATTGGTAATAGCTCCTGAAATAATAGAGCTTTTGCCATGAAATTTTCTGCAAATTCCTAACTTTTATTTAGCCTCAAAAAAAAAAAAAAATTCACACCTTGAGCATGATGACATTTTCGACAGTAAGGTGTCACAAAAATTGCCACTTTTCCAATACAAATTATAGGGATAAAAGGGATAACAGGATAAAATAAGCATTTTAAACTCAGGCAACTTTTTTCTAAAGCCTTTGTTAAAATACAATAGCTATTTATAAGAACAAAGGAAATTTTCGGTTTTTGCTCACTTTGGTCATGATGAGTGACGTCAAAATAATTTTTTGTCAAAAGTTACCTTATGTGACAAGGATCTTGTGTGCCAAATTTCATCCAAAAAGACCCACTAGATCAAAAGTTAAGGGGTGGTACAGGAAAAGCCCCCCCCCCCTAGTTTTGAACCGCCCCTAAAAGCCTAGGTTGAATAGGGTTAGGAAAAAACTTGATAGGCTGTGAAAACTGTTTTGAAAAATATTTTGCAAAAATCGATCTGAGGAGCGCTGTAAAACGAGGAACGCCTACTAAAATATCTCAAATAACAAAGTTTTTCTCGAATGATAAAATTCAAGTAGATTAAAAAAACTAAGAACTAGCAATTAGCAGTAGTATGTATAAAGTCAGAGCACAAAATCCTATGATGGAAAACTGCTTGATCTTATTTATAAAGCTTTTTAAGAAGAAGTCCTCGATTTTCCTTTTTTTTAAATTAAAAAAACAAAACAAAAACAAGCAACATGCTGAATGGACCTACCTGTTGATCAAAATCAGATAAAAGTAGGTGTTCTACATTTTACTATGTACTAGTTATCGCATGACTTCGAGTGCAATACGAGAAATATTTTACGAGTTCCGAGATTTTTCCGTAATATTTTTCCGAGCCTTTAGGCGAGGAAAAATATCGGTAAAATCTCGGAACGAGTAAAATATCGAGTATTGCACGAGAAGTCATGTGATAACTAATTTATTGTCGACTCAAAAAAATTGTCCTGATATAAATCTTTTTTTGTTTTTGTTTCAAAACTTACTTCCGCCTTGCTTCTTTCTTCTGTGTAGTTTCGAATGTTTTTATTCGAAAATTTAATTCGAACGTTAGATTCGAACAAAAAAATTCGATACGTTCCCGCAGAAAATACTCACACAAAAACAAAACAGAAAAGGATTTTTCGATCATTTTCGATCCAGAAGTTTTGTTTTGAAGAGTTGCAGATTTTCCAGAGATGTATTTGAAAGTTTCTAGATTGATAATTCAAAATGCAGCTGGTGTACAGTATTGTTTCGATAGACAAGAAACCCTTCATCATTGGATTAATAACATTCAGTCTTTTTATATGTTTTGTTTCGATGCATGGAAAAGAATAGCAGAGGAAAGGAGTCCCATGATGGAAATGTATGCTTGTAATAATGGTTAAAGAACAACATTTTTTCAAGAGCAATACAATTTGGATACTTTCTTGATTATCGTCAAGCTTTAAATGTTTTGAATTTTAGAAGGAAGATGTAATGATTGCTGAGTTGAAAATTCCAGGACGTGCCTCGTCATCGACGTCGAGAACGAGAATTAGGAGAGAACTTTTATAAAAATCACTCGTCATTTGGTTTAATACAAGACATTTCGCTTCCCTTGCTATGTTATGAGAAATTTTATTGGCAAACATTCAAGAATCTCAAGTTTTTTTGTATGCATGGATAAAAAAACTGTTTGGTTATCACAACGAACGAATTTTATACCAAAAGCTGAAAATATTTGGGTGGTCTCAAGTAGTTTTATAATTTCTTAGTTCATCAGATTTGATTTTAGTGTCTTTTATGGAAGAACTTCAAAGTAAAAAAGTTTTAATCTGAAAATATTTTTTGTTGCGTTTTCCCTTTGACTCCCGAGTCAGTTTTTTCTGAAAGTCAGTTCTTTTCGGCTGTTTTGGTTTTGATTTTCTCCCGCCGCTTACCCAGTCCCCCAAAAGTCAACGCGGGTCATATTTCCATACTAGAGAAATATGAAATATCGCAAATATCTCGATGCTCTCGACCAATCAAAACGCTGATATTTTTTTGGGTCGGCAATAATGGTATTGAGCAAACACAATAAGTTTTAGAACAATGCAAAAACGTCTGATTTATTGTCTTTTATCATTGTATAACTTGGTCGTCTTTTTTTGAAAATTTTATGACGAAAAAAAAATTTCCGAGAAAAATTACTTCAGCCACATTTTAAGGTACCTTGCACTCTATCTTCCTGACAAAAATCAGGAAAAACTAATGAAGCAATTTTGCACCAAGCCCAAAAAACTTTATTTTTAGGTAATTTTTGGCCCAAATTTACCCCAAATTTTTTTTTCAAAATCGGGCTCCGTCACTTTTTAGGCATTGCTATTTTGTATCATTGTGCAAAAAGTGAAAAAAAAATAATGAGCCGATCCCGAGAAAAGCTGCTAACAGGAAAATGGTAAAACAGAATTTCCCCTTCGTTTTTTCGATCATTTTCGATCCAGAAGTTTTGTTTTGAAGAGTTGCAGATTTTCCAGAGATGTATTTGAAAGTTTCTAGATTGATAATTCAAAATGCAGCTGGTGTACAGTATTGTTTCGATAGACAAGAAACCCTTCATCATTGGATTAATAACATTCAGTCTTTTTATATGTTTTGTTTCGATGCATGGAAAAGAATAGCAGAGGAAAGGAGTCCCATGATGGAAATGTATGCTTGTAATAATGGTTAAAGAACAACATTTTTTCAAGAGCAATACAATTTGGATACTTTCTTGATTATCGTCAAGCTTTAAATGTTTTGAATTTTAGAAGGAAGATGTAATGATTGCTGAGTTGAAAATTCCAGGACGTGCCTCGTCATCGACGTCGAGAACGAGAATTAGGAGAGAACTTTTATAAAAATCACTCGTCATTTGGTTTAATACAAGACATTTCGCTTCCCTTGCTATGTTATGAGAAATTTTATTGGCAAACATTCAAGAATCTCAAGTTTTTTTGTATGCATGGATAAAAAACTGTTTGGTTATCACACGAACGAATTTTATACCAAAAGCTGAAAATTTGGGTGGTCTCAAGTAGTTTTATAATTTCTTAGTTCATCAGATTTGATTTTAGTGTCTTTTATGGAAGAACTTCAAAGTAAAAGTTAATCTGAAAATATTTTTGTTGCGTTTTCCCTTTGACTCCCGAGTCAGTTTTTCTGAAAGTCAGTTCTTCTCGGCTGTTTTGTTTTGATTTTTCTCCCGCCGCTTACCCAGTCCCCCAAAAGTCAACGCGGTCATATTTCCATACTAGAGAAATATGAAATATCGCAAATATCTCGATGCTCTCGACCAATCAAAACGCTGATATTTTTTTGGGTCGGCAATAATGGTATTGAGCAAACACAATAAGTTTTAGAACAATGCAAAAACGTCTGATTTATTGTCTTTTATCATTGTATAACTTGGTCGTCTTTTTTTGAAAATTTTATGACGAAAAAAAAATTTCCGAGAAAAATTACTTCAGCCACATTTTAAGGTACCTTGCACTCTATCTTCCTGACAAAAATCAGGAAAAACTAATGAAGCAATTTTGCACCAAGCCCAAAAAACTTTATTTTTAGGTAATTTTTGGCCCAAATTTACCCCAAATTTTTTTTTCAAAATCGGGCTCCGTCACTTTTTAGGCATTGCTATTTTGTATCATTGTGCAAAAAGTGAAAAAAAAATAATGAGCCGATCCCGAGAAAAGCTGCTAACAGGAAAATGGTAAAACAGAATTTCCCCCAAAAAAGAAAATCCGTATTTTACGACGAAAAAAATTTTTCCAAGAAAAATTACTTCAGCCACATTTTAGGGTACCTTGCACTCTATCTTTCTGCCAAAAAACCTTATTTTTAGGTAGTTTTTGGCCCAAATTTGCCCCCCAAAAGTTTTTTCAAAAATCGGGCTCCGTCACTTTTCAGGCATTGCCATTTTGTATCATTGTGCAAAAAATTAAAAAAAACTAATGAGCCAATCCCGAGAAAAGCTTGTAACAGACGAACGGACAACGGTCAAATTAAAGGACCTCCCGGTAGGTCAAAAAAGTTCGCTACTCCTTTATGCCAATGGACACTGATGAACATCTGTCAAAAAGCAAATGTTTGTTATTCTTAAAATGTAAAGATGATGTGATATAAATTTAGGCTAGTCATATCTTCCTTCGTTTCCTACTCTTCGGGATATGAGCACTGCTCTTGTTTTGAATATTGAAATTCTCCAGATAAATCGCATGCGCACTGAGGTTTAATGAAACAATAGAGAGTTTCAAAACCTAAGCCAATCAGCTGTGTATTAAACACATTTTGTGAAAGTTGTATATTATGTTTAAACCTATTATTAAACAATCCCCGGTGAGGGTTACTAGTGGCCGCCTATAGCAGTGCCTATAGACCAAGAGTAAGGCCTAAAAGCCTGGAGCTGTCTATTGTGTAGACTAATATAAATTACTAGCCGGTACCCGGCGTCGCACGCCGGTTTAGCTGTTTGCTGAACGCATTTAAAGTCCTTTGAGATGTTGGGAAGGTGGCTTAAACACGATGAAATCAAAATTAAAGGGAAGAATTCTCTTCAAAGTTTGACACTATCCCTCCCGGGTGACGTATCTTTTAACCATATTTTGAAAAAGATTTTTGTGGCAAAAATGATCAGAAAAAAGAAAGGGCGTCATTCCCAAATTACACAATACCGGCGACCAGCGACGTCCGAGACGGCTCTGCAATTAGATTTTTTTTCTCGCTTCGCTCGCGTTATATTTGCCGTAGTTCTTAATGTTTAGGAAAACGTTGATGTCAAGATAAGCGGAGTGAAATAAAAGGGTGCCTTTTTTGAAACATGGCAGTTTGAAAAATCGGAAAATCAAACTTCAGTCCCACTAAGAATTGGAAAATACGTGATACCAGGTGATACCCGCAATTTTATGTTGCTTTTTATAAAATAACTTCGTCATAACTTCAATAATTTTTCAAATTCAACAATGACTTAGATTTACAGCAAAATAATTATCGACATAGATGTTTAAAGGTCCCTTTTTACGAAGAAAGAATTCTAGTTTTTACCGCCTTTTGAATGTATTTTTAATGTTGCTGGTGTTCTAACAAACGATTCTGTTTAAAAGATTTCTTTTGTTTTGAAAAGAATTCGGATGTCTCAAATCAAATTTAATTAATTACATTCGAAAACATAAAACAAAAGAAAAGAAAGAAAAAAAAAGAAAAAGTCTAATCTATCAATCAAAACAAAGTCTTTATAAAACGGCGCGAATCTGATTTAACACATTTGTGGAGCAAGAACTAAAAGTTATCTTTTGGAAGAACAAAAACATTGCGTGCGAAAACGAAAGTATAACAGACAAACATACAAAACGACATACAGACTACCGCTATTAATATATAGATAAAACCCATATTATCAATTTTCAATTGCTGCAGATTACAGTGGAGTATCTTTAACTCGAACCTCCAGGGCTCGAAATAACGGTCGGACATCGGACATTGTCCGACCCAAATGGCTTCATGTCCGACCCAAAAATCATAATTTTCAAGCTAAAGCAACCCTGATCGGACATTTTGTCCGACCCACTTGAAATCGTTATTTCGAGCCTTGAACCTCCATAACTCGAATGTCTCTCTCACTCAAACAAGTTTCATGGTCCATTCAGTTTACAGTGCCTAATAAGCCTTACTCCATAATTCTACTGTTCCCCGTGCGTGTTCGAGTTATGGAGACTCCACTGTAATAAAATGTTAAAGAACTAAGTTCTGTAATCGCAAATAGCATTATGTATAGGTATTGCAATAATTCCTGCCAGGGTAATACCGATCGAATCAGCCATGCTGGCGGCACCCATTCTGAATTCTCTGTTTTCACTTGTAGAGGAGTCAGATATCAAAGTGAAAGCATTGACATATACTGCACCACCACATAAACCTTCCAGAAACACTATTGCCAAAGCAAACCAGATATATCTTAGAAATGGGTTGGTAGCTTCGACAGTAAGAGTGATTAAAATACACCATTGGACAATCACTGGGATGATAATTTTCTTGATTGGGAGTAATTTAATTGACGAGCGAGAAATAAAAACAGCTAATTGGTAATCTACTTGGTACCAGCGGTATTGTTCTGGTTGACTAAGCCATGTATCGTAGTACAACAATTCATACAAGCCTTGGTTGATAGTATACTCAGCTAGATATACCAAAAACAACGGGATCATAAATTTTAATAGCGGAATCATCATTTTCAATTTGGACGACATGGGTAGGTAAGAAACACGGTCTGATGCAGCATCTTCATTCATAAGAGGGTCATTCTCATCACTATTATAATTAGCTCTACTGCAAAGTCTATATTGATTAGGCAGCTTCAAAATAACCCAAAACGCAATAATCCATACAACAGCAACTACCAGAAGCAAGAGTAATGTATCTCTACTTGACAACCCTGCTTGAGTGAGGCCAGCATATGCCAGTGAACCAGCAAGTCCTGCCATACCAGTTCCAGATGACCAAAATGAAATCACAGTTTTTGTGTAATATGAAGAGAAAGCTAAAAAAGTGATTTCCCCGACACAAGAACTAATACTTGCTAGCACGACACCAAACAAACTGACTGCCACTGATGACGAATAAGCCACTGTAAATAAGCTTGCAGCAAATAAAAAGACACACAAACCAACACGCACATGGTAGTTGATTCTCTGCATGTAGAATGGAGCAGTCAGTTTGATCAATAAACCAGGTAAAACATCAGCTATAAGGACGACACCAGTGGAGGTTGGGTTACAGTGGAAGGTTTCATGACCGGATGGATCATCTGACTGTTTATGTTGCTGTTCTTTTAAAATGTCGTAAGCAGCACTAAGCATAACAACATAGCCAAAATTGTTACACAGACCAAGTAACCAAAATGCTATTGCATTTCTCCATGGTTCAGCAGGCTGTTGAATAAAAACTTCATTTTCTTCTTGTTCAGACTCTCTGTCATATCTCAACGATGCAGCACTTCTGTGGTCTTGCTCCATTCTATTATTTCCTCTCTGAAAAAATCATAATAATTCTTGATATTCATGCGTTTCATGATCAGGGGGGGGGTCAAGCAGTTAGTACAAAACACTATGCCGGTTAGTATCCTGGTGGTGTGCCATGTGAATTGGATGAAGTCACTTGGTACTCAGATGTACTAACTGCAAAAAAGGGTGGTCCCTTGCTAAAAAATTGCCAAATTTTGGTACTAAATGCATGAAAAAAGAAATTTTGTGAGGACATTTTTCAAAAAAACATCTTATTTTACAAAAAAAAATTCTAGGAAGTTTGAATTTCTTTTCCAAATTTTCAAAAAATAATTTTTTTTTTTGAAATGTTAAAAAAGACTTAGAATTGAATAAAAAAGAATTAGATTGTCATAGAAATTCGATATTCTAAAATATTCAAAAGTGTTGTAATTTCCTATTGAAAAAATGGAAAAGTGAAACATTTTAAGATATTAGATTTTGTTTTATCCAATTTTATTGCTTTATGGTGGTCAAAAAGCCATTTTCAAGGGTGGTGTATGTAAATTTGACCCAAAATTTAGTTTAGTACTAACTGTACTAAGTATACAAAAGATGGTGGTGTTACTATCTTCTTGCAAAAAAGTAGTTAGTAGGCATAGTATCTTGTACTAACTGCTTGACCCCCCTGTCATGAACAAAATCCAGAATACAGTTTACAAAATAATTTTTATGCACTGTTTTTCATTATTTGTACATTCGACTATATTAGTACAGAAGCACAAAGCTCAAAGTACATGTATACATTTTTGAATTTGAGAGAAAAGATAATCATCTAATTTTGTTTACTACTAGGTGGTTCAAAAATGGGTCCATAGGTATATAGAATTAAAACTTTGATGTAGAACCCTCTCTGTTCGTGCTCTTTGGGGCACTCATATAGAATGTCAATATGTCAACTAATATTTTGTGAAGTTATGAGGTTTTTTAAATAAAGGGTCAAAATTAAAAATTGAAGCCAATTAGTTTTTGTGGGCACAACCGACAAGCTATTTCATCATGGTTACTGAAATATTTGAAACAAAAACCTGTTTACGTTCCCAGGCAACCAGTCTGGAAATTGCGGCTTGTGCGCCGGATATCTCTGGCGTAGATTTGAGGTTTGAGATCTGCTGCCTTCAACTTTTCCCAGTTAATTTGGTGCAGCTCTGGCGTAACATTTCGCTTCTTTTCAGACTGGCCAGGCAAGGAAGAAAGCAGAACAGCTGCAATGCTAACAAGTTTGATACTATTCAAATGCAACTGACATCAAATTCTGAGCAAGCTAATTTTGACTTCTCTTTTAGAAGTGGTCGAAGAAGTGCCCTGAAAAAAGTATATGAGCAATATTGTCTGTAAGAACCAGACTAGGAGGTGAGGTTATCCTATATGCCTGGTTTAGTTAGAAATAATTGGTTCATGACCTTTTTAAACTAAAATGTTGAGTGAGAAGGTCTTTTCTAGGGCTCATGTTGTCTATTATAGTATTATGAAAATGATACAAACTTTTCTTATTTGAAATATCAACAAATACTACAATTCAAACATAGTAACAAAAACGAACTACAAGCAGAGTGGAAAAACCTGATGAAAGAAGATGAAATGTTCAAATAAAAAAGGAAAGATAACAGAGAGATGTGTAAGCTTGAAAATACAAAGAAACTTGTTTTGGGCTGGCTTTCTGATTTTTGGAAGTAAGGAGCCTCATATCCAAAAACGATTTGCAAATATATCTCACATCTGGGTTGAATCTCTTTTGGGGAATGGGTTCTTCCACTCCAGTTCAAGTGCAGAGGGGGTAGACGAATCAACTAATGTTGGGGAAACCTGTTCATCGTTCTTGATAGAGAAAGTTGCTTACCTTATCGGAACTAATTTACCTAATGCGAGAATTAATTTCAGTGTTTTTCGCGTTTTTTTGTCAAAATCGTGAAAATTTGAGCCAGCAAAAAAAATTGAGAGTTAAAAACTGCGAAAATATTAATTCCCGCGAAATACAATTTTTTCAAATTTTATTGAAAAATTTGAAAAATCCCTAGGAAAATGAAAGAAATTTGTCCAAAAAAGGGCAAAATCGCGAAAATTAAAACCCGCAAAAATTCCAGAATGAAAAAACTGCAAAAATTGAAACCAGCGAAATGCAATTTTTTGGAACCGTGAAAATTAGTTCCAATAAGGTAGTTTCAGGAACAAAAAATAAAACCCATGTGATTGATATCTATAAGCATTTTTGAGAAAGATTAAGTCAAAAATTTTCTTATGTGCGATTTTTCTTGACTGGCGAGGCAAAAATATAAGGCCCTGGCCAGACGGTACTAATCGAACATTCGATTGTGATCAAAGTAATCAATAATGATTGATAATAATCGAAGGTGGTCTGACCACCTATCGATTTTATCGGTGATCGAATACTAACTCGACTCCAGATTATGGCATTTTCTTCGACCATTTTCGATTTGTTCAATCATTTCGATTACTTTTCGATTACCTTCGATCATATTGAATATCTTCAATCGTATTGAGTACGATTGAGTACCTTCCAGCCTTCGATTTTATCAAATATGTTTCCAGTAGCAGCGCGTCAAAATAATCTGAAACCAAGTTTATTTCGGCCAATTAAAACACGCGATTCACATGCGAAAACCACTTTCGCTTTCTCCGACTAATCAGAACGCGCGATATGAGTTATATACTTGAGGAAACCCAGAGTGAAGGCACACAAAATGGCGGGCGAAATGGCTGGGAAAGGGGGTCAAATCTTTTATGGCGGGCCTTCTTTTTGTGCTTTGGTTTTAGGTCATTTTTTTGGTTTTTCTTAAAGATATATCATAGTAATTGGTTATCGAAGTAATCAATTGGTTATCGAAGTTGTCAAAGTTATCGAAAATAATCAATAACAATCAAAGTACTCGAACGGTTATTGAGTCTTCCAAGGGTTGTCAAGAAAGTGATCAAATACTCACAATTTTTTTGAAATTTTGGTACTTGACATTCGATTGTTAATCGATAAGTGGCCGTTCGATTACTTCAAGCATTATTGATTACTTCGATAATCAAATTTATCGATCAGTACCATCTGGCTCTGGCTACACCAGAAAAAGTTTTCAAAGTTTTGAAAATCATTGAAAAGTAGACACAATTAATAGCTGGAAATGATTTTTAAAGTAACTGTATATAACCTTACCAACAATTCTCAAGATTTCTCTTAAGTGTCACAAATCCAACAAACCAGTATCTGTATCCTGACCTGGGTAACCTGATAACAGCTGTTCATAATTTTCTTATGCGCGGTAGACCTCTGAGGGCGCTTGAAAATTATACATCTGAGGAAATTCCTCCCGCGGAAAATTCTACAACAAGAATCTTGTTGTGCGCCAGAAAGTTAAAAACTGATACGGCGCCCTATTCATAAACACAATACGCAACTTTGTTGTCATTCCTAGTCCTTTTAGACGAACGCGGTCCTTACGATTTCCAGATTGCATATTTGTTAGATTGTTACGTTTTCACACATCCCTTTAGAGCTTCAGCGTGGTGTGCAGAAAACATTCACAATCTGATATCAGGCTAGGCCTGGGTACCTGAAGGTTGTCCTAAACTTTAAGTTAGAACAACCTTCAAAATCTACAAACTCTTAAAATATTTTTTAGATTTTTGGTTATGTCAAACTTTCTTAGTGCTTTTAAATGGCCAAATAGAAATTTTAGGGTTGAGTGAATACCTGATTCTCAGTAAATCTGTCAGAATACAATGCCAACTGTAGGAAAATTTCAATAACAAGGTTTGGAATCACTTCTAATCTGCTCAAAGTCCTAACAATCTAATAAGCCAATAATCAGATCCAGCTGTGAGAAGATTTTGCAACACCCGGGGACTATTTTCCTTAGCTCCCCTGAATGCATTTAATTCCAATGGGGGGGGATGCCAAAATTATGAAATATTTGACTCCCTCTCAAAAGGGTCATCATAAATATGATAATTTGATAAATTTGATAATTTTTCACCACCAAAAATTGGCAGAATAGTTGCTCAAAGGGTTGCACAAAATTTATTATGTTCTTTTAACTTTTGCACAGACATACCGTGAGAGGTCCTAAAGCTGACAGCCCAGCCTAAAGCCGATGGGGTCTTTCAAAGATACAAACTAAAATAAAAACAAACCTTTCGCTGTGACGCAACGAAGATACCAAAGTATCAACTAAACTGAGAGATTTGATACACTGAACCAATTGAACCAAATAACAATAATATGCTTCTTATAACATTAAAACATATTTTCTTATTGCAATATGCACACCGTTGAATAAAGATCCTCCAATGAATTGATACCAACAATGTATATGTTTTAGTAATATTTCTATTGAATGTTAATGATCTAGAAATATAAATCAAAAGAATATATTAATGTCTTTCTATGATCCTTCATCCCCCCAGTTTGACGAAGTCAAAATCAAGTCAATAGGAAGAAGTACAATATCAGTTTATGTACAGTTCATTAGTATCAGTTCGTATCATTTCCAATGTCCAGTTTCTGGTTCATAACGACGAGGTGAACGACGTTGGCGTTGTGGTTGTGGGGTGGACACAACTGGGGGAGGACTCTTGTTAGGTGACTGATCTTCGGGATGGGATGGTTCGTCTTGTATGGGGACGTCAGGGATGGGACGGATTTCCATGGGTGCAGGAACTGTCGACGATGGGGACGTCGCAGGAATGCTCGGTGCAGGTTCCTGTGCCTTGGGAGGTGGAGATTCATGTCTAATGGAAGCGGGTACTGGCTGACCGACGAATGATTGCCTGCTGACAATTTCTGTTGAAGCAGGTTGGAATCGGCGAAGATGTTGACGGTTACGACGTGTGACGCGACCAGTGCCGTCGACTTTTAGTGTGTAACTACTGTGGCCATGGTCTTCCACAACGGTACCAGAACGCTCCCAGAGTTTTGGATGGGGACCGGTTTGATTCTGTATGTAGCATCGATCGCCGAAACGAAGAGGAGGTAGCGGTCGTGTGTGGTTGTTGTGTTCTTCGGCTGATCGGTGGAAACGTTGTCGAAGGGCCTCCTCCTTTTTCTTCCAAGCAGCACGCCAAACTGGGCTGATGTTGTCATTGTTGAACTTCTCCAGTCTGTTAACGAAAGCAAATGCATCACAAAGTTGTCGACCGAATACGATTTCAGCTGGTGAGACGTTGCAGTCTGGATCTGGGGTGTTTCTGAGATGCATCATTGCGCGGATGAAGCGATCATTGTCAAGTATTCCTGATGGAGATGTGTTCGATCGAAGGAGACGTTTGGTAGTCTTCACAGCAACTTCAGCTCGGCCATTTGACTGCGGGTTGTAAGCAGATGATAGGCGATGACGAACTCCCCATTTGGCAAGGAAATCTTCTGTAGCTTTACTGACAAATTCTGGACCTCCATCACTAGAAATTTCTTCTGGAACACCGAATCTGGCGAAACAATTTCGAAGGCAGCAGATAAGCCCCTCTGATCCTGCTTGTGGCGATCCTTTAGGTGAGCGAAAGACATCCGACCAACCAGACAATCGATCCCCGATGACGAGGTAATGCTGACCGACACATTCAAAAAAATCAGAAAATGTTTGTTCGAAAGGTGTTGCGGGTGGGGCGGTCACTTCGCTGGGAAGGCGTGGTTGAGAGGGTGCATTCTTGATACAATCTCTGCATGATTGACGTCGCCGTTCAATATCATCCGTCATGCCAGGCTAAAAGACTGTAGCACGGGCACGAAGAGCCATAGTTGAAGCTCCTTGGTGGGCTGAATGAAGCACGTCCAAAACAGTAGGTCGGAGAGATGATGGTACCACGACACGGTCATTGTAAACTATGACATCTTCGACCAGGTGGAGGCTGTCGCGATAACGCCAGAATGGAGCTGTTGTCGGGTCTGTTCGATAGGCTTCAGGGTATCCTTGAATAATGGCTTCTCGAAGGGTGATAAATGTAGGATCAGTACGTGTAGCTGCTGACAGAGTCTCCCATGTTATCGATGTGAGATTGTGGGTGTCGTTTTGAATAGCTGAGGCAGCCAGACATTCCATCCATGGAACACAATCGTTAGGTTGATCAGCAGAAGGGTATCGTGAAGTTGCGTTGGCTGCAGAATTTTCTTCACCTGGTACCCAGATTACGTTAAAGTACCATGGTAGAATCCTTTTCTTTAATTTAAACAGTCTCTCATTAGAAATCTCATCAAGTGTTCTATCACCGAAAATTTTGACAAGAGGTTGGTGATCTGTTGCGATGATAAGGTTGTGACATCCAAGGGTGAAGTACTTAGTCTGCTCAAGGGCATAAACGATAGCAAGCGCCTCTCCTTCAATCGGTTCGTCAAGGTTCTGCTCTTCAGGGGATAGGAATCTTGATCCAGCTAGGGTGATGCGCCATCCATCTTCGCAACAGTCTGGAGTCGTTTCTGGACAGGAACAGTGTTTTTGTAGAAGGAAGTAACCGACTCCCTTTTTCGACCAGTCGGTGCGAAGGCACGTTGGTCGCTCGAGGTCAAAGATTTCAACACCCTTACGAATGGCTTCCACAATGGCCAGCTTGGAATCTTCAAAAGCCTTGTTGAGTTCAGCTGTCCATTTGAAGGGATGGCGGGGTGACAGAAAAGGACGAAATGGTTCCATGTACTGGCGAAGCTGAGCATAGTTCGCCACCTGGTTCACTAGCCCAAACCAACTTCTAATGTCTGTGGTTGATTTAGGTGTAGGAAAGTTCTTGATCGCATTGTAATATTTGGGAAGTGGGTCAATGCGTTCACTAGTAATGCGGAAACCAGCAAAGTCTACCTCGCGAGAGGCAAACTGAAACTTATTTGGGTTAAGAACGATACCAGCATTACCGACAGTTATAAGAAAGTCAATAGTTCTCCACCAATGTTCTTGGAGTTCATTATCATAAAACAACGTGTCGTCCACAATGCGCTCTTTTCGATCAAAATCAGCGAGTATAGCGTCAAAGCGACGGTTGTAACCATCCCCAGATGACAAGAAACCTTGAGGAGCACGTTTGTATCTCCATCTACCATATGTTGTGATGAATGTTGTGAGGTGACGATCGGATTCACGCAACGGGACACTATGAAAACCGTTCCATGCGTCAGTAACCGTCTTCCATGTGTGTCGTGGGATCCGTCTTGCAAGGTGGAATGGCGATTCAGCATTATGAGTCTCCCTTTTGCAGTGTTTATTTAAGGGGGAGAGATCAACAGTTCAACGTGGTGATCCATCATGTTTACGGGTGACCACCATGCGATGACACCATTGCGAGGGTTCACCATAAGGGACACGTTCGATAACACCGAGTGATTCATCACGGAAGAGGTCTTGACGTACTTGCTCTTGCCAATGAATGGGTACCGGGATCGCTTTGTGTCGAGCAACAGGTTTGGCGTCTTCTTTGAGATGAATTTCGACTGGAGGTCCGGTCATGGTAGGGAGTGGCTGATGTGGACAGGTATTGAAGGTTGAACCAGCGAATGTCTTGAGCAACCAGTCACGCATCTCAGGAATGTTTTCCTCGGTACATTCAAAAGGAAGTTTCGTCGGGGGAGGTGGGAAAGGTGTTCTTCTTATACAATCACACATCACTTCAACGTTCGTCTCGAATATGCCACTTAACATTGGTTGGTCAACATCTGGTTTCGACGGTTGAGTACTGGGATTCATGAACTGACCAACTGATGGAAACTCATGATTAACTATGCCAAGAGAGAGCATTGTTTCGTATGACAAATACATAGTCTTAACGTCCCGACTAACGTAGATCAATGTGCGACAAGTTATCATGCTACCTGATTCAGGGGGGGGGGTCGGTAGTAAAATTTCAGACATATATGAGTAGTAAAAGGATTTTTACGATTTTTTACATACCACCACCCAGACTCTTGGAAGAGGTATTTTACTACCCTGGTAGTAAAAGTTTTTGGGACAATTTGTCATAAAGACCACCTATTTTTTGGTTGCTTTTCGGACTGATTTTACAAAAAAAGCTAAAAAATTATTATTTCTGTGACACATTTTTCACTTTGTGCAAAAATTAATGTTTTGCCCTTAGAATAAAAGACTTTTTTATATTGACAAAAAATATTGAGAATTTTTTGTTTGCAGCAAACAACTTTCCAACAGAAAATTTTTTCAAGTTATAAAAATTTTCACATTTTTTCAGAAAAGTCATCCAAAAAATTAAAAGAATTACAAAAATAGCTAAAATTTGCTAATTTTACCAGTTTTAACTACCCAGGTAGTACAATTTTTTCAACATTTAACACATAGATACCACCCATTTTAGTATTTAACTACCCTGGGTAGTAAAATTTTTTTTCGATTTTTCGTCACACCACCACCGTAGTAAACGTCATTATGTCTGAGATTTTACTACCGACCCCCCCCTGCCTAATTTAGATTGTCCCTTCAGTACAGCTCGGAAGGCACCCTCAATGCGAATGGGAGAGTGGTTGGCTGCTTTGCATGATAATGATACTGGTAATAAGTCTGATTTACGAAATCCAGCACTCAAATATTGGTCGAGAGACCACAGGTCCGACTGGGCACCTGAGTCTGCAATAGCTGAAATGTCAATTTGACCTGGTGTCTGGTTATCAAGGCTTAATTTCAGGTATACTTTAGGATGGGCGTTAATTTTCGCTTTCTTCCATTCCCCTTTGCTGAAAATCTGATGGTTCAGTGTGTGCGTTTTATGTTTGGACGAATCGGTGGGCATGTTGATGGCAGAGACCTGACCAAATACGTCATCCTCAACGATATTGATTGACCCAGTGGTGCTTTGCTGTTTCGAGTTAGAATTTAGCTTTCTCCAGCATGGTTGGCAGCGTGTAAAGGGCTTTCGGTTCCATCCCCGAGCTTTCTTTGTGAAGAGGTGGAAGGTCGATCCGCAGTCCGGGCATGAGGCGGTCTTGGACTGGTCAAATTTGGAAGGTGATGGTATACGAGGACGATTGTCTCTATGATTATTATTCTTATTGTCTCTAATAGAGCGTCTGTATTCAGATATTGCTGAAACTTGAGAAGACGGATTGGCATTGCGGGCGGTCTCCCTGGTCTCGACGAATGCGATAGTGTCAGCGATTGACTTTGTCTGGATACCATCCGAACTGAGTGCCTCACGACGGATGTCAAGATCTGAAATTCCGTTCAATAGCACATCGCGTATTGCTTCATCAGTGTAATAAGTCTCTCCGTACAAAACGTTCTCACAAGCGTTACAAGTTATCTCAAAGTCAGTCTTGAACTCACAGGTCTCAGCCTTTCCTTGAACACGAGCTGCGAAAGTACGAAAAGGTTCATCGGGGTCCTGGCGCATTGATGAAAGATCAGCTCGTAATACACCAAGAGCAACGGGCACAACAGCTATTGATTTCAAGATGGTCAAAGCTTCAGCAAGTGGTTTGGTGGTGAATGTTGGGTGGGCTCGCAGAACAATGTTCCCAAGCTGTTCGGTAGCACATTCCAGTATTGAGTGGGAGCTGCTGCATCAGCAATGTGAGATCCAATTCGGAATGTCTCCCATCGTCTAAGAAAAGCATTCCAATCCTCTCCGGTGGAGTTCTGCTCGACTTTTGGGCGGACAAGCTTTGGCGTGCTTGCAATTTGTTGGGCCGGAGCAGGCGTTGGGTTGCGATGATCATGGGCATGTAGATTCAGAATGGCTGCAGCACCGATGACATCAACATCATCAGTGCGAAAGTCACAATTTGCAACGGGACAATTGAGCACAACCATTGTTCAGTTTATCGTATGGCGACTGAGTCAGTACCAATCAAACAAAATTCATCCAAGTTGAGCAATGAAGATCATTAACATGAATAAAGATCCTCCAATGAATTGATACCAACAATGTATATGTTTTAGTAATATTTCTATTGAATGTTAATGATCTAGAAATATAAATCAAAAGAATATATTAATGTCTTTCTATGATCCTTCAACCGTCATAAATGACAACAGTAGTAACATCATCATAAAAAGTAACGGGATGTTTTGATTTTCCAAAGCACGTCGAAAATATAAAAGAGGTCTGTGTACAAGCGTGCTCATTTTGAAACGTTACGTAATCAAGCCTGGTTTCTATTACTTTACACTGGCACTTGGCTTGATTGCGGGGCTAGGACTTTGTGTAAGGATACATATAGACGACGTATATTACATTATATTATAAGAATACAAATAGACAATGTATATTACAACAATTATTATGTATTACATGACATCTTGCTCCTATTATTCTAGTAAAGATAATATATGTCGTCAAAGAGTACACTTTAAATGAAGAGCTGTCCGATTGCGGGCCTTCCGTAAATAAACATCCGGACTTATAGGTGGTAAAGAGGGCGTTGATAGTTGCCGCCTCATTGATTCGATGTTTGTTATTCAAATTAGCGCTACCACATCCACCCTTTTTTCAACTTCGCGCCATTTTTACAATTTAGTCTGTTTGTTTCTTGATGGAAACCAGTCCAAGTTGTTTCGTATTTTCCCGCACAAGTCACTTTTATTACAAAACTGTATCGTTTTAAACATGAGCAACTGATCCAGAATAAAAGGTAATTATTTTTACAACTCACACTTTTTAATTACATTAATTGACATCTTGACATTATAGCTATCTTGATAGTTGTTTTGTTTCAAGAGTTCTAGCAATAGTTTATTGTTCAACTTGGAGAGGGAATGTTTGTAAACATAGAATTTTTTTTCATAACAGTTATTTGGGGGGTCGGAATTAGGCTGGGCTGTCGGCTTTAGGACCTCTCACGGTACCGTGACATCAGGTAACTTGCATCAGTGGAGGCTAACATGCCCAGGCGGTGTCAACCCAACCCTATCGAACGGATTTTCGTTATCGAACCATCAAACGTTATCGAACAAAATTGAAAGATAGTTGTTTGATTACCAAACCCGATCAAACAGCTATCGAACTTTACGAAAATTTCTTGATAAGTTCGATTTAGTTCGATGAGTGTTCTTTGTTCGATGAAGTTAGATTGATGTTCGATGAGTTCGATTTAAGTTCAATGTGGTTCGATGAAAGTTTGATGTGGTTCGATGATTGTGTCGGATTGATTCTACTTTTCTTTACCTTTCAGAAAATTACGAGGTTGTTTAATCAAAACACAGGCACCACTCATTATTGCTCATTTGAAATAATAGAGATGCAACACTTTCTTTAAAAAGAAAGTAATAAAAATTAAAATCTTTTTTTTTACAAATTAACGACTAAAAGCTCCAGCTTGTCCCATTCGATGGGATAGATATAGCATTATAGGATGGCCCGCGAGAATAGCCCGTGAGGGCGGCCGCCAATACGCCCTTGGAATATAAACAAAAAATTGGGCGGCAAGGTATAAATCGATTTAATCAAACCAATCGTATTCATCGAACTGCGATCGAACTATAATCGTATAATCGAACAGTCATCGAACTTTACAAAAGTTTTCCAGGTTCGATAGGTGTTCGATTGGGTTCGGTATAATCGAACAGCTATCGTTCGATAGGGTTCGAATAAGTACGATTAGTTCGATAATCGAACAGTTCGATTGACACCGCCTGGACATGCATAGCCCTCAAATGAATGACCTGGCTGGTCATTAAAATACAAAGTGTTAAACCAAAGAAAAATAGTAAAGCAGAGCTGTGAGCAGAGCTGCGTATTCATTTGTTTTGAAATTTTGCTGCTTTGATTGGTCAGTCATTTGATGGCTATGCAAGTTTCCCTCCACTGATGCAAGTTACCCGATCTCACGGTACCATTATAATCACCTGCCTCGTCGCAAACCTAGTCTAGTACGGTACAGCACAGCCCGCCTCCCCAAATTGCCAAATATAAAAAATGTTGGAAATTCACCTGACCTGTACCTGAATGACATAATATATACAGAAACTCGGAAATTCTTTCTCACCTAAACCTTTCTTTGGATGTACATACTATTCACAGTGGTTGTTTGGTTTGTGTTGGTTGATTTTGAGTTCCTTCTTTCTGATGTTGCAATTTCTCTTGGATTCGTCAGGTTTCCCCGATTTAACCCGAAATACAAAAACCGCGGGAAACCTCCCTCCACCAGGATATATTTTATTATTTATAACGCAAATTTATAAAGCAAACGACATCGGGCAGACAGACGCCTCCATATGGCTTTCCGCATTACCGCTCAAGAGTGAGGGATTTAACCTATCAAAGCGAGAGTTTGTGGATGCAATCTTCATCAGGTATGGGCGGCCACCAAATCGTCTACCAACTGAATGCATCTGCGGAGCAGCCTTCCATGTTGATCATGCTTTATGCTGTAAAGTAGGTGGTCTGATTACTCTACGTCACAACGAGATACGTGATGTCACTGCCGAGCTTTTATCCACCGTATGCAAAGATGTGCGTAAAGAACCACCAATTGACGAAACAGCTGATAATGACCTGCGCGCAGATGTGAGTGCTAGAGGATTCTGGCAGAGAATGCAAAGGGCATTTGTTGATGTTAGGGTATTTTACCCATTCGCCCCTAGCTATCGAAACCAGTCTCTTCAAGCCTCATTCCGTGCAATGGAGTAAGAAAAGAAGAGAAAATACAACAAGGACGTGCTTCGTCAAAATGCCACATTCACTCCGTTGATATTTTCCTCGAATGGCGGCATGAGTAGAGAGACAGCCCGATTCTACCAGAGGCTAGCTGAGATGCTCTCAGAAAAACACTCGACATCTTTCTCCTGCACCTCAACCTGGGTGAAGAGGAAAATTATGTTCAGTCTAATTAGAACTGCGGTTGTATGTGTTAGAGGCTCCCGTGGCCTCAAAAACATAAAGTTAGGCGACCTAAACGAACTTGACAATAGAGACAGAGGATGTGAAATCAAATAAATTTTATTTCTTGACCGTATGATATATATTTCAAAGCAAAAACGATAATGTAAATTTTATAAATACTATATAATGTTACAGTTTTAGACCCAGTCAACTGAGGCTCTGGGAAATATATTTTACCTAAAAAAAAATATATATATTTATAACGGTCGTGGCTTCTTCATAAAGACGAAAGACATATCTGGACTTATTTCGTACTTTCCAGTCTCTTGTTCGTAGTTTTTCTGACTTCCTGGTTCTATTTGAGTTATTTTCTATATGTTTTCTATCTGACTAATAGACTTATCGAAAGATCGCCACCGATGGGATTCGAACCTACCAAAACCAAATGCAAAGTTCCATCATTTGGAAACCCAATGCCTTATCCACTGCGCCACGGATTCATGCCGGCAAAGTGTTTCTGACGGCTATTTATGTTGTACAAACTACAGACTAGACTATATGAAGAGAAAATCACAAAAGAGTGCTTTTTTCGAACTCCAACCCTAACCCTAACTGATAATAACCCAATTCCTAGCCAATCTGGTACGTAACCACACCCAAACCACACCCATACCTAACCCTACTAGGTCGCCTGCAGGTCCTGACACTTTTCCCGCATACCGGATCCGAAAAATAGATATATGTCTTTCGCTTTTATGAAGAAGCCTTCACCATTTATAACGCCAAGTTGATATCGTCCGTGTGTAAAACACAGACTCTATCCGCCGCGCAAGATATTACGTTTTATAATATACAAACTAATATTATACGGACGATAGCATCGTCTAACTAACCCTTAGCGGGACTTAGGAAGTCCAAAAAAGGTACCCTCAGGGGCGGCCCATACCGTACCCTCCATTTGCCTAAGTACCCCCCCCCCCCCCGGGTTTTCACTTCACTTCAAGTTGTAGACGGTTTTTTGACCCCGGAGTTTTAACTCTGAGTTTTAACATGAGACTTGAGACTTAATACTTGCCGCCCTTCTTTAAGGGTACCTTTTTTGGACTTCCAAAGTCCCGTTAAGGGTCAGAAAAATCAGAACATCAAATTTCAATCCCACTTGAGGGACGGAGAAATAGGAAAATTTCAACTTTCGACCTCCGGAAAGATCGAAATTTGGTCAAAATTGGTCAAATTTGTCCCAATAAGGGTCGTAAAATTCACAAAATTTTCCTTTGTTTTGATTTCTCTGTTTTAGTCCCGGTAAGGGTCCAAGGCTCGAAAGTTGAGCGGCACCCCCGCCCCCCATCAGCTCGCAACCCTAGTACCCCCGGGCAAAATATTCAATGAAAGAAAGTTGAACTGTTAAATAGCAATTCTCACCCGAACTTTAAATTCGGAAAAACGTTAAAAAACAGTAAATTCTCAATATATTTCGACAATGATTAAATCCAGATCCTGATTACTCCACGTATTGCACGTATTAATTCATTCCTAATGACTATACTTCTACCCAGGCTCGATGAATCTCATCGATCCAAGTCAATAAAACGCTCGAAAACGCTAAAAAAGATGATCTGTTGTTTCATTAGAGACATTTTTTTTTGGAGGGGGGGGGGGTACTCAAGGTAAATGAACTACCTTACGTGCGGCCCTTAGGGTCCTTTTTCCAAGCTTCCCAAGTGCACTGTAAGGGTCGAAATGAGAAATGAAATTTGGAAAATTTGACACTATGCTACCTGAAAATGTTAAAAAATTTCAAAAAAATGCACAGTGAGGGTCGATTTTTCGCCCAAATTTACTCAAACTTGCTAAATTTTCTCTGCACTTTAAGGTTCCGATTTCAAAGGCCTAATTTTGGGCCGCACGTACGATCGTTTTTGAATTGAGTGCGCGCCCCGAGCATTTGCACGATGAAAAAATTCTTTCAGATTAGTCCTGTCTAACAGGCTGAACTTGAACGGTTGGTGAATTTTGGAGAAAGAGGTCACGGTACGTTTTTAATGAACGCAAGCAAGAGTTCAGCTGGAAAAGAGTCTTGGGTAGTAGGCTGGGGGTATAGGTTAACAGTAGATCGGCTAAACTTTTTTATTCCCCGCTAATAATTTCATGTACCTGTGAAGTAATAAAGTTGTCTAGGTACGTACAAAGGCCTGGACAATATGCTTTTTGCATCTGTGTGCATTTAAAGTTCAGTTAGTTGTAAAATAGCATGAAAATAACGAGTCCCCGTAAGAGTGATAAAGTATAGTATACTGTTATATTAGCCGTTTAAAGTCGAGATTATAGTTGTCATTTGGCCAATAAGTATAAAGCAACTTATCTAGTCCTTCGGAGCTCACAGATATCTGTGATATTAACAGATCGTCCTATTCAGCAACCCAGCTGGCACACAACGTTGTTTCAACGTTCATCTATCGTTATATGGACGTTGTGAACGTTAGATGAACGTTGAAACAACGTTGTGTGCCAGATGGCAAGCGCCTGATCTATCATGCTAGACAACTCATTAAGTCGGCACGGTGCACATGCGTAGTATCCTGAATTTTGGATAGGCGAGTGATAAAGGCAGTTGGAAAAATAGAAGAAATTACCACCCGATCTTTTACGAAGGATTTTAATATTATTCCTATCGATTATTGACCTTAGGCTTTGAACCTTATCATATCAAAGTGAACTTGTTTATAAAGTTAAAACGTTATCGAACGAGACAAACGGACAGGTCAAGACCTTTATTCATAAAAAGTCAAAATATTTTGTCTTTTTCGTTTTTTTATTCTTCATAAAATTCTCTGTTAAAATATTGAAAACAGTGGATTTCTGTGAACTTTAACTGTGAAAGAGTTTTTAATTTGAAAATATTATTTATCGTCCTCCGGCGTATTTAACATTGATCATTTTGGAAAATTTATCATGGAATTTAGTCATTTTTGTTCATTTTTAGCGTGATGATTCGTATACACTGGAATATTATGTTGAATACAGAAAATAATGTATCAATAATTGAAGATGTGACTTAAGCATTTGAAAAATATTACTTTTAATTCTTTTTTGGATTTAATTTTTAATTTTGATATTATTTGGAAGATTTGACTGCCTTAACTCAGAGACGTTACAGTACAAAGCATTTTGTATCTGGTTTACACGCTTTTTTATAAGAATGGTGTAAATCCATTTCATCATGGATATTCTTAACTTTTTTGGGAAAATCATCCTAAAATATTCTTACAGCATTCTTAGATTCCTAAGTAATTTAGACTAGATTTAACATTTGAGACGTATGTCAAGCATAAAATGGCATTTTTGTGAAAGGAGTGAGCCTTACTTGGGAGTAATTGACAATTTATAATTGAAAATACTTTAAATGACATTCTTAGCATGACATGAGTAGCCAAATTCCACGATGGTGATATTCTTAGCATATTCTTAATTTTCTGGCCATTTTCATCATGGACATTCTTATAAAGTGTATTCTTATATAAAAAAAAGCGTGTATCGGGTCGTGTGTGAAATACACCTGTAACTCCTATTAGGCTTCCTAGGGGTTTATTGGGGTCAAATGAGGCCCCAAAATGGTCTGTGTGATGGGCGTAATTATAACTTTTTTGACACGATGGAGTGATCTATAATTTCAACAATCATAATGCTTGATTGATTTAAGAATTTATTTTGTGTGTAGTGGTGATGGTGCTTTTAGAATATTTTTAGCGTGATGATGTGATCGGGGTTTCCGTTGGGGGGAGGGGTCCTTTATGCAATGTCTTCAGGTATTTTTAACGTCATTTGACCCATTCGACCCTAATAACACATCTGTGTCTAAATTAAAAATTGCACCTCAAAAACCATCCCCACCGGATTTTTTAATCTTAGAGCAATAGGATTTCTACCCCCATCGAGATTTTATAGAAATTTTTATCTCAAGACAGGGGTGTCTAATAGATTTGGACCCAACAAACTCTTTTTTATCCAGATTTCAGCGCGTTAAAATATGCTGTTTATGAAGAAAAAAAGGGAGGGGAATGAAAAAATCTAAATTTCATTTTGATCTATTCGATCGGAAAGTAATTGAATGAGTGGCCTAGCCAACTAACTTCTAATGAGAACTTCTAATTCTCTTTTCATTATCATAAATCTCATTTATTCTTTATCGGAAAAATAAAAACGGCAGAAAATTTGATAAAGAAAGGAAGCAAAGCCGTTGAAACAGATTAAAAATAGAAGAATTAATGATAAAACGAAAATAAATATCATCCTTTATCAACAGGTTAAAACATTATATAAAGCAACGGTATGAAAATATAAATATATAAAAAAAAATAATGATAAAGCAACAAAGAGGTGAATTTGATATAAAGAAGGATATTACAAAAATGAGATCTCGATAGCTGGATGATAAAAAGAGCTCACCCTCGACTGTTAAAAAATATACGACAGATAAGGTATTATTTGGAAAGTGAGGAGTGTGAAAAAGAAGAAGAAGAAGAAAAAGAAAACCAAAAGATAAAGAAGAAGAACAATAGGAAAGTGAAGAAGATGATTAATAATATGGTTGTGAAGCAAAACTCCTACACCAATGGGAAACGAAAATCTTTGTTGTTGATGGATAAAATAACTCATGGTATGTGTTGTTTTTCACTTAGTTTTTTTTGCTCTTTTTATTTTGCTTGCTTATCTTGTCTTATCTAGATTGAGACTTGATATGATAAATGATACTTGTCATTTTTAAGTTGAAATGAATAACAGCCTATTTGGTAAACTACAAAATTTTGTACCAAAACCCATCTGATTTAAGTGTGCAACCTTTTTTGCAACCAAGTTTAAACCACTCTCAAGTGAATTAATATAATTACCATGGCATGATTTCTACCTGGTAGCAGGAAAAAGTGCACACTTAAAAGGGAATGTGTTTTAATAAGATTTCCTTTTGGTTCGAAATTTTGTAGTTTACCAAGTCTGACTGACAGGAGTTTGTTTGATTGTTAAAGAACAAATTTACAATTTTTAATTGTGGCCGTGAAATGACCTTTACTCCAGTTGGATTATGTACCGTAAGCGTCATAGTTTGGTTTTCTCTGTCAACCTCAGGATAGTGTGGTTACTTTGAAAGAAAGTGATCTTAATTTGATGAATAACCTGGCTAAATTTGACCTTGCTTAATTCGCACTAAATAAGATATCAATCGGTCGTCACAGGGCGAATTACGGTTGTGAAATGAGCAACCCTGTTTAGGTTGTGATGGATATGGTAAATATGATGTTAAGAGGAAACCAAAACAAGTACTCAAAGAAGTCTGAAGTGCGAACAGAATGAAATAAAAAAATAGTTTTTATGTTGGTAAAATAAGTGGGATAACGCAAGCTTTCTCTTAAGACTATACCCAAAATGAAACCAAATCTTTAATGGTTGGTCAAAACAGGGTTTATTAATTATCTCAATGGACAGAATGCGAAACTTCTGTATCAGTTAACTGAATATTAGACAGGACCAGGGCAGGCCAAATTATCAGGAATCCTGACAAGATTACAGAGCTAGTGGTGTATTACGGCATTGGAATCGGAAACTACACTAGGATGCCCGGGGTGTATTCGGTAAATACTTTGTACTTATAATGCTCTGAATTTTGCTTGAAGTTCTAGGGTAAATGTAGGAGGAGTTTTTCCATAATTCCAACAACAAATTTTTAGCGCCCTTTTTGTCTTTCCAACCCCAAAATATCAGTTTTTAGCAAAAAGCGTTATGTCAAGAGATCTTCAAGCTCGTGTAATATTCCAAATCGTACTTTTCTTCTATTGATGGAATCGATTTAGGAAAATAAAACCTCCACCAGTTCGCCCTAATATTTTAACGTGTCACTACAACGGTTGGTCTTCTAGAGAATGTACCAGGCTTCCACAACAAGATTTTTTTTCGGTGTGAAAAATTTCTGTCAGCGTAAAGATTGGACTGGGGGTATTTAGGCAAAATGGGTGCCGGGTATGTGTGAGGGTCCCCTTTTCACACCCAAGTCTCTTAAAGGGGTACAAAACCATTAAAACGAAAATTGAGTCTCTGTAAGGGTCGAAAATCACGAAATTCAAAATTTCCTCTCTCATCAAAGGGTCGCGATTTGCAAAAATTTGGACAAAGATCGAGTGAAAATCGAAAAGCTTTGAGAAAAGTTCCTCTAAGGGTCCCCAAAACGTCAATTTTTGCTCTTTCTAAGGGTCGATTTTCAATTTTTGGACATACCCACGTCACCTCGCAAACCTAGTACCCCCCCTGGAGATTGGAGAGTTGGAGAAAAGGATTCTAATTATCATCCTGTTCTGTTTATTCAAACCAAATAATATCTTTCGAAATCTGGCCAAATATTTTTATTAAAAAGGGCTAACCAAAAGCATATGTTTGACTAAAAGGAAATTACTGGGATTTCTATTAAAGATTTTCATTCATATTTTGGATATGTCTAGATATCAGCATAATATGAGAAAAAGATTATGATTATTTTGACATATGTTCTAAAACACTTGAAGTAAAAGCCTAGATAGACCAACTCATATTGTATTGTAAAGCCGTTACTGGTCGTGGCCTTGCTAATTACTTTAACCAAATGCAGGCCCGGTGGAAGCTGGGAAACTGGGGAGACTTCAGCCTCCCGACTTTTGAGCAAATAAATTTTTTTTTTCAAATTCCTTGCGAATTTTATCTCATTTTGAACCTTCAGCCTCCCCACTTTAACGGTTGTTCCGCCGGCCCTGAAATGAGAGGTTTTACCAGGGATTACTTCGATGGAAGGGTGCTGTGTATATGTGGTTGGTCAAGATTTTGCTTTTTCTTAGTAGAAACTTTTATAGTAATAATTAGACAAAAAAAAACAAAAAAAATAGGAAGAATTTGAGAAAAATCCGAAGTCTAGGATGACTGACACTGAATTTTAGGCAAATTGAATATCAAAACTGTAAAAATAGAATACACATTTTTTTTTATAAACAACCAGGTTAAGGCCCAAGGGCTCAAATCTGCCAATCTTTTTCACTATCTCGCAAACTAAAAGAAAATTTTTCAGAAAATGAGGTAGAATGCTAAGCAACTCTAGGGCTGACCCGAAAATCGGAATTGCTTATAAATAATATGTGTACAAAGTCAGTACTAGTAACAGCAGTGACATGATAAAAACAATTATAGGAACAGTCGAAACTAGACCAAAATTTGCTCTGATTCTTATAAAAAAGGGTGGAAATCTGAACAGTAAGAGCACAACATACGATTCTTAGAAATGCTCTTCATCCTGCTGTTCAAGACATTTTTGCTCCTTTTGATTATAACGAAAGTAAAAAATCAAACATTGACCCAATGATTAAAAGTTTTCGACCTTTTTTATATTTCCTTTTTGAATATATTCATAGATTTCGTCTCAAAAAGTTAAACTTTTTGTAATTTTTCGAAATTTTGTTGTCTGATGTTCGATCGATTTCATTTTTCACTTGCTTTTTTTTTCTCCTCCTAACTATAGTTGAAAAAAGGGACAAAAACAGGATGTGAAACTCTCTAGTCACATGGTATGTGAAAGGGTGTGAACCTGCATTTATGACGACTTAATCAATATAAGTCCCTTAAAGAAAGAACAACAAAGAGCTGATATCAGAGACACAGGGTCATAATTATACACACAAAATAATCTGCATATAGTTTGGCTGGAAGATTTATAGATCGCTACCAGATTCATAACAGTTCGTTTCGAGAACATATTGTTGATAATAATAATTAAAGAAGATCATTTGTTGTTATAATTACTTTGGAGCATTTTTGGGTGGTATATCCAGTATTTTCAATCATCATAATGTTACCAGCAATGTTTGTACCACAACAACAAAAACACCAGCGAAATAATGGTCCCTTGTTAAGTGAAGTCAAAGGTAGGTTACTTATTCTTTGCAATAAGATAGCGTCAGGACTCAAATTCGAACCCAGTCCTTTAGCTTGAATTTTTATGATACTAATACACCTTTTCGACCGTAGTCACCAATTGACGCACGGGCATTTTTTTGTCCGCTTTATTCAACTAAATCCGTCCCAATCCTTTTTTCGCACCTATAGACAATAGAAAAATGTGTCAAAAAAGGATTGAATCGAGTTTAGTGGGATAAATAATAAAATGCCCGTGCGGCAATTGGCGGCTACGGTCGAAAAGGTGTATAGAGCTCACCTATGGATTGTCGATTTTTGGAATATTATAAAATATTAAAATCCCATGCATGGAAATTGACCATTTTCGGGTGTGGAATTCGCCATTCAAAAGAGATAACCCATTTTTGGGTTAAATTTCGGGGTGTGAAATCGCCCTTTTACACGCACGGATTTTTAGTCTTCGTGGTGTGAAATTACATTTTAATATGCATGGGTTTCGGAATTTGGGTCTTTAAAATGTACTTTTAGATGCATATGTTTTTGATTGGGTTGTGAAGTTGTTTAAAAAGTGTTTTTGAATTTTTGAGTGTAAAATATATTTATACATGTGTGTGATTGTGAAATTTTGGGGTGGATTTTGGCATGTGAAAACGATTCAATACATGGAATGTAAAATGTCCATTTCTTACAATTAAGGTCAGTAAAACTTATACCCTGAGTATCAGAGGTTTTCAAAGAATATATCAACCTCTGAAGACCAATAGTAAAAATCTTATCGCGCATGTGTTACTGTAGAAAGAATCAAAGATGAAGAGTGAATATTACCATATTAATGTCTAGAAGACTGTATCAGTATACAGTTTACTATTTACGAATTCCCCAGAAACCTCCAAGTATAATTGAAATGAGTTTCTTTCAAAAGAAATCTTCTACATGATTCTACATGACTGCGTTGATTGCGCGCTGAATAAAATCTGGATTGGTCGGCAAAGGTCGATATATGATTCCCGGGGGGGGGCACTCGATCTGAAAACGACCATACGTTCGGCCCAAAATTTGGCTTCTAAAATCGGACCCTTACAGTGCAGTGAATTTCCATGAAAAATCATACCCTTACAGTGCACTTTTTCAAAATTTCTCGCCCGTAAGGGCGAAAGTTTTTGCAATTTTCCAAGAAAATGTGGAATTTATCCTCCAAAATTGACCAATTTTGTGCCAATTTTACCAAAAAATTGGCCTTTTATCACAATTTCCTACCCTTACAGTGTAGTTCAGTGCAGTGTTGTAATTTCCTACCCTTACAGTGCACTAGCTGAACTATGAAAAACCTACCCTTAAGGGCCGAACGTCTGGTAGGTCATTTACCTTGAGTGCCCCCCCCCCGGGATATGATTTCGGCCTGTGCTTTTCACGGTAAAAAACTTAGCGTACTACTCGGCAGTTTATATTCTATGGAATTTAGACTTTCTAGCAGCCGGTCTGGCACACCTGGTAGTGTAACGGTATTCAAACCTTTTTAACGTTTTGAAAAATTCTGCCGGAAACTGTTTTGGTCCACTTGAAAAACATGTTTAACGCGAGACCGTTGTTGTTTTATTATCGAATTCTGGATATTGTTATGATGTTATCTTACGCTTTATTATCTTTGAAAAACAAGCTGTGATCTCAAAAGCATATATATTTTGTGCATAAACCCTCAAGATACAAAACATATAATTGCCTTTCATATTTCAGTATTTCAAAGTTTTGAAAAAGCACTGACATATTGCTTACGGCATTCAAAAGTTTGGTACAGAATCTTGTACCAGTCATCAAGGATAACTTTCATTTTCGGATGAATTAAACCATGATTCGCTATTACAGTATATTTATACGACGATATCTTTTTTGGGGGGTCTACATATGATATCATTAAGTTGTAATCAAACATTAAACATCAATCTTAGGTAGATAATCATAGTAACATAGACAGGGGTGAAGGAACGTTTGCTTAGGAGAGCAATCATCTTTTTATACCACGAATAGGTAAGTGCTTTGTCGTAAAAATCTGCTCTCTTACGCAGATCGTTCTTCACCCATGTCTACATTACTAAACCAGTTGGTCCTTGAAATTCAAAGGATCCCTTAATCACATAGAAAGTACTGGACCAACCATTGACTTCCAAGCCGGAAGGGCTAGACTCGAGATTCCTGGATGGGAAATGAAGCCACTTAATTTCCAATCGAGAACACCCGCGCGTGGTATTTACACAAACGCCGGATAGAAAGTAAAGTCTATCGCTAGATTTCAAAAAATGCAGTCCTCAAAAACAAAGGAACCACTAGATGCAATCCATCGTCATGATTGCGGCGCGCTCTAGGCGCGTTCTGGATGGAAAATGAGTGGCTTCACTTTTTCTTGCCTGAGAGAGGTTAGAGATTCTATTCTAGCCCTTCGGGCTTTAAACTCAATGGGACCAACGGATGATATTCATTTGTTTGCGATATAACGCGAGGTTAATTTGCAAGAATTTTTTTCAAAAAAATACCATAAGGTGTACACGTTTTTTATATAAGAACAAATTATATAAGAACATAAGGCTTCGATGGCCAAAATACTAAGAACAAGTTAAGAACATTTTAAAGTTTCGCGGACTCTAAAACACCCGATTTCTTAGGAAAATGGACAAAGATACTCAAAAACGGTGAAAATAAGAACATGTTAAGAACATTTTTAGGCTTAAAACTCAAAAAGTTAAGAACATCCAAAAGCTTTAAACATTTTGCATGTTCTTATATAAAAAAAATGTGTATAAGAGAAAAAAAATCAATTTTTCCAAAGCTCAGTCCTATCTGACCCAGCGAGCAATCTCTTGTGTGTGACATGTTAAAAAATGTTGTTAAAAAAACTGCAAGAAAAAACACCCCTAAGAAACTCTGCTAGATGTTTATCCGCCCAATTTTGTATCTTGAAAATACAAAACAATGGGATACCTTTTATCTTCCAAAGTTATAAGAAAAACTACACAGCTGTTTTAGTTTTGAACAGTAGGAATACACGTTCATTTTTTAATAAGAACATCCAAAAAGCCTTCGGGTGTTCTTAACTTTTTGAGATTTCAGCCTAAAAATGTTTTTAACATGTTTTTACCTTCGCCATTTTTTGTCGGGTGTTTTAGTCCGCAAAGCCATAAAATGTTCTTAACTTGTTCTTAACATTTTGGCCATCGAAGCCTTATGTTCTTATATAGTTTGTTCTCATAAAAAAACGTGTACTTAAAGTGCAAGAATTTCCTCTCTAAAAAAGAAGAAAAAAAATCAGTTTTGTTATATAAAATAATACTGTATAGTTTTTACAAACCGATCGATTTTTGCTCGAGATAAAAATCTTCAAGGCTCCTTTTAAGTTTTTAAGGTTAAGAGTTGAATTGAAAAGATGCTTGCATCGCAAGACAACTATTTGACAGATAAAACTATCAAGTTTTTGGTCTTTATTTTAAAATAAAATTGTTAAATATGACCACATGAATATCAATGGATGGATTTCGATTAAAAAAGACAATATTAGCAGATTGTTGATTGATTGGTATTTCTAGGGAACTTGTTTAAAACATGGCGGCTCTTTCCATTGGAGGCATGAATAATAATTCATTGAGAAAAGGTATCTTTACTTTCATATCTTTGAGTTTTTTGTGCTATTACACTGAAATGGTTTTAAACTGATCTGACATACACTCTTTTTTTTATAAGAGCATTTTATAAGAACAAACGATCCAGAAAATTAAGAACAATTTAAGAATAATGCTGAATGCTGAGAATGACGTAATTATAAGCTAATCAAGGGTCAAGTTAATAAAAATCAAACCTAAAACATCTCAATTTTGCCCCGCAGAAACAAGAACAGGATAAGAACAATTTTATGCGCTGATAATCCAAAAGAAAATAAGAACAACCGAGCCTCATCAAACATTCACTGGTTCTTATCAAAAAGAGCGTCAAACAATACCGAGTTTATGTATGTGTGTTTTTATGCAACGGAGGCGGTAAGGTTCTAATTTGAGTAGATCCTGACCAGCCCAGCTGAGGACGACGGTAAATCAGCACTTTTACCATCCTCGATTTTGCAGGTCAATACTGCGGGTTATTCAAAATCGCTTCTGTCACTTTACCGTCCTCAAAAGTGAAATGACATAAATTCGCTAATTACTGGAGACATCATTCACTACATTACCGAGTTTATGTATTTGCACTTTTGAGGACGGTAGAGTGACTGAAGCGATTTGGAAAAACTCGCAATTCCGCCCCGCAAACTCGAGGACGGTTAAAGTGCTGATTTACCGTCGTCCTCAGCTGGTCAGGATCTACTCAAATTAGAACCTTACCGTCTCCATCACTGAAAAACACACATATATAAAATCGCTATTAGAGAAGAGGCACAGGAATATGTTTTGTGAATCTTTTTGATAATTTCAATTATTGGCTTACCAACTTCTAAGAGGAGTTTCAATACTGGCGGAGGACTAGGGTGGAAAGCTTTTTTATCGGAGTGGTGGAATTCCTTTAACCCTATTCAAACTAGGCTTTTAGGGGCGGTTCAGAACTAGGGGGGGGGGGGGGGGCTTTTCCTGTACCACCCCTTAACTTTTGATCTAGTGGGTCTTTTTGGATGAAATTTGGCATACAAGATCCTTGTCACATAAGGTAACTTTTGACAAAAATTTTTTTTGATGACGTCACTCATCATGCCCAAAGTGAGCAAAAACCGAAATTTTCCATTGTTCTTATAAATAGCTATTGTATTCTAACAAAGGCTTTAGAAAAAAGTTGCCTGAGTTTAAAATGCTTATTTTATCCTAAATATTCAATAAATTACGGTTTAAACGATATATTTGACATTAAAAATAAATTTGTATTGGAAAAGTGTCAATTTTTGTGACACCTTACTGTCAGAAATGTCATCATGCTCAAGGTGTGAAAATATTTAGGTGTCAAATTTTTTTTTATTTTGAAGCAAAATAAAAGTTAGGAATTTACAGAAAATTTCACGGCAAAAGCTCTATTATTTCAGGAGCTATTACCAATAGTTTGACTTCCGAACAGAAAGAGCCCCCCCCTAGTACGAATAGGGTTAAACGTAATTTCGGAAATGAGACGGAAAATTTGGATGCTTTTGTCGGTAGAAACGAAAATAAGGAAATGTAAAAAAATCACCGGAATTTTGGAATCAGCAAAAAAAGTCCAAATGTCTGGAATTCATTATGCAAACTTTGAATTTCAAAAAGATTTTCGCTTGCGGAATTTTTGTTCTCATTTAGACGGTTTGATAGCAATTGGGCCAAATTGGGGAATGGTGGGTATCTTACCCTCTTCTAACGAGCTGGCTAACTGGTCATCTAAATTTTTTAACTTTCATTTTTGATCTAGTTGACCAAATTTGATAACTGACCCATCAAAGTTTAATTTAACCATTCCTAAATCCAATACACCTTTTCGACCGTAGCCGCCAATTGCCGCGCGGGCATTTTATTGTCCGTTTTATCACACTAAAACCGTCCCAGTCTTTTTTTTGCACTTATAGGCAATTATAGAAAAGGTGTCAAAAAAGGATTGGATCGAGTTTAGGAGGGTAATTATATAATGTGGCACGCGCCTGACCGCGCGACTACGGCCGGAAAGGTGTATAAAATAAGTTTGATTCTTTAAAGAATCTGGGACCTATATAAATTTCATTTTTTGAAAAGGGTAAGTTATTTCTGGCACACCCTTAATAGAAGAAAGGACGATTGATAGGCTACTGGCATCCACTAACGGATTAATGCTCCTTATATATTACTTGCAGCTTTGTAGAGGTCTACGATTCAGAATAGTCGATTAAGTCGATCATTGGGGGGGGAGGGGCGGTACCTAGGCAAACGAATCGTACGGGTATGTGCCGCTACACCTTTTTTTTATAAGAATGGTGTAAATCCATTTCATTATGGATATTCTTAAATTTTTTGGGAAAATCATCCTAAAATATTCTTACAGCATTCTTAGGTTAGGATCCTAATTTAGACTAGATTTAACACTTAGTATGTCTAAGCATAAAATAGCATTTTTGTGAAAGGAGTGAGCCTTACTTGGGGTAATTGACAATTTATTATTGAAAATGCTCTAAAAATGGCATTCTTAGCTTGAGTAGAAAAATTCCATGACGGTGATATTCTTAGCATTTTTCTCAATTCTTTCGCCATTTTCATCATGGACATTCTCATAAAGTGTACCCACCCGTCATCCGGTAACCTAGTCATCCGACCGGAGTCGATAGGGATTACAAAACTTTGATTGCAATTTACTCTCAACATTTTCGTAAACACGAAACTTACCTTCTGTTTCGACAAAGAACACAGGAATCACCTGCAACTTAAGCAGTATTGCAACTATTTCAACGTTTTCATTGTTTCCAAGATGTTTGACTCTCAAGCTGCAAGGGGAGGGGAAGGAAAGAAAATCCTTCTCACTGTAAAATAAGAGTATATGTTTTATGGGTGAAATATAAATAATATTCATAGTGTCTGTGATCCATTTTTCGCGTCTTGAACTTTGTTGGAATGTTGCTATCAATTCATATTGATTTATGTTTGGAAAATACATTCTCGCGGTAGAAGAACATTCGTTTTTTAGCTTTTGCTTTTCTCGTTTTACTGCACATCAATCAGAGAATATTTCTAATGATTTTTAAGAAAGAAAAATATTTTGTTTTATCAAAACTTTTTGGATTGAAAATACCGAGAAAACACGGTTGAATCTTCATGTTTCTATATTTTCGTTTCATATTATCTAGAGCAAATGAAGATATGAGAGTTGTTCAAGAGATAATCTATCCTTCGTAGACTTATAGTCTTATAGTTGGTTTTGGTTTTCAATGTAGTCTAAGTTGACTTTATTTCTCACATTCTTCTCCGTATTAATATATGTTAAAACCACGTTCGTTCTAAATATAAAGATAGGTTACCAAAAAGGAAGAACTTGTTGTTGATTAATTTTAAAGTTTTTAAAGATGTTCAGTTGTCGAGTTCATGTAGTACTGCGATTTGACTAAGAAAAATTAATATAAAATATTGAGGATATTATTTTGTTATCGCTGAGAGAAGAGCATATGAAGTTGATGACGGAACACACAAACTTTATCTTTATCATAAAAAAATAAATAGAAAGAAAAATCGAAAAATAATAATCAGAGGCCTTGAGGAATGAGAGGGAAAGAGAGGAAAAATAATAAGGAGAAAAAAAGAGCATGAACTTAGCTTGCAGGAAAAACCATGAAAGATTTAAAAACATATATAATACTAATCTAATTTACCTCTTGGCGAGAGACAATTGAACTTTCGCTAACATTTCTAGATTGGTCATAATGAAGTCCCATAATCTCACTGGTACTCACTCTTTTTTCCTCCTCTTTTCTTTGTCTCTGTTCCCCTAAGGTTATATATTCTTTCCCATTCTTAGTTTTTCGATTTTTTGCTTTTTAGATAAACATTAAAGACAAAGTGGGATAGCAGATATCATAAATATCTAACTAAGATTAGATAGAGGAATCTTTTATATTGCAAAAGGGATGGTTTTATGGGCCATTAATAATTTTTTTTTGAAATAATGTGATGGTATGGAATATTGAGTTTTCATTTTGTCGATATATAATTATCCAGAGGAATGGAAAAGATAGCTTAATCACTACTTAGCTTCATCCCTGTCTCACAGCCTCGGTGGGGCTTTTTTTCTCAGTGGGGATAAAGATTCCTATTGAAATCCTAATGGGGAGATAAATTCTATTGTTCCAAGGTTAAAAAAATCCAGTGGTGATGGTTTTGGAGTGCAATTTTTTAAACATTGAATTCCGAGTGGAGATGAATTCAAAGTGAATTTTCAAGTGGGGCTGAAATTCCAGGGTATTTTCCCACCGGGGAAGAAATTTTTGCCAAATTTTTCAATGGGGCTGGGTCCCAGCGGGTCTGTGACACAAGGGTGTCTAGCTGGAAGGTGCTAAATTTTATAGACATTGTGAGTTAAAGTTGTTATAATGTTCCATTATCAGAAATTTATTTTTATTCCTTTAGAATACAGTTGACTGTCACTAATTCGATCTTCAAAGGAAACAAAAAAGACCCAAATTACAGAGATCAATATTTTAGTTCGAATCGAATAACAGAAAGAATCGAAAAAAGGAGGTTCGAATTAGAGAGAATTGACTGTATTAGAAAAATAGATATCGGTTGGAATTTTGGTCAAGTCTGTAAGGATCAGTCTGTAATTTCATTGACTTTTATCATTTTTGATTATCAGCATATCATAAAGAGATGAGACACTAAGAGACACCTTATCACACCATGAGGTTTTGTAATATCAAGAATTCATTGATTTTCCTGCAATCTGGTGGCATAATTCAAATTCCCAACTCCCCTTGACCCAGACCATGGTTAGCTTCTTGCTATGTCACAAAACCGCAGCCCATATCAAAATGCTTCCTACGGCACTGACTGAACCGAAAAAAATTGTTAATCGTCCCCTAAATAATTGTGTTCAACAATTATTAGATAATCAGAAAGCAAATTTTTGATGTATTTGTGACTGTTGTAAGGATTAGGGTGAAATCGAATACACACTTTTTTTTTAATAAGAATACGCTTTGTAAGAATATCCATGATGAAAATTGCCCAAAAATTAAGAATATGCTAAGAATATCACCATCGTGGAATTTTGCTACTCAAACTAAGAATGCTATTTTTAGAGCATTTCAGTGCCGTAGCCACAAATTATATTTTAGGGGGGGCTATAAGTTTAGTATCTAAGGAAGCCCCACCATGGTTGGGGCCGACGGGCCAGAAAAAATTTTTGGACTTCATACCCTCCAGATTGGCTAAAACTGCCTCTCCGAAAGTCAATTTTTAGCAAAAGGCAAGTAGAAATCGCGTGCATATTAGTATATTTTCAAATCATAAGACTACCATCTTAAATAGTTAGTGTATTACATTTAAAAAAAGTAAATATACAGACAACGTTGACGAAATTTACACCTTTTTCAAAAAACCACCATAATCTGAAAATCTTTTGGGGGGGGCCAGGCCCCCCGGTGGCTACGGCACTGCATTTTCAATTATAAATTGTCAATTACCCCCAAGTAAGGCTCACTCCTTTCACAAAAATGCCATCTTATGCTGGAGACGTATGTACTAAATGTCAAATCTAGTCTGAAATTAGGACCCTAACCTAAGAATATGCTGTAAGAATATTTTGGGATGATTTTCCCAAAAAAGTTAAGAATATCCATGATGAAATGGATTTACACCATTCTTATAAAGAAAAAGCGTGTATTCGGGCGGAAGGTATAAATTTGAGATTTGGGGGCTACTTTAAAACGAACGCTGACGAACAAATTGGACAAACGGCACGGCATAACGCCATCGAGGTCAGGAAGGATTAGTTGAAATAGTTTCACTAGTATATAAGTGGTTTTTTGGAGGCTGGTTTTAATATGAGCTCAGTCGTGACACATTTTCCGGCCTTTTTTTTAAGTGCTTGGAAGAAAAAATTTTAAGTTCCTAGATGAAGTGATAAAAGTTTAATTGCGTTTCAACATCATACAGTATCTTATGAATTTTATGTTAGTGATTTTAAGTTGAAAGTAGAAATCATTGTTCAATGCTGAAATCAATGACATTTAATTTTGAGAACTGTATTACTTTTAAACGTGACTTTCATTTCAAAGTTGCATACTTTAAATAATTAAAGAGATAATTAGATGGTTTGAGACTTTTAATCTGCAGAATATATATGTGGTCCTCCTGAATAAAACTTCCCAATATCACTAAAATAATTAGCTCTTAAATGGTTCTATACTGTTTCTCGCTAAAAATCTCAAACTTGCAACTCGTCTTTGAAAGATAGTTAGACGAAAAGATTTGGAAACTTTGCTCATGACCATTAAAGAAATCTGAAAAGCAAAATATATCAACCCATCTTGTTATCCTTGTAACATTGACTTACATATAAACAAATAGACAGAACACCCCTGTATCAGTGGCCCGGTCAGATTCGACAGGGGTGTGACAGATATACAAACATTCTCTGATCTTCAACACAACTGAAGTCTTGGAATGCAGAATCAATTTTCTTTGTGATATTATTTTCAGACAAAGAGTAAAATTTTAGGAGTAAAATAACGAGCAAATGATTTGAAAGACATTGTTCAACAAGATGACATTGTTTATTCCAATGGATGGCATTGCCACTGGCAACAAGAGATCTAGCGGCGCTTATTTTGGTTCAACCCGCTCTTTGAGATCACTCTGTGATAGTAAGTCTACATATTTCATTTATATGTCATTGCCATACTCATACTCGCAAGGACTTACTTCTTCGCGGAAAAGAATTGCGAAGTACCGATTGTTACGGTTTTGATACCTCTGTAGTGGAGTGATGTACTTTAGCGTGCGAGCTTCCTCACTTAAAACAACATCACTTTTTCAATCTCAATTTTACTTTTAATAGAATCTTTCGTTTTTCAAAAGAGCAACTGTTTATCGGTTATGTAGTACCAGAAAGTTGGTACTGGCGTGAATTCCTCTAACCGTAACGGTAATATTTTTATAAAAGCAAAAATCGCTTGTTGGAATTCGGGATGGTACAGGCTATGATTTTTTATGCCTCTTTTTTACGACCTTTTATGCCTCATTTATAACAATTTTCTGGGTCTTTTTTTGAGAGAAAGCTTAATCATCAGATTCAAGCATCTAGTTCCTAAATCTGAAACCATGTTTAGACGTTACAGTTCATCCGTTTCGTTTTGGTGTGATTTTTGTTATGGATCGAGAGTGTTCATATTAGTTTCGGAACATTTTGGAGCAAGAAAGCGGAGCAGTTCCGCTCCGATAAAAAAAGTGGAGCGAAACTATTTCGATCTCTTTTGCTGTGTAGTTAATTGGCCCAACAAAAGCTGTGTCATGTTTTTTGACCACTTATTTGCCTCAGTAAAGTTTCCATCGTCATGCTTAAAATAGGGTGATATGTCGTTTTTATAAATTCGGTTAAGGTAAATTAAAGGTTAAACGACTTCTCTCTTTAACCCAGGCTACTTCAAATTTAGGATCAAGTGGGATTTCATATTTTTGAAATGAGTTCAATTTTATCCGCCATTTTAGTTCTTGAATTAAGTTCAACACTTATTAGACTGGAGTCGTTTATAATGCGTGTAATACAGTAGTAAAGGCGTTATAAACGATTATTGTTACGTGATTTAGTTTGTATAAACTAAAAGCTTGTATAGACTAAAATTGCTCCATCCATTACTTTTTGCTTTATTTCTACAATGTCTGAATTAGTCGTCTAGCTTGCTAGACTAAACACTTATGGATGTAAACGCATCGTAGGCTTGCTGAATAAAAGTTAACAAAGTTCAGGAAGTTGCTGCTACATTAACGAATTAAAAAATGTCAAAAGTGAACAAAAATTTTATAAATACAATAGATATTAAGGAACTTGACCTTGAACTGAGTTGTCATAGGTTAAACAAAAATAATAAAACTTTTAAGTGCTTCAATAACATCAAAACACACGAAGATTATGAAAGCTACTGAACTTTAAGTTTGTGGTCGAAATTCGTGTGCATGAAATATGAAGTGTCTCATCCTGGAACTTAATTTGAAAAGATGCTCGTTTTGATGCGGTCAATCGAAAATATAGAAAAAATTTCTTTTTTGAATCTTAACCTCAGTGAAATCTTTATTGGATACTGAGATGTATTTATTGGAAGACAGTGCTGGCTGGAATTTCATATAAGAGTTGACGCTATTTCATATAGTTTCAATTCCAGTACCACAGACATTTTCGTATTTGAAAGAAAAAAGTGTCCACTGTTTTGGTATTTGAGCGAATATTAAAAACTTTTTACCGAATTTATTGGAAACATTTTGAGAATATTTTTCATAAACCGCCACGTTTTTACTCGAAAGAATGAATCCCATTACGTCATCAACAGCATTAATGGCTTCGTACGATTGTTCACGTGATCTTTATGGTATGTGAGTTTATTTCTTTTATAGTTTGTCCGGGAAAAAAAGTACAGAAAATATCGTTTAGCTTACCGTTGCTTGTAAATTCATTAAAGCTTTTGTTTTTAAATAAGAGTGATATCGTTTTCTTACTCATCAAGGTAAATCAGACGTGTGTCATTTAAGGGTCGGTTTTCAAGTTTCAGCTAGTGCACCTGCAAGGGTATGTTTTGACCAGTGCTGCGCTGTAAGGGTATGTTTTACAATACCTGCACTGTAATTACCTTGTTCCTATGAAAATTTTCAAATGAAATGAATTTTTCCTTCGTAAGGAAGGAAATTAAGCAAAATTATTCAATAGCATGCTGCTCGCGCTCATGTACATGGGTATATTTCCCAACTGTATATCTCCCTTTTTTCCAAAAAGAAAAAGATAACGATGCAAGGGTGTACTTTTTGTCGGTTTCTGCACTGTAAGGGTGTCAAATTTCGTAGCTTATCTCTGCACTGTAAGGGTCCGATTTTGAAAGTCGATTTTTGGGCCGAACGTATGGTCGTTTTCAGAACGAGCAACCCCCCCCACCAGGCTCCCGGGATAGTTTTGCAGAAATAATAAAGGATTTTTTCCAGATGCACGACATATAGCTTCTATTGAATTAGGAAACTGGGTAACTTTCAGAAGTTCATTTTTCGAACACCCTGAAATTCGGTCTATTTCCGCTAGAGAATTGCAGTGAAATCTTTGTCTGGGGCAGTGGAATCTTTGTCTGGGCCAGTGGAATCTTATCCCAAACGAAAGTACTGAGCTCAGAAATTTCAAAACGAGGCGAACCTCTTTGTTTAATAATCAAAAGATATTAAATTCTCGAAGCATTTAAAAAGGACACTCCAGACACTCCAATATAAGGCTTCGGTTACCGTGAAAAGCACAGGGTAGGGTAGGCTTAGGCGTTTAAAATGTGAAGAACAATTTAAGAACATTTCAAGACTTTGTGGAATCTAAAACACCTGTTTTCTTAGAAAAATGGAAAGAATACTCAAAAGATTCCGAAAATAAGAACACATTAAGAACATCTTTAGCCTTGAAAGCCGAAAAGTTAAGAACATCTGAAGGCTTCAAAAATTTCGGATGTTCTTATAAAAAACAAAACGTGTAGATGTCATTCTTACGATTACCGATCTACAGTATATTAAATTAAAAATTTTATCATGCAACCTCACGCGAAAGATAATGTCTCCTCAACTACTCACATATAATGGATAGGAAACCTCTACAAAACTAAAACGAGATTCTTATCATTAAATGAATTTTCATGACATAATGGGACGAGATGTAGTTTTTACAAGCTTTTATTTGATTTGGTTGATCGTTAACCAGTAATGAAACAATTTTGTTACTTTTTCTAAAGAACGCGTCATTTCAAATGACCAATTAATAAAGTATCTTAAAAAAACTCCATTTAATCTGGACATAATTCCATCCCTTGTCGGTCCCTGCGAATATCATTCGTCTGATCAGAGTCGTTTACCACTGTCAACAAAACTAGTCTACAACAAGTTTTTTTATAAGAATAACCAAAAATTTTTGATGTTTTTAACTTTTCAATCTTTAGGACTAAACATGTTTTTAACATGTTCTTATTTTCACTATTTTTGAGTAATTTTGTTCATTTCCTAAGAAATCAGGTTTTAGATTCTACAAAGGCTTAAAATGTTCTTAATGTTTTTGGCAATCAAAGCCTTTTGTTCTTATATAGTTTGTTATTATAAAAAACGTGTATTTGATATTTATCGAAAAATTGACACAGCTGATTTAAGGTATGAGAAAAAATTTAAGTTAAATTAGAGGCTTAACCTTTTTACATTCAGGGCCGGCGAATCAATTTTAAAAGTGGAGGGGCCAAATAGTAAGTGTCTAAGGAGGCGCCACCATGGTTGGTGCCGACGGGCCTTTCTTAGCAAAAAAGTGGGGGGGCCATGGCCCCCCCGGCCCCCCCAGTTTCGCCGGCCCTGACATTAGTCTGTTGCAGGAGTATTTATATTAAATTTTTGATGCATTTAGCAGTAGAGTATTGCAACATTTTTGGAGGGAGCACAAAAGGAAGATACTACAGGTAATTTTCGTCCTGAAACCTTTTGAAAAAAGTTCCGATAAGGGGACAGTACATAGCGAGCTCTTGTAAGTAATGTAAAGATTAACCAATTACAGGTATCATTGATGCCGACATGGGAATGCATGCTCTTCATCACATAATATTTTCCAAGTATTTCCTGATTATTATAAGTTAAATTGCTGACGGTTAGCGTGAAAAATTTCTATGCTTTTTCAGTCACAGCTTGTGTTCTTTAAAGAGATCCCAAGATGTGATTAATACTCAGAGTAGAAAAGCACTCGTTCTACTAAACACCCCTGTATCAGTGATTCAGTCAGATTGTCAGATCGATTTTTTGCAATTAAAAATCCATTGCATTGCATTGCCCTGATGAAAATCGAGGTAAAAGTTCTCATCCTAGTGAGATTTTGAGACCTCAAAATCAGACCTGATCAAATTGAGACAGGGGCGCGCTACTAGGTCATAAAAACTGGTTTGTCTAAGAGTTCAAAGTCACTATGGGAGGGTTTGATATAACAAAAATCAGAACTTTGAATCTTATACAGCTAAATTCGCATAGATTGAAAACTGAAATTTCAAATGGATGGATTCTAAAAAATTGATCATGTTGCAGGCGTCAAGGAGGGGGTCCAATGAAAAATTGGACAAATAAATTTATTCAAAATACGACGAGACAAAATCATAAAAATCAATATTTCGAGAAGTAATAAAGTAATAAAGGAAGAGCTTTTCAAAAAAGTGAGTAAAAATATATATCATCTGATAAGGAAATATTAAAAGATGTGTTTGATCTAGGAATTAAAATCTAAATTGACTTTACTTTCGGCAAATTTTAAAATCGTTATTATGTGTTAAAAAATGATTATTTTCCGATTCTCTTTTTGGTGAAAAATTCTTCGAAATTCCAGGTAAGTGGCTTTTTATGAATTTTAATTTATAGAAAAGGGGAATTCTGTACAAAGAGCCTAAAAGAAGTTCAAATTTAAATTCAAATTTGAAAGATGAAACAAATTAGGGCTTTTTGTGGATATCTTCTGCATTTTTGGACAGGATAAAGTTGTTAGATAAAAGAAAGTGAGAAGTGAGAAGTGCTCAAAATACATGACCGAGAGTGTAATTTGTTGTATGACTATAAACAGTTTCTGTCATTAAGATATCATAATACACCTATTGCAACCCTTGGCGCATGTGAGGAGACTGGTAACGAAAATACAAGGAAAATTCTCCCCGAGAACGGCATTAGAAAAACAAGTGTAGAAGAGCAGCTCTTGTGAGAAATGTAAGATACTCTTACATTTAAACGATAAAGTAACGTAAATATCAAAGTTATTCTCGTATGCTAAAAATACTTTACACTCTACCGCAGAGACTCGGAAAAATGCCTCTAGGCGGGAATTTGCTTGGTTTTTTGATTAAGTTCACCGAGAAAAAGTGTCTACTTGTAAATTCATTACCAATCCCCAAAGAAACGGGCTGAGGGTTGATAGGTGTTCAAATAACCGATAAGGATTGGTCGCAAAGAATACACGTTTTTTTAAGAACATTCAAGATTTTTAAAGTCTTCGGATGTTCTTAACTTATTTAGTATTAAACCTTACGAATGTTCTTAACATGTTCTCTATTTTCACCATTTTCTTAAGAAAACGGGTGTTTCAGAGTCGGCAAAACCTTAAAATGTTCTTAACTTGTTCTTAACATTTAGGCCATCGAAGCATGATGTTCTTATATAGTTTGTTCTTATGAAAAAACGTGTAATCTAACTAATGTAGAGTGCTAGACTACAACTTTCAGAAAAAGGGCCTGAGAATAGAGCTATTTGATCCTCACTTTGTCCCCTAAAATCTGTCGTTATAAATTGGGCGGGGTTGTTTATGAAATGGACAGCTTTTGAAGGAAAAATCAAAAACGAATCATGGAAATATTTTTTTGACCTTATTCACTGAAAAATGTAGTTTTTAACCCTTTCCGGACGCATGATTTCACAGCTATATGACGCAAACAAAAATTCGATTTTTGACTGACTTTACGAAAATTGCAATAGAAAGTGATTGATAAAAGAAATCACGATAAGTAATACCTAATTTTTTTCACATGTAATAGGGGTTTTGAAATACCAAAAAAAAATTTTTAAATATGGCTGACACCTGGTCACGTGACCGAAAAATCGGTAGATTTTTTTTCGGAAATGCAAAATTTTTGACTTTGAATAAAGAAATAGAGTAAAAGGCATTTGCTTTACGCCTTGAACTTTGAATATGATTTAGAGAATTGAATTACTGACCGGGTAAAAAAAATTTCATGTCATAAGCTTTCCAAGAATCTGAGTAAAGTGATTTTTTGTCCAAATTTTTGAGCAATTTTTCCCTTACAGATTTAGCCTGAGTAAATTTGCAACAAACATTGAAACTTTATAATTCTTGTTGTAAACAAGATATCGAAAAGCGGTTTTTTGCAGGTTACGGGAAATTTATCTCAAAATCATTATTCAAAACCATGTTATTGTATTTTGGCGCAAAAACTGTTAAAATCTTTTACAAAGCTATGGGCCACCCGGTGGCCCGTGCGTCATATAGGAACACGATTCATGGGCCACCCAGTGGCCCGTGCGTCCGGAAAGGGTTAAGGGACCATTTTACTTGTAAAGGTAAATTATTTATATTTTATAGTTTAGAGGAAATAAAGAAAATTAGGGTCTTTTTGGGCTTTGGCCTAATTTATTCCTCCTTTTAAAAAGTGATAGGTTCAACGAAAGAACTATATAACTGTTTAAATATTTATCCTGGTGAAAAAAATCTTTTTGGTTTAGAATTTTCCTGATGGTTTGTTTTTATTTGTTTTTTGGGGGCAATCAATAAAAGCATTTAGTTATAGTTAATCTCATTAAGGCCTAATCCCTATCTGTTATTTGCACTTTTTGATGATAATAAACTGATTCAGCATAAATTTGTATGAATTGATATAGTTAAATCATTCAAATTCACCTGAGGGGGTCTTCTAAGTTATTCATCCCCTTAAAGTAAGCAAGCCTATATGAACTAACTTCTTTTGTTTCATCTCAAATCAATGAGCAGTGTCTATTATAGTAAACCTGATAGAGAAAATATAGCGTGAAAGTAGATGAAAATGTTAGATAATTTTATTAGTATGGTCTTGCGGTCAATCGGTAAAGTCAGTAAATCTTTTAATGTGGCATAAAATCTAGAAATTTTTAGTCACACATGAGTAAGAATATAAGCGCAAACATTGTAGTTAGCTAGATAACGTCCAGAGAAATTGAGAAATTCAGCCATGAATGTTATGAGAGTTTGAGAAAGCAGTGAACGAAGAGGACCCAAGTTTTAAAGGAAATTATTCAGGTATCAGGTATTATTTATTAAAAAAATTAAAAACTTCCACTCTGCAGGCTCTTTTTAATAACAAGAAAGTTTAAAGCTATCTGTAAGTTTCAGTAACCAAGTGGTAATAAGGATAGAAAGGGTGAAAATTTGGTCAAGTGGACTAAAGTCTGCTCGTTGAAAAGATATTTGTGAGTGTAATATTATCAAGCAAAAAAAAATGAAAAAAGAAAAGAAAATGAAAATGAGAAATGAAGAAGAACAAAATCAACTTCTTATAGAAATGTGGTATAATTACCATTTTTACAGGAGTGATTCTTCAATCTTACATCATCATCACTGTGAAAAAATTTTTCAAAAATATTCATTCAATCAAAAGATATCAATAAAATTTATTGCTGGTTGACTCTAAAGTAGTAAAAAACGACAAAAACAACTTTTTGTCGATCAACCAATTCAAATTCTATCAAAAGTTACAGCCATTTTCGTCTCAGCTGCAAATTATTTTGAGACAGACTTTAGTGTATAATATTTCACTGGGGACGAAATTTTGGCTTATTTTTCCAGTGGGATGGACTTCCACTGGGTCTGCGAGAAAGGGTGTTTCAAAGATTACGCCAAAGGTAGAAAAACAATGGGGTTATCTCACAAGGCCTTATATCGTGACTCTTTTCACAAAACTCTCTTAGCATTCAAATAGGTAAAATAATTTGTCACCTTAATGTTGAATCTTGAGTTCAATTAATAAAGAAAATTGACCCTACCGGACAGACTTTTAAGCTAAACGTGTTGAACGTATAAACATATTTCCCAAGAGGTATTGAAATTCACACGTGATTGAAAATTGATCCAGAAGATATAATATTTTGTCCGACCAATAACAAAGGTGTGATAAGAAAAACTTTTGATCGATAAAAACCCTCATCGGTGATCAATATTTCCTTGTTTTATTTGAAATCGATGATGGGCTACTGTTTGTAAAATTTGAAAAAGAGATCACTTTTTTGAAAACATGAACAAACTTTAAAAAAATAATTTGAGTAAGAAGTAAAAATTTTTTAGGACTTTCAATTGCAAGAGAATATAGGCTAACCACTCAAGAACGAAAATCATCATCAGTGCTGGATCTGAGGGGGAGGGGGGGCTCAAAATTCATGACATGGAGCCTCCATTTCCTTATAGGGAGTATGGGCAAGAGGAAGACTTCTCCTTTATAAATTTTGAACCCCCTTAGATACACCACTGAACATAATAAAAATATATTTTATAACCTGCAAGGCATTTATAAGTTTGTGTTTGACAGATAGATGATAGCTTTTAGCATTCGAAGAAGATATTTGTAGATCTAAATTACTAAGTTAAAAAAAGGTTATCATTAGAAGCAAAATCAAATTTTTAAAATCTATCAAGGCCATAAAAAATGGTATGGTTTTTTTTAAGTTAGTTTAGATTGAGAGGATATCAGAGAATTTAAAGAAAATAATAAATCGTGCAGTGGCTATACGTGCTGTTACACGTTTTTTTTTTATTAGAACACCTCAAATTTGGCTGAGCCTGGATGTGCTTATATTTTTGGCAGTTTTCAGCCTAAAATGTTCTTAAATGCGTTCTTAATTTGTCAGACTACTCTAAATCGACAATATCATGCAAAATAAAGAGCACTTAAAATTGGTAAAATTTGGGCAATATTTGACTCTCGATTTTAGAAAATCCATCCCTAAGTTCGGTTAAAACAGCTTGAAAAGAGGAAAAAATTATAGTTTCTTGTCATTTTTTTCCAAACTGAGGCTGGGCATGCTCTTACGATGTTCTTAATTTTTCGAAGAATTTCAGCCTCAATGTTCTTATAAACTGGGTTCTAATAAAAAATAAAACGTGTATTTGTAAATGTTTTCAGTAAGGAGTATTAAGAGCAGTGAAAATTTAAGGGAGACATGGCGAGTTGATTGGTTGTCTACCCTTCATAATATAATCAAAACTCTACAATCCCATATTTAAGAGATAATTCAAATCTTCATTTCTACAGATAGTTCTTTTTTTGAAAGGTTATATAATGTATAACTTAAAAAAAATTAAAGTTTGTCGGAAAGAGTCCATCTTTGTTTTAAAGTAAAATCTCTCCTAATTCTTGATCATCACTCAATTAGGCGAGGCCAATTTAATTTGTTGTTTTACGGGCCAAGCTACCCAAAAAGAGGGTCGATCGGCGAAAAAATAAAAATAAAAGTAGAATTTTATCTATAAAATCTCCTTAAAAGGCAGCAAAAACTACTGTGTAAAGCAATGAAAATAAAAATGTACTGCCAAAATCAATTTTATTGTTATTTCAATTTTTTGGAATTTCAGGGTCGGTCGGGCCCGTAAAACAACTAATCAAATTGGCTTCGCCTTAGTCAATAAACTAAACAGCAAATATCATCATCATTAGAATTTGAGAATCGCCACAAAATTAATTAAAGATGATGATGAATACATCAGGATTCACGAGTATTCAACATGCAAACAGGCTAGTCTTTTCAAGTGTACTGGCAAGACCTATGCCTAGTAAGTATATTATTTTGTTTATACAACTGCCTCTGTTTCGAACCTCTGTAATTCGAATCTTTCTGCAATTCGAACGAAAACATTGGTCACCTCAGCTGGAAAGTAGCGATAAATTCTTTCTTGACCCCTCCAAGCTGACACACAACGTTGTTTCAACGTTTATTTAACGTCCACAACGTCCAAATAACGTTAGATGAACGTTGAAACAACGTTGTGTGACAGCTGGGCTTGAAGATCGAATTATTGAGAGTCCACTACCTCTGTACCTGGAATAATTTTTCCCGTCTCTTCATAGAGTCTTAAGCTGTGTTGCCTCTCTAATACATAGTATATGAATTTATTTGGAAATGACCATTTTGTCCTTAAATGAACGATAAAGTGGACTTTCTGATGAGTTCTTACTTTGGAGTTGGCTGCACTTGCTAGAACTAGTTTTGAACTGCCATCAGGTCATATACTGTATGCAAACTTCAATGTGACTAAAAAAAGAGAAAAAAAAACATTTAAAGGCTTGTATAATGGTTACAAAATCTTTCTTTTTTAAAAGCTAAGTTTCGCTGTGAGGAGTGACTCCAGGGGTCGATCCAGCTTTAGGTTTACCAGCTCTGTGTCTGCGTCTGTCTGTCTCTGTGTTTTTTAGGTCTCGTTTAAGTAAGTCTGTTCTATGAAACGTCAGGGAGAAAATCTCTGGGAATAATTGTCCTCGAATTTGTTGCGTGAGCATGTATGGTCAAACCTATAATTTCATTTTCTCTTGTTGTTATAATATGACAATTAGTGGGCAATGGAATACAAGAAGCCATCCAAATGCCTCTTGTCTTTTGGAAGTGGTTGCTATAGCAAATAAACTCTCCCATATATTGACATTCAAAATAAAGTCTTCAAAAATGATCTCAATTCTATGTATATGCAGATGGTTGGTTAAACATAAGGATATATGACCCAAAACACATATAGAACATTTAAAGCAAACTTTGCGAGTCGTATCGGAGAAAAAACGAGCTCTCATCGGACGTTTTTGAACGTACTCAGAAAGATTTTTATTGCAAATTATGAGAGTCTGTGTGAAGCAGATGCCATATTGATGGTCCAATGTAGAGAGAAATCTTAATGTTTTTTTATGAATTTTACGGTCAATTTTTTTTTGTGTAGTTGATGTAAAGAAATGGAAAGGAAATTTTATTATGAAGTTTAAATCGCGTATAAAAAGCATTATAAGGGTTTGATTGAAGAAGGATTTCTTTTGCCTGATTTATAACTTTTTTTGGGAGAAGAAGAAAACGAATTTAAGAAGAAAAGTTCAAGAAGGTGGATTTTGTGTAAGATGTTCAAGAGAAAGTGGAGAAGAGGTACTACTAACTAAAAAAAATAATTCTGGGGTCATTGAATTTGTTATTTGTTTTCTAAGATACATATCAATAATGCTTTTATAGATGGTAAGGTCAACAGGCCCGGCGGAAGCGGGGAGACTGGGGAGACTTCAGCCTCTCCACTTTTGAGCAAATGAGATTTTTTTCTCAAATTCTTAGCGAGTTTTATCTCATTTTTTGAGCAGTCAGCCTCCCCACTTTTACGGTTGCTCCACCGGGCTTGAAAGACGTGGTGATTTGCCTGTTAGTTAATATATTGGTTGTATGGTTGGATTTTTTATCTTTATGTTTTCTTTATGTCTTGCAAAAATCAACAACATATTTTCATCTAAATAAGCTTTAGTTTAACGAGCCAGTGATATTCGTTGACAAGTCATTGCATTGATGTTGGACAGTAGTGGTTCATGTAACGTTTATGAGAACATTTACATAGATATGTGGAATTCGTGTGCAACTAACAACGCCTTAAACAATCTCAGACGTCAATGTAATTATTTTAAATTATTATCTCGATGAACTTTCCATAATACACTTTATCTGATGATTTCAATTCATGATATTGTGATAATTGTGTTTGCCACAAATTTTGAATTCAAACAATAAACCTGACCTACCTGACTCATCGAGGTAAAAAAAGGTATCCTGACCAGCGGCACATCCCTGTACCCCTTTTTACCCAAGCACACCCTCCCCGGATGTGATAGAAGTCTGGAAACACCTATTTACCCTTCCCACAAATCTTCCAAAGGAAAGTTCTAAACTTGATCCAATTTTCCCACAAACTTTTTTCCAAAAAGGAAAGAAAGCGTCGAACAAACGGTGTACATTTAACATCTTTTTAACATCCATGACGTTAGATTAACGTTGAAATAACGCTTTGGTTTCTAATAAAGAGTTTACGGGTAGTTGACAGCTAATCAGGATATATAAGAAAGTATCAATTTCGTCTGATTAGGTTACATGATAGTATCAATAGTATCAATTTCCAAATCTTTGGTGGGAGGGTCAAGGTATTAAGTGAAAACTTTTTAAAAAGTATAAATGTCAATAGCTTTTGTGTCAAATTTCTGATAGAAAGATTTTCAATATTGAGGAATGTTCTTAGAGTCTGTCGTGTAAAATAAAAAGGAATTTTGAAGAATTATTCAAAAGTTTGATTCGAGTTGTTAGTTTGTGGTTTATAATGCGCTTAAAATACGGTAAATAACCATTTAAAATCTATGATTGTGATTATCACGGAATATGTATTAGAATTCCTGCATGAAACTCTCCGCAAAAGCGAATTTTGGCTTTCAGCTCTTTACTTTTGCTTTACTTTTTTAATTGTGTCAATATCTTATTCTTTTTAAATGCTTTAAGTGAAGTAGTGAAGCGGTTATAAACCTTGATTCACGTCTGTGAGGTCAGGGTTCGATTCTCACTCGGTGCTATGATTCACTTGGCAAGTTAATGTACCTTCGCTCGGGTCGACCCATGCCTTGTGAGGGGAACTGGGTACCATCACTCTGATAAAAGAGTATGGGGAGTATGTCAGGTATTTCATGAGGTGTGGTGACGATACTCATAGGTTCAACACCTGCGAAGATGTATGTCCTCCCGTATAGTTCGGGTATCAATAACTCTGCCTTGTCGTGAGCGTAGGGTTAGCAGTGTCTGGCAAGCGTGGTAACTTCCTCTGTCCAGGGATAAGGCCCATTTCGGATAATTTGGAGGATTCGATTCTCTCTTTTTCTCTTCTTTGAATGATTTGGAGAGTTAGACCTCAAACAGCTCCATAATAACTTTTTTAGGGAACTTTTGATGAGCATTAAGCAGAGATATATTATATATATTAACCATTGACTTTGCACACTGTAGCCGAATGCTCTACCTTTAAACTACGGGTTGCTGCACGGACAAGAACGTACTCTTAAGCAAAATAAACCAGCCGAGGCTGGAAGGTCAGCCATTAGAGCTTAGCTAGATAGCTTTAATAAGTGGGTTAACAGATGTAAGAGATGTACTGAAACCCCGGGGGGGGCACTGGGTTTGTGGACTGACGGTATGTGCGGGCCAAAAATTGGCTTTTAAAATTGCACCCTTACAGTGCAGCAAAAATCAGTGAAAATCATACCCTTAGAGTGCATTTCCCCCAAAATTTTCGATCCCTTTCGTGCAAAAAATGGTCAAAATTCTAGCATTTTTGGTCAAAATATCTAGATTTTTCAAGAATTTTCTGAAATTTCTACCCTTACAGTGCATCTCTAGTTTTTCCGATCCTTACAGTGCATTTTAAACATATTGGAAAAGGTACCCTTAGGACCCGCACATACCCGTCAGTCCTTTTGCCCAGCTGCCCCCCCCCCCGGGACTGAAACAGAGTAGACTAAAAATGTTGAATAATGTACAAAATGTGAAACATTTGATAACTTGATTTAAAATTATTTAAAACAAGCCTGAGAGCTCCTCCAACCCCCCCCCCCCCACCGAGAAGATCAAAGTATACTTCTCTTTAGCATTGTAGCACTGTTTCTATGACATCAAACAATTAAGCTATAGTTCATTACTATAAAATAAAAGAGAAACATAGTGTAATTAAACTTTTTGTTAATTTCATTCCAGTCAGTTATGATACATTTTTTCTGTTGGATGTAGACAATATCCATATCTGACCAAAGTGTTATCTAGAAATAAATAAGAAAATTGCCAAAACGTCAGAAATAAAGATATCCATCAAATATACATAGAAACTGTACTTTTTGTTTTACTTGATAAAACTCCAATAACACTTTAAACTCCAGAAAAACACAGTTTGCATCAAAATCTTTTCAAAACGTAGTTCATATTTATAACATCTCAACAGGAACTGTATTTTGGTAGACTTGGTCAAATTACAGAAACCATTTGTCAGTTGTCTGCAAGGCCAATGAGGTACGTAACTGACTGCTATTCAGTCAAAGCCAAAATTTGGCAAGGTCAGAAAAACATAATTTACATCCAGTCTTCGTAAATAAATTTTGTAGTTTAGTACCGTCAAGTTACACAACATGCACACAACCATCTTGAAGACTTTGCTGTGCAGGGAAGTTCATTTTCCCCCCATTTTGCTTTAAACTCCCTTTTGATTGGTCTTTGAATTTGGGCGATTGCTTTACCGCCTTGGCGGAATAAACACACGGCCAAAATAAATAAATTCAACAGGGCAGCGGAGTAGCAATTAATTATCGCCGTTCATTCCATTCCATCATTCAGTCAAAACGTGCGCCAAGGTAAGAAAAGGTTAGAAAAACACAATCTGCGTCCGGAACTGCGTGAAAAATAGTTTGATCAATTTCAACAAGAACTGTATATATTAATATTAATATAATTGATCAAATTCCAAAGACCATTTGTCATAATTTTACAAGTTCAATAATAGGAGATGTGATGTCATCATTTGGTTCCCGTCATCTGACCGACCCTCAGGTAGAGTTAGCAGGTAGAGTTGGAGAGTCGGAAAGCTTTTCCGCTGCTTTGCTTGATTTCCACTGTCGACCTCTGCACGCTTTATGTTTACAAGTTTTCAAATCGAAGTAGCGAGCCGCATGCTAATGGAGAGTAAACCGAAAACCAGTTTATCCACGGTTTCTCAATTTCTTAATTCGGATCAGTCCACACGGATTCCCTTTCAACAAGATGTAGCTGCTTCTTAAAAGAAAAATATTTTCGACCGACCGACCAAATGACCCCCACTTTTTAAAGTAGAAATGACGGGAACCAAACAATTTTTCGCGATTCGCCTTATCAAACACGTCCAAACCAAGTCCAAAAAAGCACGATTGCATCATCCAGTCTTTATCAAATTTAGACAGTAGCTGTACTTTTGTAAACTTTATCAAATTCCAATAACATTATAACACCATCAGTCCCACCTAGAGGCAAACAAGAAAAATATGTTTTTATTGCAAAAACTAATAAAAAACAGCAATAAAAAGTATCAGAAAATTCAACATAAACAAAAACTTGAGCAAACGGCTTTAAACCTTCAAAAGATGTAGAAAAAGAATCCCCTTGATGAAAATCATGTGAAATATAATAACAGAAATTGAAGCTTGCAACAGATCATTTACACTGGAAATACTTTGGTACAACACTGACTTATGACATCTGACTTATCGCTTGAGCCGCCATCTTGAAACACCACATTATGATCTGTAAAAACAACGCACGCTAAAAGTACCCAAAAAGTTAACCCGATCGGAAGAAAGTTTAGAAATCAAAGTGAGATCCGGAAATCGGATTTTTTTTTGTCGTCTTATGATGCTGATGGAAGAAAATTTTACCTATTTGAATGCTCAGCTTAGGCTGACCAAAAAGGCCCTGACAGGTTTCAATTTCCAACATAATTTTGACCCTGACAGAACAAATTTGACAAATCCAGTCAAAAAAGTAAATATTTTCTTCCAATTTGTGACAAAAGTTGATGCAAAGGGACGATGACAATTGAAGCGTTCATGTATCCATATTTTACCTTGACCATTTACAAATATTACATACGCAAAATAATGTTGAAATTTCGCCATAGTAATAGACGGCCAGGAGGTCATTAGTATTTTCAACAATAACATTTAAATTACCCTCCATTAACATTGAAAAACAAGTTTTTCCAGCATGATGATGCAAAGTAACTTTGATATAACTATCAATTAAAGGGGAATTCTGTGGTTATAAAATGAAATCGATTTTAAACCCGCAAGAATCGTGTCTAACTTTTCGACCGGAATTGGTCACTTTTCTACCATTTTTTGCAACGGACGTAAAAATTCATTCAGAACAGACTTATCTGATTCGTGACTCACAAATTGTGAGGTATTTTGCATTAAAAATATGAACCGCAAAAGATATTTCTGAAAATACAGTATAGTTAAATGTTTTGTTTTTAGATAGGGAGACGCCGTCCTGATATGAAATATGTGTCTGATATGAAACGGGAACACTTATGTACAAACATTTCTTACAAAAAAAAGGAAACAAAGATTAGCAAAAAAGTCAAATAATAATAGATAACTTGCGACGACAAACATGGTTTCTGCAGCGGTGGATGATGAAAGTCCGTCTTCGAAAAAACGTCTCCCACAATACTTAATGAAGAACGCGCCAGGGCCTTTTTAGCCAAAGACAGCTCAGGGTCCTTAATTGGCTAGTATATTCGGAAATAAAAAATTAGGGGATTTCCGCTGGGAAATATTGGACCATACGGTCATCATTATTAATGAATTAAATTTTAAATTGTCTAGCAACAGTGTTCTTATGACTTTGGTAGTTTTTTTTTTAAGAAACTAGTTTCACGAAGCAGACTCAATGTTTCTTAAGAAATCGGCCTTTTGAGCTTTAAATGTTTCTTACATGTTTCCAAACTTTTTGACATAATCAGCCTTATGGAAGTCTGGATTTAAAAGGTTATTAAAAAAAACGAATTAAAAAGTGTTATTTTCTCATTCTCAGCCTCAGCATGTTTTTTAGATGTTTCTTAGTTTTTAGGCATTCTGAGCCTCATGTTTCTTTAAAAAAAAACGTGTAGTTTTTTTCTTAATTAATTTCTTAATAATAAAATTTTTCCACAAAACTTTAATCAGTTGTCATCATCTCTATTTGAAGGTTTGATAGGGAGAAAGAGTTTTCATTTGAATATTTTGCAAGATTTTATGTGACACGCGTGGTTTTAACAAACGTAGCGTATAGGGGAGGTTTTGGATTTTTTTCTTTTTTATTATTTGATTTTCAAGATGCATGCGGGCCAAGCAGCAGGTCAAATTAATGTGGGAGAAGTACATATACATCCTGCCGGTAAGACAATAATTTGGATACTAGAGATTAAACGTTGTTCAACTATAAATTACTTGGGTTTGATATAACGAAAGGATAAATGCAGCATCCAAGTTTAGACTTCCTTTACAATGGCCACTATTTTTCTATCTTACGCGGTCATGTAAGTTCTCAAATTCAATGGCTCACAAGCGAGTCCAGTGAATTAGTGAATGAGTGAATAAGGGAGTGAGTGAGTGAGTGAAAGAGAGAAAATTGCTGTGACATTTATCGGGAAATGGTGTTATTTTGAGCTTTCCTAGCTGGTGAGCAAGCAGAACCTACTACATGTTAAGAATCATATTTTAAAGCTAAACTTAACAGATGCTTGGATCTTAGACAAAATACGATTACGTCAGCTGTATCATTTCTATAGAGCTCAATAGATAATAGCAAAAAGAAGACTTACTTGTCATTATCTTTATCCCAACATGCGATTTTTTGATCACATGGAGTCGAGGAAAAATCCGTGGTCGTCTGGTAGAGGCAAAGACCCTCCAAGGAAGATAACGCTCTTAAACTACATCACATCTTGTTGTCTGGTACAGGAAAACTTGTTTTATACAAGGGTAAAATGAATTATATGTATGCAAATCGTCTAACGCATGTGATATGTACCTGAAGAACAAGCAATGATAACAAAATTGAAAGTAAATTCTAGAAACATTTGTCGGTAGGGGTTGGTATTTATCCTTCAAAGAAGTTTTAAAGAGGCAAATAACTTTTATAGATCCTTTATCTTGAACAAATTAAACTTTGCGCTCGCCAATTCAGAATGATGATATTGCAACACAACCCATCCGACACCAATCAATCCAGAATTGATCGTTATCCAAAAAAAATATTTTCAGTAATTAAAGCAATCTTCTTCAATTATTTAAAAGAAGAAGGACAAATTCAATTGCATGACATCAGTTTGTGTCAGCTCTAAATTGTGTCTTGACATAGTAAACAGGGATTATTTATCTGGGTAAAAAGCAACAAAAAACAACAAAAATCTACTTAACAGACGTTTCATCTATCTAAAATCATACTAAAATCCACATTCATTTCAGGTTAAAAGCTGGTCTGAAAACTTTATCTACCGGTCAATGAAAAGGTAAAAAATTCATCATTTCACAATGTTACACCCTAGAAACTAACTCTTTTTCTTTCTCTTTCAATTTTAGTAGGCGCGAGGATGGACGAAGAGCGGCGTTTGGTGGACGGAGGATCAAAGAACAAAAGCTATAATGAAGATACCAGAATCAAGATTGACGGAGACGATAAAAAGCCGAACGAACTGGTCACTTTTAACGTCAGCGGTCGTAAATTCATAACAACCAGCCATACGTTATATAATTTCCCCGATTCCCTTATCGGTACAAGTGAAAACCGCGCTAAATTGAAACGAACCAAAGATGGGGAGATCTTCTTAGATAGACATGCTATCGTCTTCGAAAGCGTTCTCACGTTTTATCAGACGGGTATTTTCGAACCACCCTCTCAAGTCAATCAAAATATTTTCGTTGGAGATATCAAATATTATGAACTAGTTGAAGAAGCAATGCAGTCTGGATTAAAAGGATTTGATAATAAGGTTATACCGATGCCAGAAAGATTAGTACAACGTAAAATATGGACATTATTGGAGTACCCTGATTCATCATTCATGGCAAGAATAGTATCCATGTTTTCTCTATTGGTTATTATAACTTCAATCGTAACATTCTGTTGGGAAACTGTACCAGAGTATAATACCAATAAAGTCAATTTTGATGACCTATCACCTGGTAAACAGTTGACTATAAAGATTCTTGACGATATTGAGTTATTCTGTATCGTCTATTTCACATTTGAGATTATACTGCGATTCGTATGTTCACCCAAGAAATGGTCATTTATGAAAGATATTTTGAATATCATTGACATTGTATCGATTCTACCGTTTTATGTGACACTCATATTCAGCATGGAAGGTAGTGTTTCCATTTACTTTCTGCGTGCCGTTCGATTGGTTCGAGTATTTCGGGTCTTTAAATTATCACGACATTCGAATGAAATGAAAATATTGGGTATAGCTGTTAGAGAAAGTGGACGTGAGCTTGGAGTACTTGTATTCTTTATTTTGTTGGCAGTACTTTTATTCTCAAGTGCTGTTTATTATGCTGAAGATGGTGTACCGGGCACGAAGTTAGTGTCGATTCCAGGAGCTTTTTGGTGGTCTATTGTTACTATGACAACAGTGGGATACGGAGACGAAGTTCCACAATCAATTCGTGAGTAGAATTCCTTTACTTATCGCCAGGAGGGGGGGGGGCACTCATATGGTTCGACCTACAGTATGTGCCGCCCTTAAGGGTAGGTTTTTCGAAATGCACTGTAAGGGTGTACTTTTGATAGAGTGCACTACAAAGGTCTTCTTTATGCTGGATACACTGTTAGGGTGTGTTTGGGGACTACTGAATTGTAAGTCCGGTTAGTAAGATTTTGATTTATATCTTTATAGTTGTAACTCGCACCCATTTTGATTTGTTTTGCACATTGTGCCGACATCTCAGGCTCATTTTCAGGTGGCTTCAGCAAAATAAGATATGAAATAAAACTACACTGTATGTAAGGGTCAGAAACGTTCAGTAAAATGCGCTGTAAGGGTACCTTTTCATTGCTCAATGGCTGCACTGTAAGGGTTTGATTTTGAAAACCATATTTTTGGCAGCACACTCCGTTGTTTAGAAATCGAGTGAATAAATAATTTAAAATGGAGTTCAGGATGTTGTTTGTTGTCAAAATTCTCATACAAGTTTAGAATATCACTCGAGTTTGACCTATTTTCCCTTGAATTTTGCTTTATTTTACGTTTTCAGAGCTTCTTACGCAACTTTAAAGAGGAAAGCGGTTACACTAGAGACTCAGAGAGTAGATTATGCTGGAGGATAAAAAGAATATATACTAGATGAGCTAGTAAATTGCATGAAAACATTTCATAGACAAATTAAACCTCATTTGATAGTGGTGCCAAAAATTTCTGGTCCAAACACAATTAAAGCACACTTCTCGCTTTAAGAAAAATTCCAGTCACTCTATGAAACCACAAATATCTTTTTTGGAATTTTTCCAAACTATCTACAATATCTATCGCTCTTATTAAGAAACAAATGATAACAGTCTTTTGTATTCACTTTACCAATTTTCAGATCATCGCCAGCGATAAAGAAATGAACCTAATAGGGGTGGAAAATAAAATTGATGCTCTCTAATTCGACGTTCTACTATTGAGACGCACCATCATTCGATAATATTGAAAGGCACCGTCAACAAGATACTCTTATTAACGACACTCTACTACCCTTATTCTGTGAACATCCAATTTCTCTTGAAAATCTAATCACAGAAAGTCAACTGTATCTTCAAACGAATGATAGCGAAATATTGAACGATTACATAATTTCTACCTAAATAAAGTCTTAAAATTCCTGAATTGTTTCATATTTATAGAGTCTCAATTTAATCGAGAGTCCTGATGTTTTGTTAAATTAGAAAGTTTCTAAGGTAGAATTCTTTTTTTTTTCTTTACAGCTGGTCGTTTGGTCGGTGCAGTGTGCGCCATGACAGGTATCCTCGTGATTGCAATGCCGATTCCTATCATTGTCAATAATTTCACACGACAATATCAACGATTGAAACCAGCATCAAAATACTGGGAAGATTTTCAAGACACGCGGAAATTATCCGGTGAGGGTACGGACGAAAACGGAAAAACGGACCGGAAAACTAGTCACGTGATTGGATTATATGAAGTAGATATTAACAAAAATGAAGCCAAAAATACAACGGTGGTTAGTAGTAACCATAGCAATCATGTAAATGGTAGCACAACCAAAAATAATGGTGACGTCACTGAAATCGGTTTACCGAATGGGAAGGTTGAAATCGCCCATACAGCGCTTTGAGAAAAAGTTTTCGGGCTAAAGAGAGCAAAAGAGGGACCAAAATACTTTTTATGGACAATAAGTGTAAAAGACATAGTATTATGGGTACTATTTACCAAAATTTGGGGAAAAGTGAAAAATATTCAAACTCACGTTCGATATATAGAATATATTTATTTTGATAACTTTTTTTATAGACATTTGAATTGATATATATTCGTAATCTTTAAAAAACTTTTTTTTCGTTTAGATTTTTTTTGGAGGAATTGACGCATGCCTGTCAAAACTTTTGACCTCTGGCTGAAGATAAATAAGTAAACTGCAAGCAAAATTCGTTTAGTTTCAGTCAAAGTGTAAATATGCCTTTTTCCTATAAATAAAGCCGATGGGCCCCGTGTCACTGTAAGAACAGGCAATCCTTTTTTTCAATTCCAACCCTTTTAAAACAAACAATATTCTCTCCACGTTATCGGAGTTCGGCCTAGAAATTGAAATTCATAACTCGATTCATAATACAAAGATCGAAATTTTCTTTTACAATCAGAGAGGACTCTGAGCTCTTAGAGACAAACTGAACTCATTCAAAAGAAGTGAAAAAAGTATTTCAATATAACTTCCAACAAATCCACCAAGTGTATGTTGTTTTTTCTTAAGTTTTTTTTTTTGTATTTGTAAAAAAAAATTATTTTATGCATCATGTATATATAATAACGTTACCCTATGTAAAAAATCGGTATTGCGGTTAAAGTTAGGGCTAAAATCCTTACATTCTTCACTGAAAACGTATTTATGAAGTATCAGTCTCGGCGGGACAGTACATAGACATATGGGTAGCAAATATGCGCGGGTGGTAATGATACAACTTAAAAGTTTCTCTAAGAGGACATCAAAATCAAGAAATTCTCTGTGAGCAAGTTTCTTGCTGTGAGAGGGCCCAAATTCGTTACAAAAAATTGTAGAATTTCTCTCATTTATGTATTCAAAGATTTTTTTTGAGCTTTAGCTATACCAAACCTCTTTGATTTGAAAGTACTTTAATGCGTCATTTTTCATTAGTGGATATATAAGACCCACCTCTTTGGTACCTTGTTTGAATAGACTCCTTCCTACTTCATAAGAAGGCTAAATAAAGAATTGAAGAGCTCTCTAGGAGACATAAATTTAAGATATATATTCCACTGCTCTGGATATTTTATTGGTTATTTCTGTCTAATATTTAAACCTCTAACTAACTTCGAACTAAAATATTGGTCTCCGAGTATTATAAAATAGTTTCTGTAATTCGAATCTTCCAAATTCTTGGTTCCCTGAAGTTAGAATTGGTGAGAGCCAACTACGTAATTGTGTGTACGTACAAAAATATCTTAGAAGAGCTCACAAAATAAAAATAATTTCCGAGACTACGATATGACATTCTCTTTGAAGAGAATTGACGAGAGGCACATCCCTGTACCAGTGATGTAATTATTTAAATACATTTTTTCAAAAGCAGTTTGTTCTGAAAACATAAGGTTTTATTTTCAAATTCTGAAATTGATTTTTCACTATGACCAGAGCCCTTAAATCCCGTTGAAAATAGAATTAAAGAATTTTTGAATCCAATAAATTAGCTTGATAATAACTAATTAATCCTAGTAGATAATAATCTCTTGGAAGATAACCCGGACATCCCCTTTTAAAATAATACCAAATTCGGAGATGAAAAAACTCCTGAAAGATCAAAACTCGTTCAGTCTTTACCCCGGTAAAGTAAAAAATTTTCGGTATCTCCCCACTTAACTTGAATTTCTAATTGGTTGGGCTTATCCCAGGTCAAGTTTATAAATACTACACGTTTCTTTTTTATAAGAACATCCAAATTTTTTGAAGCTTTCGGATGTTCTTAACTTTTTTTCAGTTTTAAACCTAAAAATGTCCTTAACATGTTCTTTTTTTGACCATTTTGTGAAATTTTTTGACCATTCTCCTAAGAAATAGGGTGTTTTTGAGTCTACAATGCCTTTAAATGTTCTTAATTTGTCCTTAACATTTTGGCCAGCGAAGCCATGTGTTCTATGTAGTTTGTTCTTATAAAAAATGTGTATCAGTGATGTTTAGAATATCACTGGGTCACTAAGACAGAGGTGTATCAGACGGTATTTTTAAGGCACTGATTACATGACTAGGGAAAAGAATAGGGATTGATTTAACGGGATTGATCAATAACGTGATTTCGTGATGGTGATGGGTTAGGTTTGGGTGTGGCTTGGGCGTGGTTGTTTATCAGATAATAAAAAATAAATCACAACGTTCAAAAAATCTGAAAACATCCAAACTAGAGACTGGAAAAGACGAAATGTGACCAGATGTGACGTTCACTACAGTATATGGCCCCCAAAACGGAGCCGGCCCCCAAAACGGAGGTCGTCATTAAAATGAGGATTCTGAGTTGTAGATTTATCAAAATTAAACGAACTTTGTTTATTTTGAAAGAATGATGGTTATACTTGAAAATGAGCATGTTTTTGATGGTTTGAGACATATTCAAAATAACATATTTGCGTCTGAAGGAAATATTTTAACACCAAAATTAGATAAAAATTGCATATAACTCACTCTAGCTCCTTGGATATTGAAAATAAGTTATGAAAATGGGGTATAGGAAACTTTCTACATCTAATGCCGTTCAGAAAATGCAGATACATCTGTGACTTTAGAGGATGGGTAAAAGATATCGCATCTTAAAGGTCAACGAGGTCAGCCAGTATTTTGGGACCCTAGAATCAGCATTGATAAAACCGAAAATTCTAAATATGAGAAACAGCAAAATATCTTGGAATTCCACTCCCATCAGCTTGAGTTAATAGCTTATAACAAAAAATTAACATCATATATAAAATTTCGCTGAATCAGCAAAAATGACAAATTCTGTCATTTTTTTGGAAAATATAGGAGAAAAATACCTTTAAAGGTAATACCTATTTTCAGTTTCAGTTAAGCTTTTTTTCTAAAATTTTCACAGCTTATTCCATACATGAATGGAACTATTTCCAAAAGAGATTGCCTTTCAGAAACTTGATTAAAAGACGTTGTTAAATCTAAATTTTTTTTTTTGAAAATTTCTAAATTTTCAGTTTGGACTTTGCAATATCGAAAATCATAAAAATCATAAATTTTACATCCATCGGGTCGTAAATTTAAGGGTAAACACAAATATGTTCATAGTTTTTCCCGCTATTATCACTGGGCTAAATAATTTAATTTTAACTACACCTACGTTTTGGGGGCCCCGAACCTGCGTTTTGACAACCAGGGGTGTACTGTAAAAATTTTATCAAACAAATTTATGCCCAAAACCCTCTAAATCACATTTCCAAACTATGGCCAAAATTTTGTATTCATATCTTAAAGATCTGTCGAGAAATCGCTAAAATTGCAAACCTCCGTTTTGGGGCCATTAGAAAAAAGCTACCTATCTTTAAGTGATTGAAAAATATTGTTGAAATTGAAAATTTTGAAAAAGAACTTTTGCAGCCAAAAATTTTTGTAAAACCTCTTTTCCTCTAGATTTGAAAGAAATTTTAAATTTGATCGACGTTTTGGGGGCCACATACTGTATTGTGAAGAAGCCGGGACCTTTCGTGAAAGAAGTAACATGCACAAAGGGTAAAATGCAGAATTATGCAAAATTTAAAACCAATTGCAAAAGATTTTATTTGCATTCAAAGTCGGTAAAAAAATTTCGAAGAGATATATTACTTCCAGGATTCAGAATTTACTCAGCTTTTCAATTCTTTTTCTATTAAAAAACTGTTGATAACAAGTTTGAACTTTTTCCTTCGGGTAAAAAATCGCTAATTAGTGTGAATTTTGCATTCTGATACATTGCTTAAACGATAATTTTATCATTTATAAATGACTTCTGTAACATTGGTGTGAGATTCCGATTGGGAACTGAAAACATTGGTTTAATCATTGAATCAAAAGCCCTAAAATGACATGAAGTCATTATTTTGATGAATGGCAAATAAGTCTTTATTCCGATTTTCATTGTTGCAGCACACTAATTGATTTAAAGGGACTGATCGATAGCGTGATTTCGTGATTTTTAGTGGCCTTTTTGTGGAAACAATTCTTGAGCTGTCTAAAAGCTCAAGGATTTTTCGGAGTCAGCCACTTAAAACATTCGTTATTATTATTATTATTGTTATCCGGTGAGACGCTTTCCCCACTGGAAAATTTAGCCAAAAGTCATTCCTGCAGGGAAAAGAGCCCTAAGATCTGATTCATTTTAAGAAATTTCATAGCAATCATAATTAGGCCATGGCCAGCCCCCTCAAAATGTTCCACTTTTTTGCAGACCATATGCCATACTTAAAAGTTACTATTTTAAACCACAAAAACTATCATTTTCCCCATTAGATAACATTTGAAGGTGTTTTGAGGGTGTATAAAGTGAAAAATTTGGGCGACATTTTTTCCAAATTATATTGGACCCGCCCCCACTCAAAATGGCTCGCCGGGGCCCATGTCTTTTTTTCAAGATATCCTTGACCAACCTTTCCTATGTTACTTACCCAATTTGAGGGTACTGATTCCGAATTTGAATGTTACAGAAAACCCACAGCTTTTGCGTAATTCGCATTTGTTGTTCTTTTGCCTTCTAACCCAGCTGGTACACAACGTTTTTTCGACGTTTATCTAACGTTCACAACGTCCATATAACGTCAGATGAACGTTGAAACAACGTTGTGTGTCAGCTGGGAAGCCAAAATTTTTAGGCCAAAAAAATCGTAATAGAGAGTTTTCATTGAGAAAGAAATTTACTACAGCAATTTTCCATTTATTTTTTAATCAAAGCACACTTAAAAAGCCAATGGACCCCTGTCTCAATAGCACAGTGATAATCTCTTTAGCCATATTTTGGGAAAGCTCGATACAATGAAAGGAAGAAAATAATTCAAAGACCAGATGTACGTAGACCTCCGATCCAAAAATTATTTACCCCATAACAAAATTCACATGTTATTTATGTGCTAATTTGGCACCCGACCTCATTAAAGACATCCTACCTTTTTGTGCAATTTTTCCCGAAAACCAACTTTTCGGTTCGAAATTTCACAGCTGTGGGAGGTGTCACAAATTTGAAGATTTTTGGAGTATAAAAGGCGAACAATTTCGGCTGGAAAGGCATCAAGCTTTAATTTTTAATTCATCAAGAAGATTGATCAAGAAAGAAATTCAGGGTAAATAAATTATATAATATATTTTTTTGTCTAAAGTTTTACGGTAAGGTCTGTGGGAAATAACTTTTTTAAGTCATTTCGAAATATCATCAGCCGAAAAAGTTTATCGACTTCACAGAACTCATTATGATAAGAGCCTGATTGATGGGAAAGTACTCATCCATATAATGAAACACTCAAAACTTTGCCTCTTAAATTACAGCTGATAGAACCATTGGGACACTCTTCCAAAAGAAAAATCAAATTATATTTTCATATCGATGGGAACTCAGTAGCGTAGATAGGTGGAGGGGCGCAACTTTGTGTAGGGGAGCAGATTTGTATGACACTGTAATGATCTTTTTACATTATAAATAGATAATTACTGTGTCATAAAAATCTGCTCTCTTACAAAAATTATGCACCCCTGCTGGCTATGCTACTGGGACTAAGGACAAATGGGGTGAAAAGCCACGCTTTTGCATGTTTAGTTTAGGGGATACCCGTCTAGTTGTAGCTTAGGTACACACGCTGACATTATAGTTAGAAAGGGAACATTCATTAAACGGGGAGATTCCGGAAGAGATAAGTACGCGGTATAGATTAATAGGGGAACTCAGGATACCTTGATAAGGCCTTGAAAACTTACAGAATACAAACAGAATCTTAATCAAATATTTGAAAATATTACAAATAGCAATCCAATTGCTGGTGTGAAGATTTTGATCACAGACTTGAACTACGGAAGGAACTGTGTTCAAGAACTTCACAAGAGCTTCCAGCAAAGGGTATTACGGAAGCATGGTGATAGACTCTCTTCCTTCACTGATATATTACTCAAATATTTGAAAATTTTCTTTTTTACATCATCAGATGAAGCTGTTTTTCCTCGTGCTTTCCTTATTGGTGGTCGAACAAAGATGTCAAGTATCCGAACAACAATTCCAATCCGTCAAATCAACATTGGCTGCACTCTCACGTCAAGTTATGCTCCAACAATTTTTCACCGAAACACGTGTCCGTACTGAAGGCCAATCAGGTTTAAAAGTCAACCGACAACGAAGCAATGGTTTAAAGAACTACCATATCAACACCCATACTGGTAGATCCGCAGCTGCAATTCACGAGCATGCTAATAATGACCGTACTGTAGGAATGGGAGAACTTACAGCTGTCCTTAATGGGATTGAATTTAAGACAAGACACAACGATTACCGATTGTACATGCCTCACCGAACATCTCAAAATTTCAATGCGTACGAGAAAGTGCCATTCCCTGATGTAAGAATATAAATTTTTCTTTATCCTATTATTGAAAATTTAATTTTCATTAGACCCGCGGAAATTTATAATTTTGCTACCGTTTCTGTTTATCCTCTACCCAGCTGACACACAACGTTGTTTCAACGTTTATTTAACGTTCACAAAGTCCATATAACGTTAGATAAACGTTGAAATAACGTTGTGTCTGCTGGGTGCGAAAAGAGTTTCTTACAGAGGAGGTATATATCTAAAGAGTTCTGCAATTCAGACTATAGATTTGCATGCTGTCAAGTCATGTATTTTTCTCTGTTGTTGAATTAAATTTTCAGAAGTTCCAGAGTGTTCTCAAAGTCAAGAAAAAAATGCTTTCCTCTCGAAAGCATAGATCTTCAATTACACTCTTTATAAAATGTTTTTAATGCCTCTTACAGTATTCTTCATCAGTTTGAATTTATCATGATGTTATTTTCCAGGTACCACCACAAGTCGAAGCTAAAGAAACCATCGATGAACAAATCGCCGAAATGAGAGAATACTTCAAAGCTTGGAGAAATCAAGATCCAAAACACCGCGACTATAAACCATACTTCAAAGCTACGTTGTGCTACTTAGAAGGTGCCTGGACTGCATCAGCACAAAAAATTGACGAGCCTTTTGCATCTGATCGTCATTTTGTAGATGCAAAATCATGGATGGAACTTCACGAGAAATCAAGATATATTGCTTACTCTGGAACCAAATCGCGACAAGAGAATCTCTCGTTCTTACCAACCAAATTATGGGTTTAGTCAACGATACAATCCCTAACTTTGCCCAATGGAATTATCGTATCATGTGTCATCCACTGAAACGTCACTTGCCAACCAAACGATTGAGAGTTATAGAAGATTTATCAGCTCGCATGAGGAACAACAAAGACATCCTGAGACATGCTCTCTCACGATCTGCGCGTTACCAACTCAACACTCAAGATCAAGATACTTTCAGAGAAAGACCAGAAAGCTGGAAAACTCTCCTTGATGAACTCATGGAAGAAATCCCTGGCAAAGATAATTATCAAGGTACAACATTATCATTATTAATTTGTCATAATTCCATAACTCATAAAAACATTCCAAGCTGGCACACAACGTTTTTTCAACGTTTATCTAATGTTCACAACGTCCAAACGTTAGATTAACGTTGAAACAACGTTGTGTACCAAGTGGGTTAGCGTCTCGTACAAAATAATGAAAAAGTTCGGGCAGTGATTTGCACACGAAAGTTCCCTGATCTCCAAAACTAAAACTAGTACTCTTTGGCTAATGGTGGATTTGTCGATAAAAATTGACTTTCATCTTTTCTCATCCTTTTATTTCATTTCAACCGGCACAAAGCTGTTTTTTAATGTCCATCTAACGTTTATGACAGTCTCTATAAGATTACATTATTGTCGATAGCAGTGTGCCGGGATTCAGGTCAAAATAAAATTAACAACTTTAAAAGCTTATACCCTGTCTCAATTTTCTGAGTAAAAATATATATATATTTTTTCATTTTCAGTTGATTTGGAGGATGAAGGTTTAGATGGTAAAGCAATGCAATTGGATGGAAGTAAACTCAATGCTGGTTATTATCACAGATGGTTCACTATTGGTGCAGATGCTATGGGATCGGTCAAACAACATCGTGGTTACAATGATGACTACATGTTTGCTGCTCTCAATACACAAGAGAAGATTGCCGGCGTTGAATTCAACAAATGTGTCAAAAATAAGGGAAATAAGGGAAAAAAGGAATGCCAAATGTTCAGACAAAAATGGTCATATGCAATCCCATTGGAGATCATCTACATGACACCGTTGTATAAATGGAATCCTTACAAATTGAAGCACCATGGTGACCAAACAACTGCTAATCTGAAAATCATCAATGGCAACGGCAAACGAAATGGTAATTGCGCAGCAGGCGCTGCCAAGGCTTATACTGGCATCAACAGCCGTAATTTCTACATGACACCTGCAGCATTCTACTCTGGTGCTTCTGTGGAGAGCAGTGCAGCTGATACAGCACGTGGTGTTACGTGTGTATTGGATCAAGATGGCGTCGAAAGACAAGTCAGAGCCGCTGGAACACACATTTTCCTACCACAAATCAAAGATGTTGGTGTTTTGAGAACCAGATATCCAATCTTTCCAGTTCACGGTGAAGGATCATCTGTATGGAAAGAATTGAACGCTGTCAGAGAAGTCACCATGAATGAAGAAAAATGGCAAAAGATGTACTGGAAAAACGCTGACCTCGACTCCGGTAATGAAGACACAACACTGTTGATGGGAGAATCAACCTGCGCATGCGCACCACGACACACCCATGAAATCAAATTGGACGCAGCTGAAGTACAAATGTTGAAAGGTGGCCATACTTTGACCAAGGAGTCTACCACAACTAATGCTCATTTCCATTCAGTACAAATTCGATATGAGCCCGACAAGAAATTTTTCTATTTCACTACCTGTGACGCCAAATATCAATGCTGGGATAAACACGTCAAACAATTTGTTATCTCAGATAGTTAAATACAATTTTTAATACTTGTGAAGTAGAATGTGTTAGAATACACCCATATTTTATTCATACACCCTTCACTAGATTCATTTATAGCGTAAATATATAATACGCATGAGCATAAATGAAAATGATTTGAAATTCTTTAACTAATAATACCCCTCTGAAATTTTTGTTAGTCATTCTGACATGTATAATTGTTAGGTACAGTAAACTCACGCTTATATGAGCTTCTTTTTACGAATCTTTCTTATAATTTGAACTTTTTCTCATTCCCTTTCTGTGAGAAACCCTCTCTTAAAATACTCGAATAATTCGAATGTCTTTGTAATTGTAACAAATTAGATTCCCAGTTCGAGTTCGAATTAGCAAAAGTCAACTGTATTACAAGTATAAATTGCCAACAACAACCAACGATCTGAAATTTCCATCAGCTTCTATATCTCTATGTTTTCATCATGGTAATTAGGAAATGTCTATTGTTTATCCGAAGTGCTCAACTCTCTCAACCAATCATGTTCTTCGTATGGGTTTTCTTCTTCTAATAAAGATCACGTGTCTGATCAAGTGTTTTTCATATCCTTAGAGATCATGAAACTGACTCTTCTCAATGTCCCACGGGCTATCGTTATTCTCGCCACCTTACTAGACATTCGAACAAGAAATCTTTACTAAACCCTTTCTATAGGTTCAAATAGAGCGCTTCAATTCTATTTTTTCTTTTTCAACAAAATGGCAGCTTTTTCAGGATTTTCTTCAAGTTCATGCATCGTTTTCATGTCACGTTTAGCGATCAGATTTCGACTTCGTTTTATTCTTCTTTGTAGAAGTTCATTATATAAATCCCACCAAGACGCCTTATCAGTATGATTTGTCACTGATTTGATAGCCTTTCCAGCTGTAGCACCATGAGGCACTAAAGTCTTTTTCGTTAAAGGTACGCGTACCGTAAAACGAACCAGCTTCGGTTTATCAGCACAATAATCACGAACATAAATGACTTCATTTTCGTCTAATTGCCAATTATAAATCACAAACTCATCTAAAAATCCTCGGAAAGTCTCGTCACCCACACTTGCTTCGTTATCCCAATTTGTCGGTAAATCTTCTCGTTTGTCGGGACTTGCTATTTTCTCGAGTTTCAAAATACCGTTAACGAAGATTTTGCCGACTCCATTTTCATTATTATAGGTGGCCGTCAAGTGTGTCCATAAGCCCTCTGGCACTAAAATTTTATTTTGAGACCACATGTCAATTATTTCAGGAACACTCTCAATATCGGTACCAATGGCAAACCGTACACCGCCATCGATGACTTGTAATCGGTATCCAATATTTCCTTTATCACTTTCAGTAGTGAAAATATTATGAACACCACGTGTGCTGTTTAACATCACCCAGACCGTGATTGAGATTTTGGATGTGGGTAAACCACGTACTGGGACACGCTGAATATCGAGTTGAGGGTCCGGACCTTGAGTCAAGTCCAAACAATAACCACATTTGCCGCAATCTTCTTTCTGATTCGCACCTAGAAATAATGAAAATCAAGAAAACTCGGTGATTCATTTGCCATTTCATACTATAGGATTTTGGGGGCGGTTCAAAACTATAAGGGGGGCGGCTTTTCATGTACAATCCCTAAAACTTTTAATCTAGGCAGTCTTTTTCAATGAAATTTTATACACATGATCCTTGTAATATAAGGTACAAATTGAATAAAAAGCTTCGTTTTTTCGGAAGCTATTAACATTAGTTTCCCAACTATTTAGAAAGAGTCCCTTCCTCCGTTAGTACTAACGTGTCAAAGAGAATTTTTAGCAGCCCACTCTGGGAAAAGTTGAAACGTATAGAACTAAATCTTCATGGTTTGTCTTAAGAATATCAAGTCTTGTATGGATAATAAGGTAACAACAGCTGGCATAGTTGTTTCAACATTCATCTAACGTTACATGGACGTTGTGAACATTGGATAAACGTTGAAACAACGTTGTTGGCCAGCTGGAACTTGATCAGATGACAATCATTACCTGACTTCATAATTGCATTATTTTCTAGACCAGATTGATCGTAGATGATCGAATTATTGCCTTTTTGAAATCCATAATGGAAAATCATTCTGTTAAATACACATCGGTTAAATAAGGATCGAACTTCATTGCTTTTCAATGCACGATCATAAATGTAGAATTCGTCAACATAGCGTAACGAATCATCTCCGAATAGAGATCCGATTCCATTTTCCAGCCAATCAGATTCGAGCTTTTCGATGGGAGCTTGCTGTTCTTCTTGTTCTAGATCACCGTTGACGTAAATACGAGCAACTCCTGAAAATGCGATGCGTCAAATTTAATTTAGACAATACATAAATTTACCAAAGTGATGTTTTTTTACCCGGGTGCTGAGAAAGTTAATAATGGAGATTCAAGAACACGTTTAAAATATGGCGAGAATGGACTTTAGCATATGGCCTGTTAATTGTTCAATGTTTATATTCTTTTAAGAGTTTGAAGACTTTCACGAGAAAAAGCTAAATTTGGCAGGAATTAATTTTGGCAAATAACCACAAATATTCAAACTTCAACGAAAATATCTCCCCCTAAAGATATTTATTACCTTTAATTCCATCAAATGTACCAGCTACATGTGTCCATACTTTGGGTGGTACCACAGCTCCTTCCGTCTTCGTGTAAAACTTTTTAGTTCCTGTCTTACCATTGGCAAACCAATTGATCAAACCACTCTTATTGACTTTAACCCACATTAATATAGAAATGGCGCGCTTTGGTTTCCGTGTGAATGTTTTACCACTCCACGCAATTGCACCATCATTCATTTCAGCCACTTTGCCACATGTTCCTGTAATGAGGGAGAGAGTTATATCGGATCACCCAAAGTTACCTTCATTTTTTTATTTTTCATTTTTTTATTTTTTTATCCACGGATCGCTGATAGTCACCTTTCCGGGGTTTTGTTGTTTGGAATTGATTTTGATTAACTAACAGTTAGGTAGGGTCAGGGTTGCTAGTAACGGCTTGTTACTGTGCCGGGTGCATACTCGGCGCCTTGGGCCCCGCAGGGTTGCTAGTAACGGCTCGAATTTCAGTCAGGTTTAAAAAAGGGGTACTTTTACCCATATTATAATAACATTACCCCCGTCTTTTGCTAGTTTGGTATAATATGTTATGAATTACGTGGATTTAATGTGCGGCGATGGCTCAGTGGATAGAGCGCTGGCTTCCGAATCTGAAGGTCTTTCTTTGGTGGTGGTTCGAATCCCACTCGGTGCGAAAATTAGGTTGGTCGAAATTGATGGACAAATGATTGACAGGTATGAAAACTCAGTCAGAAATAAGAAACTAAGTCTCAGAAACTCAGAAACTCAGACAGTCAGAAAAGAGAAAGACAGGATCAGAGATAAGAAAATAAAAAAAAAACATGAAGGTACTTTGGGTGATCCGATGTAACTCTTTCCAAATGTTTAAAAGTTCAAATTATATTTCTAGTCTCGTTTCATGTTTAGGAATAGTAGCTTTCGTCTAATTAATCGACTCCTAAGCTCTAGTTTAGACGGCCCACTTTTTGCCCTACCTATTCTAATTGTGAACAAGAAGCCTGTTGGCTTGAAGGCCCAGCGAAAAGTAACGTGTTGATAAAGAGCGTGCAAAACAGCAAATGTATGATCCTGTTGACATGGATCAAAGTGAAGACAGGGAAAATTTTTCCAAAATCACCGCTGTACTTCTCATTGGTTAGACGCTTGAAATTTTATTGAATGGTCTCCTACCAACCGGCGCAGGTTCACCCGGTTGAATACTCTCAGGTACCGTGAGATTGGGTAACTTGCATCAGTGGAGGCTAACATAACATGCATAACATGCATAGCCCTCAAATGAAAGACCTGGCTGGTCACTAAAATACAACTATGCAGCTCCGCTCGCAGCTCTACTCTACCATTTTTGTTTTGATTTAATTTTGTATTTTAATGACCAGCCAGGTCTTTCATTTGAGGGCTATGCATGTTAGCCTCCACTGATGCAAGTTACCCAATCTCAGGGGGGGGGGGTGGGTGGAAAATTTCCATAAATTATGTGCGCCCATAGAAAAATATTTTAAAAAACCCGCGAATATATAGTGAGTGGGCGCTTTTTAACCAATTAGGTGCACTCACATATTCAGGGAGATATATCCCTGCAGGCATGTTAGTTGGACCAGACAGTAAACCAGAAAAATAATCTTTAAAAAACTAGACGATAAAATAGTTTACGGTCTGCATATCAACGCTAATAAAATTCATGAGATTTAATGTGAGTTAACAGTTAATGTGAGTGATAGATCCAGAAATGACCATTTTCACTGTTCATGCATTGTAACCATGAAAAATGTTTCAATCTAGTTCAAATTTACCCATGAGCTGCATTTTAGTGTCAATTAACAGATTCCAGAATCAGTTTATACTTTAAATAATTATGTGAGTCGAGTTTGAAAAATCAAGCCACCGATCGTTTAATGCGACAGATCCAGAAATGACCATTTTATTTAATATATGTGTAGAATCATGAAAAAAGTCCCAATCTTGTTCAAATTTACACATGAGCTGCATTTTAGTCTCCATTAACATGATTCCATAATCAGCTTATTTGAAATAATTCTGTGTCGAGTTTGACAAATCAAGCCACAAATCAAGCCACCAATCGTCAAACGAGACAGATCCAGAAATAACCATTTTCACGCGTAGCATCATGGAAAAAGTTCCAATATTGTTCCAATTTACGCATGGGCTCCATTTTAGTGTCCATTACCAAATTCCAGAATCAGTTTACTTGAAATAATTATGTGTTGAGTTTGAAAATCATACCACGTCCCACCACTGCTGACCACCGTTGTTTCTTGTTAACAGCCTGAACAGCGACAGATCCAGAAGTGACTGTTTTCTTATGTAGCATCAAGAAAAAAGTTACAATCTTATTCAATTTTACACATCAGCTGCATTTCAGTTTATTTATTTCTATATCAGAAGCCATTATTTCCTAAAAATTTTTAAAGTCTTTTTGAAAACAAGAAACTAAAAATGAAAGTGATTTAAGGTAGAATTTTCACTCATAAAACTTAATGAAAACTTGAGCAAAGACTATAAGGTATGGCAGAATGTTGAAAAAAGGTTTATAAAGAAAAATAATTACAAAATTTCTTTGGTTTGAAAGTCTCTTGACCACTAAAGCAAAGAAAATGTTCAAGAAAGTATGAATCAACCTCCTCGCTTCGACTGCCATCTTGTTTTGTTTTGAAAATTGTTTTGAAGGAGCGCGGAATCAGAAAATATATCTTTTATAGCCAGTATCCGACTTTAGCAAGCTTTTCCCTCTCCAGACGGCAAAATTAAAAAGTGTGTTACTGGTTTTAAGCGCCGTTTCTACCAAAACGGACAGACAGATACACGGACGGAAAAGTGCTGATGAAAGGCCCTATTGCTAGCGCTGGGCCAATTAAAGAGGGCATAAAGTGGGCTGTCTAAAGTGATGCATAGCCCTCTTTTGACGTCAATGCAATGTCTTCTTTCAAACCTTTCCAAGCAAAGATTTTAACAACCAGCTTTGTGCCCTCTTTCTGCCTACTCTAACAATTATAATAGGCAGGGCAGAAAGTCGGCCGTCTAAACTAGAGCTAAGAATATTTAGGAATTAAAGAGTTTGAAATTTTACCTATAGTCTTATGCATGAAACTCGATAAAAAATAGTATCAACAAAAGGTGAATCCTTTCTAAGGAGAGAATCTAATCTAATCAACCAAAAATATAGCTCTGAACATGTATTCTCATTGTCACCTTTAGAACAAGAAGAGAAAATCATTGTTCAAAAATCAAATCTCACCCAATGGATGTTGTGATATGGTTGCTCCTTTCATAACCTGGGCATTGTTATTGTTTTTCGATTGATCAACGACGACTCCTTTGGTGTTCGATTTCTCGAAGGATAAATACATTACTGGGTCCTCTGGTACTATAATGAAAATGTTAATTGGTGTTTCTTGGTATAGGATACGCACAGAAGCCATGCGATTCCATTAATAGCAGGTGACGTCAGACTGGAGTCAATTTATAAGTGTGATTCAGTAATATAGGTGATAATACCATAATTTTATAGAATAAAAAAATAATTTTTGCTTCAGTTTTCCTTATCATACACGTTTTTTTTTTATTAGAACACTTAAAATTTGGCTGAGCCTGGATGTGCTTATTTTTTTAGCAATTTTCAGCCTTAAATGTTCTTAAATGCGTTCTTAATTTTTCAGACTACTCTAAATCGACAATATCATGCAAAATAAAGAGCATATAAAATTGGTACAATTTGGACAATATTTGACTCTCGATTTTAGAAAATCCATGCCTAAGTTGGGTTAAAACTGCTTGAAAAGAAGAAAAGTTGTAGTTTCTTGTCATTTTTTTCCAAACTGAGGCTGGGCATGTTCTTACGAGGTTCTTAATTTTTCGACGAATTTCAGCCTAAATGTTCTTATAAACTGGGTTCTAATAAAAAAAAAACGTGTACCCAACCTTTCTTAGCTATAGCTGTTTAGCTTGCTAGACTAAGGTTTCTTATTGAAAATCTAAGTCATGGTGGATATAAAAGCTGGTACACTTACTTTTATTGAGTTTCTTTTTCCGTTCGTGTAAGATAGTTCTCGCAACAGTGGTCGATTGGAACGATTTCAAAGCACCTGGTAAATCTGTAATGATATCTTGTTTGACATGTTGCTTACTTTTCTTGATGAAATCATCCACTTTCACCTCGTCAAAAGCTGAAAAGATTGGAGTATTTTGAATAGATTTTAAGAATAATTCTAACTAGGGGGCCGGAAGCGTGAGTGAGGAATACTCCTTTTAGAAAGGATGATCCTAAGTGCAATTATTCTTAAAGTCCCTTTGTCTTATGGAACTCTGTGAGTCGTAATACAGTAAAACCTCTAATTAACGGACACTCTAAAAGGCGGACACCTCTGATTAGCGGACAATTTTATTTTCCCCGGCCGTTTCCTAGTCAAAATCTCAAAAGGCGGACACTCAACTAGCGGACCCTCTGATAAGCGGACAAACTTTTTCGCACAAAATGGCTAAACCCCTATTTTAGTTCTCCAATTAGCGGACATTGAATATTAAACGAGTCACAGGCGTTCAAAATCGAAAAAAAAATTTCTTAGACATTTTTATTTCAAGCACTTATTAGTCTTATTATTCAAATTATTTCTACAAATTTCCAGTTTTCTCTTGACCCATTCAACGAATTTAGGTGGGCCAAAGAAATCATAAATCACTGGGGCTTCAAGTCCGGACCCACCAATTGCCGCGCGGGCATTTTTTTGTTCGCTTTATTCCACTGAAACCCGTCCCATTCCTTTTTTTCGCACCTAAAGACATTAGAAAAATGTGTCAAAAAAGGATTGGATCGAGTTTAGGGGGATAACTAAATACTTAAGTGGCATGCGTCTGACCACGCGAAATGGTTGAAAAGGTGTATACGGGTTAAATCGGGTAACAAAGGTGTTATGTTGATACGGCAATTCTTATTGGATAAAATAATCTCGAAAATTTATAGACTAAAATTGTCATTTAGTTTTCATGACTATACCCTAATTTCTCTTAAATCTCGTCATCTAGTATGCTAGTGAAACTAAGTAAAAAGTAAAACTCCACCCATTCAAAAATAGAAATATAGAAATATAGAAATTTGAAATTTTGAGTAGAAGTGCTAAACACTGGTGAACAGCATCGGGGAGTGGTAAGGCTACCATTCAAATATACAAGACTTCGCTTTAAAGCAATTCTTGAAAATTGTCGTTCTAAAAAGACTCTTTTGCCTTTATTTTTCAGTATCACAAAGAGTACTCTAAGATCCTGAATAGTAGGTGGGGGGGGTGCTGAAAAAAGAGGTTCGAATTTCTTTCAAAGTATTTAATAAACCTGAAAAATTTTGCGAAAATTAATAACCGGGGGGACGTTTATTCGGGACCTTAGGATATGCGACCATAGTGCAGTGGTAGAGCATCCGGCTACGGTGCGCAAGGTTGTGGGTTCAACCCCCAGTCGGGTCATATCAAAGATTCCCAAAATAGTACTTGATCTGATGCCTCTCTGTTTAGTGCTCAGAATTTAAAAGAAGGATCGAGGGTAAGTGGAGCAATCCATGGAGAAAGATTGGCGCCCTCCCCTACCTTCGGATAGATCGAAAGAAGAGCCTCCGGGTCGCCTCCGACTGCGGTCGCTGATTTACTTACTAGAGTATGCTAAAATTAACGAATATACAGGAAACAAAAAAATACGCTTACCACCACCACCAATGGAACAGTCATTGCATGTTTTTCGACAACTAGCTTTCATGAAAGTCTTCATGAAGGGACAAACACCACCTTCCTTGAATTGGAAACAATCTTTAATAGTATCTTCACACGCACCAGGGATCTTGGCTCTCTTCAAAGCATACTTCACTTCACCTATGAGGCATAATTAAATCCGGCTAAAATTAACCTTATGCAACAAATTAGCCATAATTCTTTTTAAAAATCTTTATGAATTTAAGACAGATAAACTTATTTTTTTAGATGAAAATGCGTCCAAATAAATAACTTTACGCACTGTTGTGAAGATAGAATATTTTCAGGAAACAAGTTCACTAATTTTAAACGAAGGATGGACGAGTGATGAAATATCTGATCGAGGCAAATATTAATGTGATACTTTTTATAAGGGATGATAAATCAAAGATCCAAACAACTCGTCATTTCACCAAAAAGGGTAGATTCGTAAATTCAAGAATTGAATGTAAGTATCAATTTGAAGAACACCTGTGTCACAGACCCTCTGGAGTCCCAGCTCTACTGGAAAATTTGGCGAAAATTGCGTCCCTGGTAGGAAAAATATCTTAGAATTTTAGCCCCACTGGGGAATTTATTTTGATTTCAACCCCATTCGAAATAAAAAAAATGCACTCCAAACCATCCCAACAGAATTTCTATCCCCACTGTGGGAAAAAGTTTCACCGGGGCTGTGAGACAGAGGTGTTGAAGAGAAAAACCGAAATACTAAAAATGACTGACTTTGTTTTTTTCCCTACAAAATTAAAACAAACATTCTTTATACCATAATACCTTGTGTTTTGTTCTTGAATTTTTGTTCGAGAAGGGTAGTCAATTTTCTTTCGATAGCAGCTCTTTGTGTTAAACTGATGTTACCAGAACTGACTGCATTTCCAAGGACAAAATCAGCAGCTTTCTTTAACGTCAGTGAAAAATCATCTACATAAGATATTCAAATAAGATCCAAATTAAGGTAGACTGTCTGATTTAAGATAAGTTCGAACCCAACTTCTTCAATCATTCGAATCGTGTTAGTGACGGTAAACAACAGAAAGTGGGAGCACATATAACCAAAAAAAGTGTATTAATTAAATTAATCAAAAGTTGAGTTTCCATAACTCGAACACGCACGAGGAACACAAAATTGTTCGAGTAAAGGAAATTTCGAGATATTGAGTAAGGTTTATATGGAATTGTTAACTGAAGGGACCATAAAACTTTTCGAGTTATTAAGGAGACATTCGAGTTAAAGTGGCGGTTCGAGTTGATGATACTCCACTGTACATCCCGCACTTTTTGACTGAGGATGCTCTTACTTTTTCGTGTCTCAGGCTTAAAAGTTCTTGAAATAATACTAATTAAGCTTACTTTATTCATCAAAGGGGACTTATAATCAGCAATTTTCTTTCCACCATTTCTACAAACTGAGATTGAGATTGTTCTCAACTTATTCTTAGGTTTTGGCAAAAAAGTGAGCCTCGTGTTCTTATAAAGACATGAATTCTCTTTTAAAGAAGATTCTTACTCTTTTCCTGTTCTTCCCTTTTCTTTTCATCTTGAGGTTGTTTATCTTTCTTGTTGCCAAGCAACCGCTGTCCTTCATCTGTTGTCAATTCTGTTAATATCAAAAAGGTATTTGCTAAATCTATTCAAAGGAAGTATACTCTTTGTAGAAGAAACTTAACCAAAATTAATACTTTTCCTTGATTTTGACCAGAATTTTTCAACCACCCATCATCCGACAAACCTAGTGTCCCTTGAAGTCTATTATTGGTTAAAGTATACCTCAATCGGGGTTATAAACAAAACAACTAGCAAATCACGTTTGGAGCAAAGAACTGTAGATCTTTTACGTATCTAATATTCCGATGGTGGATTACCGGCCTCGTACGCAACAACTCTTACTAATGGATAGGGCCAATTTTTCATCGGGGATGAATGATAGTCGGCAACATTCCACGTGTTGAAATTTTTTTCCCGACCTTCACAGGTTTACCGTGTCGGATAAAAATTTCTATACCTATGTGCACGATAAATCTTTTACCTTTATGTTCAACTTTCTCTTTCTTCGCTTCCTTTTTATCAATCTCTTCGAAATTATTTGGAGGTGTTTTGACCATCAACATTGTAACACCTTGTTGGCGTTGAAAGTCCAATCCTGGCATGTTGATCACTGGAATACCTAGGGCTGAAAGATAGAGATGAATGGTCAGAGCCTTGTCATTTAAAAGTAGGAAGGGATTACAAATGTGTACATTTTTTATGAGAACATCCAACATTTTTCCAAGCCTTCAGATGTTCTGATAATGTTGTGCCATTTTGTGGGTATTTTTGTACATTTCCTCAAGGAATCGGGTATTATAGAGTCCACAAAGCCTTAAAATGTTCTTTACTTGTTCTTAAAATTTTGGCAAAATCTTATGTTCTTATATAGTTTGTTCTTATATAGAAATTCTAGTTAGCTTTGGTTACAAGATTTATGTGGATATCTCCATACATAGAAATCGAATATTGAAAAGTTGCATCGGAAAATATAAAAAAGTAAGTTTATAAAAAAATAACTCAAATATTGCACGTCGCTTAAATAGATTCTGGGTGACTTATTCGTTCGACTATGAAGTACATGAGTTTCAAAGACAGATATTGGATTGTATTTGTGTCTTAATTTTGCAGTTTGATAACTTTCTTATTACAAGTTTATTTCTACCATTGTTGCACACTACACGTTCCAAATTATCAGAGAGCAGTCACCCACACCCACACCCACACCAAATTAGATTTAAAGATATTATTGCCGATATTAATTGGCTGTCCTATTAAATTTTAATCACACGAGGGTGGACGAACCTTTACAAGGCAAAAAATATTCTTAGAAAAGTGTGGACACCCCCTGGAAATTTGCATAAGAACCCTTAAAAAAATCTTTTCATACCTTAAAATCGAGGGTAGGCGAACTAAAATCAGTCTTTTACCAAATTTTGGAATAACCTTTTGACCCTTGAAAGTGAAAAAACTACTACTTTAAACCCACTGGAAATTCTTCTCCAATTAACCCCTGAAAATGTTCGTCCAACCCCGTGTATGGATATAAAATGGAACGGTCCAATTGGACATAAATTCTAGTAACAACCAGATTCCGAAACAAACTTTTAGAAATCATATATTCACCTTTAGCTGCTGTTTCAGTGGGTAGTGATATCGATTGTGGTGGTGCATTGAATGAATTACTAAACGATGGTTCTGGTTCTGGTTGCTGGAAAAATCCTCTCTCTTCTTGTTGGGGAGGATAGTATGGTGCATTGTTGCTTTTTGACAGTGATTGTATTAAAGATTGTAGGAGGCTTTGTGTTGGTGTGTTATAGGATGCTGGTTGTTGACTTTGTAGATTCTCAAAGTAGGTTGATTGATGGTCTGAAGGCTCTGGGAAGTTTGATCGACTTGTACCAGCGAATTCTTCTTGAGGATTGTAAGGACTGAAAGAACCTGGAGTGGGTAAGAATTGATTGCTTTCCATATGGTGCTGGAAATTGTAATTCGATTCTGTTTGAGCAACATCGTTCGAGTGTTCTTTTTCTCTGAGCATATCCAAAAGTTTAGAGATCAATTCACGATCACTGATATCACTGGCTGGTTTATGCTGACCTTGGTTATATTCATCATAAGAACCACTACCATATTTACCAACGTTGCCTTCTCTCGTAGAATCTCTTGTATTAAGGAAAGAATTCATTTCACTACCACCTTCTTCAGATTGGTAACTTTCTTCAGATTGTGCTGCTTGAGTTTGACCAGCGCTGTAATCACCAAGAGATTGCAGTTGGTTCCGTCCGAGACCTGTTTCTTCCCGTTGATCTCTTAGAGAACTATAATATTCTTGTTGATTTCGTTTTTCTTGTTCTTGCTCTTGAAGTTGCCGTTGATATTGTTCTTCTTGTAACTGCTGTATCGACGAACTACCATAAGATCTACGACCTGCATCTCCTCCCCCATAATTCCTGTACTTCTCAACCTGTGAAGCTACGGTTTCATCTCCGTAACTTTGTGTCCTTTGTCCAAGATCTTCCACATGTCCACCGTATCTCGATCCTCTATTATGTTTATGTCTTCGCCCGATATATTCTTGTCCTCCATAGCTCAATCTATCTCTGTTACCAGCCATTTCTGTTTCACCATAATTGGTAGATTCTTGTCCCACCTTTTGTTGTTCCATAAGTTTATATAGAGAATCCTCAGAATTTCCCTTACGGTATTGTTCAACGAGGCCGTCCATTTGCTGCTGTTCCTCGTTGACTTGTCTTGGGTATCCATCATATAGTTGTCTTGATTCTGGTCTTTGCTCTTCATACCTTGATGCTAACTCCGGTACTTGGCCCCTTATTGAGACGCCGTTAACGTTGGCCGTTGTATCTTGCGTGTCGCCGTTCATCATTACTTTAGTGCCTGCAGGCATCAATCTAGCTAGTTGCTGGAGGTCCTTGTCATTTTTCAATAGATTTGTGATTTCGGCGTCATTAGGACTAGATGGGTTGGTTGAGTACATTCCAATGTTGGGCTTCTCACGAGTTGAAGATGAAAAATAACTTGAAGATGGCATTTCAGCCCGTTTCATCTGGTCCGCAAAATAGTTATCGTAAGATGAAGAGGCAGATGAAGATCTGGATCGTTCAGGATATCGGGATGATGATTCTAACTCATTGGGAAGTGACGATCTTCCTGATAGGCGCTCTAATTGATTTATGTCAGGCTCGTATAAGGAGTTTCTACGAACATTATTGTTATTTGAATTGAAGTCGTACGTGAATCGTTTCGGACGTCTGGCACCTTTGGGTTTCCTCATTTCGTTGACAGGCGATTCTATGAAAGGGAAAAACAAGATCATTAATCAACATTTATTCTGAAATATTAAAGAATCAGTGCACTGACAGGTTATCATGATGTGAAAATTCCCTTGAAATATATGGCAATCATTACTCTAAGAATATGTCTTTAACGACCTTTATGCGACCGTAGTGCATTGGTAGAGCATCCAGCTACGCAGCTGGGTCATACCAAAGATCCCCAAAATGGTACTTGATGCCTCTCTGCTTGATGCTCAGTAATTAAGAGAAGAATCAAGGGTAAGTGGATCTAGGGAGAAAGGGTGGCGCCCTCCCCTACCTTCGGGTAGATAGATATCGAAAGAGGAGCCTTCGGGTCGTCTCCGACTGCGGTTGCAGACTTACTACTTACTACTTATGACATAAATTTCATGTTCAAATATCAACCAAAACAAATTTCAAAAGCACAATTTAACTTAGGAATGGGTCACTCGACCAGATCCAACTAGTGGCCCTATATTAACATATCAACAAAAAGAAAAGACGTCAGAGATTCCTGAATGAATGTCAAAAAGAGGTATAGTGAAGTTATATACACTGAAGAAAATACAAACTAGCGACTAACCATGACAAGTAATCAAAACCCAATATACATTTTGGAAGAAAGAAATAAAAAAAGTAAAACATAAAATGAAACTACACAAGGAATGACACTACAAAGAGATCAATTGACCTTGACCTGAAAGTTACAGAAGAAAGAAATTAAGAAATTAAAGAAAATAGAGCACAGGAAGAGGTACAATGTAAAGTAAAAGTCATGTCAGCTTACAAGAAGAAATTTAAAAATTGTAAATTAATAAAAGTTTGTACTTGTTGGTTGGATATTTCCTTGGTGTAAATCCTTTGTTTCTTTTTCTTGCGGGCCATTCCCATGATGTTCTTCAGGAAGAGGTCCGTCAATTGGACCAATCACAATACCTTCTTCTTTAGCATATTCTTTTTTCTTCTTTTTCTTCTTCTTTGCGGTGCCTTCTAAAAGAAATCAGGATGGAGCTCACTAAGATTTGGATAATATAAGTCAGTTATGAGTTCAAAATTCATTTTGGTTGACTTTATGGTAGAAGAATAAAAACGAACCAAATTTTTGAGTAAAGAGAGTTTTCATGCCTCGATTTGCTAAGGAAATTTATTTGCTTTAACTAACTTAAAACGAATAGCATTTTGAATCCCTTCATATTCAAATGTCCTTAATCGACTGTTCCCACCCTTCAATTATGGAAGGCGTGTGGAAAGGGGTAATTTATGTCACTCGACCTCTGACATCCAAAGCTTCGTCCTTAAACAACAAACCAGCTACCTGGGACACTTAGCTCGCCGACAAAATAATTCGCTAACAAAGAGACTTTTGTTTTAATGACAACAAAAGAAAAAAACAAGGTCATCCAATGGAGTCACTCGAGGACAAAGTTATAGAGAAGCTTAATGTCACTAAAGATCGATTTTATAAAGATGCTTTGAAGAAGAAAGGAGGACATGATCATACAAACGAACCTGTACCTTCGTCATTCGACTTGAGATAAATGAAAACATTATGATGGTCTGCGTTCACAGGCAACGTTCGAGTATCGCCATAAATTCCAGAACGCTCCTCCTTTGCTGCAACGTTCAATGTGGCATTGTTAGTATTCTTAACTTTGTTTTCTATTTCCGTTCCGTTAATTACACTAATAACCGATTGACCAATAGGATCAGTTTGGGGAGTAGCGTTCTGCGTTTTAATCGTTGCACTTAGCATACTGCTATTAATGAAAGGCACTGATTGGTTCATTTGGTTTAAGAATGGTTTATAAGGTCCATTGTTTAAAGTACCATTATATAAATTTTGATCTATTGTTTCATTGTTCATTGATTGAAATTTATTCCATTCTGCAGCCTGATTGGCTGAAATGATAGCTGATTCGTTGATGTTTTTGTTTTTAAAAGCGAGTGAACCACCTTGGATAACTGCTAATGGGATAGCTTGCCTGGCATTTGAGTGATGTGATGATTTCCCTGAAAGAAAGTTTGATTTTTAAAAACTTAAATCTCGAGCTCTTTTTGCTATTAGAACAATCTTATTCTAAAAGAGAAAAGCTCTAAACCAAAATAAGAACAACTTTGGAACAATTCGGGAGTATGAAATGGTTGAATCCTTTATACCAAATGACCATCAAAATCTTGACCTGAAAAATGTTCTTCTTTTTTCTTCTGGTTAGTTAGTGTTCATGGGCGAGGAATTTTGGAAAGTAGGCGATGAATTAAAATTCAAGAAAGCTCGAAAATGATAAAAACAGAACTTGTAGTAACTTTTCTAATTTTGTAATTTTTTTCATGTTTTTAACTCTTTCAGGACCCCAGCTAATTTCGTACCATTTGGAACGATACTTTTCGGCTGCCGTGACTTTTTGTGAGGACGCTAAAAAGATAGAGCATAAAAAGAGCTTTCCAACGAACCCAAACATGACCTATTTAGATTGCTCTAAAGCTGAAATAATTGCATCTGAAGTTTGAGCTTCTAAAAAAGGGAAAAAAAATGATTTTTTTGATTTTCGTTGCATTGAAAGAGTTAAAAAGAAAAATTCGGTGTAATCATGGTGTAAAGAATGCACCAAAGAATGAATTAAAAATTATGTTTTTAATTTTATCACAAAAATGGGCCATTCCATTTTATATCAATACAGGGGGATGGACGAACATTTCCAGGGGGTAATCGGAGAAGAATTTCCAGGGGTATAATGGAGTATTTTTTTCATTTTTCCAGGAGGTAGATGTTTATTCTAAAATTTCTAGAGGGTATAATAATTTTTCCAAGGGTTCTTTTGCAAATTTTGCCATTTTCCAGGGGGTATCCACACTTTTCACAGAATCTTTATTTGCCTTAAAAAGGTTCGTCAACCCCCCCTGTATGGAAATTTAATGGAACAACCTAATGAAAATTTTCTTACCAAAAATATGTTTGTGTCTAGCATCCACCACACGATAACAGAACAAAGCCAAATGGAGCCAAAATATCATCATCATCATTCTTTGACAACAATTCATGTTTGATTCATGTTAGCACTTCTATGTATATAAAAACAGAAGTCATTCCTAACATTAGGCTTTCGCTTTTAGAAAAGATTGTATAAAAATACAGAACATCTAGATGCCCATAATGCCACACACCCGTTGGAACTCTCTATCTACTGGAAAATTTGGCAAAAATATCGTGCCCAGTTGGAAAATTACCCTACAATTTCAGCCTCACTAGAAAATTGACTTTGTTTTCATCCCCATTTGAAATTTAGTGGAAAAAGATTGCACTCCAAATTTTTTGACCTAGAAACAATAGAATTTTTATCCCATTCAATGAAGCCGTACGATACCTATATTTAAGGACGTCCCTATATATAAGGATAAGGACCGTCATTATATTTTTCCGTCGCAAACTACAGATATCTATATTTCTCCTCACTAGATCGGTTTTTTCTGATCTAGTAGATAAAAATGAAGATCATTGAGGAAAAAAGGTATCATGCCATACTACCATTGGACTTGCATTAGAAATGTTCATTCCTACTGTGGCAATAAGTTCCACCGGGGCTGTGAGAAAGGGGTGTATCTAGGGACTGAATAAATTGGAAAGAGCAGGTCAAAATTTAATGGTGGCCTGTCGAATTACACAAATCTAAAAATTGCCAATGAGCTGATATCCTCGACACTTTTTTCTGAAAAGCCTACTTCCCCAGCTGGCACACAACGTTGTTCTAACGTTCATATAACGTTACATGGACGTTATGAATGCCACATGGACGTTGAAAATGTTGTGTGCCAGCTGGGTCTCTAAATCAAAGTAACATTGCAGAAGAACCATCATTGACAAACGTCACAAAAGTTGAAAATACAATTTACATTGATTTGCTTCACATGCGACAATGCAAAAATTTCATATTCAAAATTTATACCGAAAATGCGTGCAAAAGAAAAACAAAAAAAATCAAATTTAAATCTGAAATGTCTGTAAAGTTTATTCTCTCTTGTGAATCCTGAAGATGAAAGATAACCCAAAAAAATTATAAACTCACTTTCAATTAGCTTGTAACTCCATAGAACAAATCTACCATATTTCCTACAATGATTTAAAAGCAAAACAAAAACAGTGGTTTTTCTTTCAGTCGCATTACTTTTCCTCTCATTCGAAACAACTTTTTGTTTATTATTCGAAAATGAAGAACAGTCACGTGATCAAACAGTTCCACTTGAATGAATCGCTAATTTGTTTCTCTTTTTTTTTTTTTAAACAATGAAATTAGAAAAAGATAAATAGAAAAGAGATAAATAAATCAAATATTGACTTACCAGAAAAAGGTGGGACAAGTCACGGCCACCTTAAGGAAATTTCTCTCACACTTTTGTAACACCAGTTTCCATCAAAATCCAAAAATATTTGAAAACGTTTAATTCAGAAAAGCGCAAAATCCATTTAACACGCAGCCATGATGATATGATGAAGAGTCAACCCCGTCGGCGGAACGTGTCCTAGTCCTTACAAAGTATAGGAATTCCTTCTTTTACATCAAGTAGAAACAATTAGCGCTGTCCAGACACCGCTAGGTCTGTACACGCGACACACGTTGGTACCACTTCATAGTGATAACTCTCAAACTACGCGGGAGAGTATAGTAGACGTGGCAGGCGTACACATCACAATATATCCCGGTAAATCATTCACTTTCTTGTATCAGAATTATAATACCCAATTTCCCTAATATAGTAGGGGTTGACCCGCAGACACATGAAAACTTAATCGCAGTGGCAAGAATGGATCCTTACGCACTGAAGGCAAGGACGTTTTCCACTATATCAACCTTCGGTCATATAATCATTTAACTAACTTATATCCCCTTTTTATATCAGCCTTTATCAGCCTTAAGGCCGACCCATTTAACACCGACTCAATTCTTTTTTCCATTTTTAGCCCGGTTCCAATTCAATTCCAACGAAAAAAATAACGGCAATAAGGACCGGTGTTAAAAGGGTAGAAATGATATGTAGGTTAAAATGTATACCTAGCTAGGCCTTAATTTAATTCCAATCCCTTACGCTGGCACTTATTACGCCATCGACGAATAAATAACACAAATAAGGTATTAGTAGTAGTAAAGTATATTCATCTGGTGGCTGTCGGCGGAGCCGGGAGTGAGGGAGTCTATCCCCTTTTCTATTTGCGCTAGACCTGGGAGATCGAATGCTGAGGTGGAGCGCCACACCTAACTCTCAGCTCCCAGTAACTTACCGCCTAGATCAGATTACCCAATCTAAGCTACTCATCCGCTGAGTTGGCGGTGACCGAGGATCAAACCCACAACCCTGAGATTGTAAGGCGAATGCTCTACCGACTGAGCTACCCGGCCACTAAAATAAGGGCCAGAGTAAAAAGGGCCGATAAGGTGCTTCGATATGCGCTAAAGTATGCATTTTACCACAAGAACTAACGCTCATTGGTCATTTATGATTCCTTTAACCAAGAACCTGATGTGTTCAAGAAGGGAATTATATACAACTAGCCGTATGCACAGCGTCTCACGCCCGTCGCACACTGCGTGTCCAAAACCAGTGAATCACTATACATATTTTCACTATACATTTCTTTCGGGAAGATGACTGGTGACTCACGGGTGGCAGGGGATGCTTACTCTAGGTACCGCACTTCGGTCTTCATCTTTTTATACTTTTTCCATTTTCTTTCGGCTTAGATCTCTTTTAATTTTAAATATTGGGTTCCTATTCGCTAAATTTGCTTTAATTATTCTAGTAATGTGTCTCTAGTGAAATTTGGTTTGTTTTGTCTTTTGTCTTTTAGGATTTTAGGTTGTTAAAATTCATTGGTCATTTGATTGTTGTCATATGATGTGGGAAAAGTTTTAGTGTTTTCTGAAATTTGATTAGCTTCTTCAGATATAAAAAGCTCTAACGGAAGATAGATGGCTGCCGAAGGATTATACGATTCTCATTTTTTGGTAGAATGCCTGAAAATAAGTTATTCTTAGCTCTTTCTTGAAAACATTTTGGCATGTCATATTTTTCTTGAGAAACCTTGCATTGCAATTGTCAACCACAATTATAAATATATGGCTAAAAAGAATCATACTTTAGATCTTTTTGCCACCGTTGCTGGCCATTTTAAAAGACTTTGAAAGACCTTGAATAGTTTTGAAAGTGTTTGGGAGCCGCCAAAGTAACAAATACCTTTTAAAGAGCATCTGAATAGAATTCAAAAAGAAAACTAAAAGTTAAAATTTATAGGAAGAAGTTTGATTTTCACACGTCCAGATCTGTACTTCCTGTATACAAAATCGCGTTTCGGCATCCCAAAGCCTAGTATGTAGTAAAAAATCTGGGGTTATGGTTCTTCAATGCGATGAAGAGGAGAGTTTGTAGAGTTTTGTTAGATTTTCGAAAACTTTTTACAAAATGTGGTACAGAGCACATACGCTTTAGCGTATTAATATATAGAATAAATATGATTTGAACTGTGAACACCAAAAACATTACCCAGTTGGCACAGAACGTTGTTTCAACGTTCATCTAACGTTATATGGACGTTGTGAACATTAAATGAACGTTGAAAGACCGTTCTGCGCCAGCTAAGTACCTTATTACTCCATTTTAAAAGCTAGACCAAAGGTCCGATTTAATTACTGGCCATCTATAGCTGACGGTTGTGATATTATGACAAAAAGTGCCTAATGCTACTAACCAATCCACAAGTCCGTGGTGTTGAATCAACTCGAATGAATTTTACCGAACACAGTCATAAAGAGCCGAACCAAATATCATTATTGACGTCAGAGCAAAAAGAAAAAGAAATTTAGATATAAAATATTTGACGTCACTTTATGTCAAATCAGAGTTTAGAATTTCTACAAGAAGGAAGTTCTGTTCGATAAAAAGTTTTAATTTTATTGTAAAAGTGAAGAAAATTGTTAAAACATTATCGTTAAAAATGAGTAACATTACTTTAGAAGCTTCAGTAAATGGTGCTAGAGATGTTACTCCAGTTATTTGTGACGAATTACCGCGTAGAAAACGCGCATGTATGGATTTATCGGTTGAGGAAGAACCGCATCGATCCTTGCCAATGAATCTCCGTGGTAGAAGTATTGATGAATCTGATGCTGCTGATTCTATTGGAGGAGCTCCAAGCTCAAAGAAAAAACACCGCTCAACCCCAGGATCTTATGATCAAGGATCACCAGTCAGGCAACAAACAGGTAAATACCACTGACCTTTATACCTTTTTATGGACCAAGTTTCTCAATCCGGCCAGCCAAAATCTTTGAAAACTTTAAATTTGTAATAGTTAAGGATATATATTAAGCAACCAAAACTTCAAAGATATGGTACAACTTGACAGAATAAAGTTTTCTCTAAAAATAGAGATTTAGTACATAGAGAACTCAAATGGTTTATAAAACGTCTTCAAAATTCTTATTACAGGTTTCACTTTGGAGGATCCTTTATGAAGCGGTGATATCAAGTAATAACAAAACCATTTAAAGTTTCAGCTTCAAAGAATTTTATAGTCTCAAATTCTAAATTTGTTCTCTATTTTCAGGTAAAACCGGTTTTGCATCTGGATCTGATGATGTCATTGAGAATTACAACTTAATCATCAAACAGATTTACAAGAAAGTGACACCAGTCAAACGACGTCGTGTACGACGCTCACGAAACCAATATCGACAAAAAGTTGCCAAAGAACCGAAACGAAAGAGTGTTTTCAATGATATTTTAATGTTCGAATGTCTAGATTACGATGATGGATTTGGTTACAATGAACCGTCAAAAGACGCTGATCAACTGGCTGATATGTTTGCAAAATTAACTATCCACGATTTGAAACAACCATGCACAACTTATATAAATATCAATACTCTTGATGGACGTACACGAAAAGTACACCAAGACTTGGCAATGCTTGTTGATGGTGATGAAGATGATGTTTTTGGTGGAGAATGTGAACACGTGACCAAACGCCGCTGCATGATGTAAAGTAAAATTCGCATCAGCAGTGTCCTCTCGCACCCTCTCGTGAACATCTTGATGGCGCACCACCAAATTCACGCCCTCCCTGCCCTCTCGTGAACATCTCGATGGCGCACCACCAAATTTACTTCCTCCAACCTTCTCGTGAACATCTCAATGGCGCAGCACCGAAATTCACACTCTCCTGCCCTCTCGTGAACATCTCGATGACGCACCACCAAATTCACACACCTCCGCCCTCTCGTGAACATCTCGATGGCGCACCACCAAATTCACACCCTCCCGCCCTTTCGTGAACATCTCGATGGCACAGCACCAAATTTACACTCTCTTGCCCTCTTGTGAACATCTCGATGGCGCACGCACCAAATCAAAACTAAATTTTCACCAATTTTCGCAGTATCTACTCACACCTCTCGTGAACATCTCGAGGAAGCTCCATCGTGAACCTAATTCAAACAGCCCGTCTTATATCACTCATATCGTAGTGTTTTCTCGCACCCTAAACATTTCGATGGCGCACGTATCAAATTCACACCTTCTAAATACCACCCTCCCGCCCTATCGTGAACATCTTGAAGGTGTAAATTTTTGTAAACTAAATATTTGAAAATATATCTATCAAATAAAAAATTTCCACTGTCTTGTATTTCTGAAAAAATGAATCTATTTTAATTCAAAAGGCCTAATATTTTTATATAATTTTGCGAAGATTAAATTTCAAATGATAAATTCTCCAATTTTCAATAGTCGGGATCAGAGGAATGTTAAGAAATGGAAAAACGGCTCACCATATACCAGGTCTCTTGCCCTTAAGGGAGTTTGTTTTGCGTTAATAGATTTTGTTGTTGTCGCTCTCAAAAACCTGCATAGTTAGCGTGTTGTGACAAAAATCTTTTGTTTCAGGCCTGATTATGCGCAATCTTTTAGGGCTTATATTTTGGGTACACCTCACCTATACGAAAAGGTAACTATATATCATCTTGCTCAGAATTACCGAGCAATTCTACTGACATCATTATATGGAAAGCTAGAGATCGAGAAAATTATAACTTGATCTTGATTTACTCGATTTCTGACAGTTTTACAAGAATTTCTTTTGCTTATACATTGGTAAAAAATTGCTCCTTATTCTTAAAAAATGAACAAGTAATCGGCGAAAAAGGAAAAACAAATTTTCATTTTTATCGTCAAATCATGTAGAAACCGTCCGATTTATATAGCGAGCCGTCTTTTCTGGACTTTCATTTAATGACCTAACCAACGTTTTGACAATAGAATTTTCAATAAGAGTAATCGTTGAACTTTGAGTAACCAGAAAACTGTTTTTCCATCTCTTAACATTCCTCTGCCGGTACCGATTAGACGTAATACCGCAAGTTTGTGTACAAATCAATTGCTATCAAGCCATTCGAATACCGAAGCTCTGAATTGTTAATATTTACAAATGAACTGTCGTTCGTAGAAAGACTACGGTAGTCTTGACTATAATTTGTATTGTATTGTACATCGTTTTTAGCAGAATATGTAATACATGGTCACATTGAAATATACCGGGTGCGCCACAAAAAAGTTTCTCTCTTTGAAACTAAATCTCTCGAAATCTAAAAATTTTAAAAGAACCATTCCTATTTGATTGGAAAGAAGAAAGATAGACTTAAATTTTGATGGGACATTTATTACACGTTTTTTTTTTTATTAGAACACCTAAAATTTGGCTGAGCCTGGATGTGCTTATTTTTTTAGCAATTTTCAGCCGAAAATGTTCTTAAATGCGTTCTTAATTTTTCAGACTCCTCTAAATCGACAAGATCATGCAAAACAAAGAGCACTTAAAATTGGTAAAATTTGGACAATATTTGACTCTCGATTTTAGAAAATCCATCCCTAAGTTCAGTTAAAACTGCTCGAAAAGAGGAAAAAATTGTAGTTTCTTGTCATTTTTTTCCAAACTGAGGCTGGGCATGTTCTTATGATGTTCTTAATTTTTCGACGAATTTCAGCCTCAATGTTCTTATAAACTAGGTTCTAATAAAAAAAAACGTGTAAATTCGATTCATTAGATCAAAAGTTATGCTCAATTGAATAGAAAAGTTACTTTCAGAAAGTGCCCGAAAACGTTAAAAGTCGACCTATCAAATCAAACAGAAGCAAGATTACATGATAGATCAGTATTTTCGTTTCAGTCATTAAAAATGATAATTAGCTGTCGAAATGACCTTTTGTTGTATCAGAGATTTGGGAAAAGAGGATAAGAATTGCGCTATTCAGCTATTGAAATATAGGCTAGGGAACCTTTTGTTCTATTGAAATATCTGCGCCCGATCGATTGTTTTAGTTCTGAGCCAATCGGAGCGCTTGATTATTCTATGTGCACAAGACTAGAAATACAAACAAAAAATGGCAGCCGCGGTTGATATCGAAAGTGAAATAGAAATATTTCTACTATCGGGGATTTTGGTATTTTTTATAAGCACTTTTCATTTTGGACATGGCGGATACAGTGTAGGTCGAATCAAAAAGTTTCAGTTTTAGCCAAAATACTTTCCTCAAGGAATGCTCGAATCAATGTCACAGATTATATTGTAGAAATAGAAATAATTACTAGTGAAAAAGAATTTAAAATTCATTGCATTCAAACACAAAACGAAGCTGGTAAAACTAATATAGTTTTTCATTACTTCTCGGGCTAAAGTGTTTCATCATATAAAAAGAGCTAGCTAGGTTGAATATTAGAACAATGAAGGGGAAGGGAAGGAAAGGAAAAAAAACAGGACTAAAACAATGGCAATTCATGATATCAATGACTAAAAAATCAAAAATATCATGAATTTTTTTGTAAGAACTTTTTGAAGTTTACACAACAAAGCAAAAAATAATAGCAATAATATAATACAAAAAAGTAGCACACATTAAAAACAAAAATTATATACAAAAATCTGGTCGCGTTGTAATAACAAAAAATAATAATAAACTGGTTAAATTTCTGGACTAATTTGATTCTTGTTATGTCAATTTTATTTGTCTTATTGCTTCCAAAAAGTTACTTAAATAATTTCAAGAAAATTAATTACAATAAAAAAACTTTGACTTAATTTTTCCTCACTAAAAGCACTTTGGAAAATAAACATATTTATTGTGAAACACTCTTGGATTTAGGGGGGCTCACTAATTCCAATAGAGGTGTGACTCAAAGATAAAAAGCAATTTACCCTTTCAAATGAAATTTTAGAGAAAAAGAGCATAAATATAACCAGACTGAAGATGAATAATTATATAATGTGATGCATGAAAATAGTTCAGTGTCCAAACTGGAATTTCCATTAAAGCATTTTGATATCTCTATGGTTGGTTCATATCTTGTATTTGTAGTCTACCCGCATTCTGGTGTCTTGTTTGGGACTATTTGCGTAATCAAGCAGGAAATCCTGGTAAAACAGGGATAAAAAGCCCTCAATCCAACTGCAAAGAAACCATGACATCAGCAATGTCATCAGAAAAAAAACTGATTTGTACATAATGCAGCATGTTTTGGTATCGAAATTCAGTTGCCATTAAAAAATAAATTTCATATATACTACATACATTATATACACATAAGAACTCATTTTTATTGGCAATTACAGCCATTACATATCAAAATCAAATCAAGATGTACTTTCCAGAGAGGATTTATATGATACAAATTGATTCACAGGGAAAAATTTGAATCCAAAAACATCCAAGATAGAAACAAATTGTTAGGTACACATAATGCACATAATCAATTTGATAGAATTATTCCATTGTTGTTTCCATTGAGTTAAATATGGTTTCCACTCATCCATCTTATAAGCAGAATTTGTTGGTGTTTACAAAGATATTGAGCCTTGTACGTGACAAATTCAGACAAATTTTAAGCCAATTCTCATTGTATACCAACCACGTGAAGGTACAAAATAATTCATGGATCTAGGTTATTGGGCAGTATGATGGTAACTAACCTGAAAGTATATAATAATGAAAATGGGAATTAGGATCTTTGCAGCAAGCTATCATGAACAAATAGACCTTTTTCAAAGATGAAAGAGACCACCTTGTTGAATAATTGTCCAGCAGAATAACAATGATAAAACCATGCATAATTATTACAATATGCATGATACAGTATGGCTCTATCATTGTTTTTATAGCTGGACCACATAATTATTCAACAGGACGTCCTCTTTGAAAAAAGGTCTATACACAACACAAACAACAAATCTTAATTCTACCAACCACCGACAACAACCGGTGAAATAAATCTTATATATAACTGGATAACGGTCAATACTTCATGAGCCAATCCAATCTATTAACCGGTCAGAGCCAATCTACCAACCGGTCAGAGCCAATCTACTAACCGGTCAGAGCCAATCTACTAACCGGTCAGAGCCAATCTACTAACCGGTCAGAGCCAATCTACAAACCGGTCAGAGCCAATCTACTAACCGGTCAGAGCCAATCTACTAACCGGTCAGAGTCATAGTTTTTTAAATTACATTAAGTAAAAATATATTAGAGCCTGATTGCAATTTTCTGTTACAAAAACTTGAAATTTCAATCCCAAAAAATGTTTTTCCTCAGTAGAAGGTAAAAAGGCATCAAGGATAATTTAGCGTGTACTTACCAAATCTAAAATCCATTGCCATCAAGCAAGTTTTGCTAGGAAAACATTATTTTTTCATCTAAAACTAGGAAAAAAATACAACATTTTAGTCGATTTGTCCATCTTCAATCAAAATACTAAGAAAGTTTGAGGATGTGTCATGTAAAACTAAGCTATAGGTTGTCACTTAATCAACCTTACTGCTACCCATAAAAATTATGTTTGCAACACAAAAAAAAAATAATTTTATTCAACTTAAACATACAAAAAATACACTTTTTTATATAATTTCAGCTATCTTTGAAGGATGTGCCAAAAAGATCTAGAAGGTGCCAATAAAAACCAAAGCTAGGCTAGTCACCTACAACCATTTGCCAACCCAAACCACTTTATTTTGACTCTGAAAGACTTTCCAGTAAGGGCAAAACTAGCTAAAAATAAAAAGGTCCCATTTCACATCCAATTTTAGCATGCCTGCTTCCGCCATCTTTTTCTCAAAAAATAAAGCATGCAACAGCAGATTTTTTTGTCAGTGGAAACCCCAAAAGATCGTTATTTTCTTTTCAGTTGTTTATATAAGTAGAAAACCCCTCCAAAGGAGTAAATTCAGACAGTTTTTCTTGAACTGTTATAATACTGCACATAACGCCATTTTTTTCGCAGTACCTTCTTGGCCAAGTTGTCCCCTAGCCTAGCGACTTCAGACGACGCCGAATTCAATGATCAACAATGAGAAAACAGCGAGCGGCAGCGGCGATTCTTATCCTCTTTTCCCAAATCTCTGGTTGTATAAAGGAAGGTTGAATTTCAATGAAATGAAGAAAATTCGTCAAAAAGGCCAAAAAATCGGGTAAAATTCATAAAAATACATCAAATACGGGTTTCGAGGTAGATCCAGCCTAACATAGACTTTATTCAGTCTAGAGCCAAAAATCTGACGAAAATTTCGGTAAAAGTAAATTAAAGTGATTTTGATGAAGATTCTAAACCCTTTCGACCCTTCAGTTTCAAAATCTATGTGTTTTGTTATTCTTTTACTGGTCACACTTTCTTAGAGAAAGCTCAAGTTCCAAAATTTGGTTTTTATTTTAGTAAGTGAGGACAGCGCTGAAATTCGAATTTCCCACTGTAAATCTTTTGAGGCATAAATCTGCCTCACAGGTCATACCCGTCCGGTATACATCAGATTCGAGTATATCCACCAAATTTGAATTGAAATCCCTGTTAAATTGCAATATTTCAAGCAAAAATCCCACTTTGGACTGGAAAAATCTATAAATAAAATGGACATGACCCAAATTTTTTTGCAGTGATAGTCTTCTGGAAACACTCCAGGGAAATAAAAATCATTTGGGTCTGGGATTTGGGTATATCCGCTATTATGGAAATAAAATCCCTGCTAAAACTGGCTAAAACGCGCGATACTTCGAGCAAAAATCCCATTTTTGACTAAAAAATTCTCTAAAATGGCAATAGCCATGAACCCAAATTTTATTGAAGTCATAGTTTTCTGGAAATGTTCCAAGGGAAATCAAAATAATTTGGGTCTAGTTTTTTGGTATATCTGCCATTATGGAATTGAAATCCTTGCTAAAACTGGCTAAAACACAATATTGACTGAACAAGTCTTAAAAATAGATTTCAATTCTACTATGGTGTTATTTGACATGATGTGATTTTGTGCACGTATTAACAAAAATTTGTATTGCTGACCTTCGAAATTATATTACGAGACATAACAACGTACCTTAACAACGTTTACACCTTGTCTGTGAACTGTGAGTGTAATGCAACTGAAATTTCCGAATCAACTTCCGCATGTATATTGACAGTGAACTTTCCTGAAGAAATATATAATTTTGACAACTCAAACCTTAACGGGTGACAAAACAAGTTCAAACGATCGAAAAATTTGAAAGGAAAACCTTCTAAGAATCTGCAGCACTAAGTTTTGTGAAAATATTTTTAAGGGTCACTTCTTTAGCAATTTTGTCTCTCTTAGAGTTACCTTCTAAGCAAAAATCAGTCTCACTAAGGATCGGTTTTCGGAGGTTCTGTCAGCATATACTCCTCATCTGCCAACCCTAGCACCCCTTCCCCAACCCGGGCCAGATATCTAGTCCATTGAGTTTCAAGCCCGAAGGGCTAGAGGTCAATCTCTAACCTTTCTCAGGCAAGAAAAATTGAAGCCTTAAAATATGCGCCGTATTTTTGATGACGGATTGAATCTAGCAATTCCTTTGTTTTTGAGTGATATATTTTTCGAAATTAAGCGGTAAATTTTAGTTTCAATCTGTCATTTGTGTAAAAACCAGGCGGGTCGCTCAAGGCCGCGCAACTTTGGTAGGATTTGTTGGCTTCAAATCCTACCAAAGAGATTGACCTCTAGCCCTTCGGGCTTGAAACTCAATGATCTAGTCCTTCAGGTCATACTATCAACCTATGGTATGGAATATATTATAGGAAAAATTGATACGTGACAGCGAGAACTCTCCTAAACAATTTTATCATGAAAAGATACTCAACCGCAGAGAGTTTTCTTAACGGTGCATTTCTATGGCACGAAAATTTGATAAACATGAGAAAGCGCACGGTTATTGGTTTTGCGTGAATACGTGCACGAATTAAATTCTTTTCTCACTCATTTTTTCTATAGTTTCTACATATTTTGGTGCTTCTTTTTAAGTTTATTGTCGAAAATATCCTCAGTGTGATTTACGTAACTGTAGGTTTGGGACCAGGGAATAGAAAACTTTTAACCTTCTGGTTGAGTCTACAGATAGTAAAATTTTAAATGGAAGGCTTCAGCTCGTCACTAAGGCGTATTAAAACAGTAAACGAAACACAACCATCAAAAGATTCATCTTCAACTGGCCCTACCAATGATCATGTTTGGGAGAGGGCTAATACCCCAACCGATTCTACAATATCTGGATTTGACCTGAACTCAATCGATGAGGAATTAAGAACAATAAACATAGTGGAAGCGTTAAACGATACAGGTATATGTATATTGGATAATTTTTTCAGCAAAGAACAGTCAATGAAGATTGCTAAAGTAACCAAATTTTTATACCAAAATATACCAGGACTTTTTACTGAACCGTTAAATATGACCCCACCTTCGAAGAAATTTCGTTTTGATAAAACATGTTGGGTAAAAGGGACGGAGAATTTCGTTGAATGTTATTCTGAAGTAAATCGTGCTTTCGCAAAACTGATCAAAGACATTTTGGACGATTACAACAGTACTGGTATAGATGCCAAACCTGATGAAAACAGATCAAGAAGTTCTACAAAGAAACGCGTGAAGATTACGCATCGTTCTAAAATACAAATCTCCTGTTTCCCCAAAAATACTGGTGGCTATTTACCTCATATTGATAATCCCAGGGATAATGGACGCATCTTAACTCTGGTGTATTACCCAAATGAGAAATATGATCTGGAAGAATGTGGTGGTCTGTCTAGATTCTATGTTAATGATAAAACGAAAATGATGAACGTAGAACCAATACAAAATCGCTTGGTGATCTATTGGTCTGACAAGAGGGTGATCACAGAAACTTTACCAACGTTTAGAGATGTTTTTTCCTTGAGCTGTTGGTTTTTTGGAGCAATGAAGTGATGTTAATTGAATTTTCAGCTGAATTTATAAAATTAAACATCAAAAATAAAAAATAGTGAATAGGCTATCCATTTCTAAACAATACAGGGGTATTGACGAATTTTTCCAGGGGTGATGATCTATAATCTATCAATTCCAAGGAGATTTTGTTCTTTTAGATTTACAAGAGGACATTTAAGATTTCCAAGGTTCCCAAGGGGTTCTTTCTTCATATGCTGAAATCAATAGCTGTTTCCAGCCCCTTTCAAAAAAAATCAACTTCTAGGGGGTTCATCTTAACATTTGAAGGGAATGATTTGTTATTATTCAAAACATTCAGGGGGTTTGTGAAAAAATACGTCAATACCACTGTATAAAATTTTTCTGGAAAATCAAGGTGATCACTAAGGAAATTACAGGGATATTTTTTCACTAATTGTAGGTTTTTAGGAGACAAAAAACAGTCATTTTTTCGACATTTTGTCTTCTTTCAAAAGAGAATGAAAAGGGTATACTATTTTATACTTTATTTTTTATTTTTGGAGATTACATTTCACTAGGACATAGGAAAATTTTCAAAATATTTTTGATACCCCAGGAAATACCATCTCAAAATTACCGTGTGTACATTATTTTTCTTCTTTTCTAAATTGTAGATCATTATAGAACGTTTTACTTTGAGTATGAATTTAACTTAAATCGTTTTCTTCTGGAAGGTTTAGATTACGGAATTTTGCAAGACCGCGTCAAGGATTAAACAGCGCGGGAGGTCTCGTAACCCAGCCCTAGTTTTCGGGGATTGGTCCAACCGAAATAGTTTTAGCTTTACGCGTAAGGGTAGTTGAACCCGACTGAGGTGCAGCACATCAAAGGCCGACTATCATTCCTCTCTGATGGGAGATTGGCCCGCTCCTTTGAAGCTTTAGCGCGGGCGGCCACCAATCCGCCATCGGAATATCAGATGACGAGCTAAGCAACTTTTAGAAAAATAAATATATATTATATAAATGATATTATGATTTCAATTTTTGAGCTCTATCAATTTTTAGAAACTTTATAATTATGTTGTACTCAAGCATTCTTGATCTTGGAGTAGAGAAATCATATTGGTTTTACTGTAAAAATCATCATTATATTTCAATTTAATTTCAATCGAAAATAGGCTTGAAGAAATAAATAAAGAGTACATGAAGGATAAACCCCTATGGGCACGCAACGTCTTTTGGACATTCAATGGACGGCTTTAAGACCTTTGGACGTCCTAGAAACGTACATTAGACGACCAAAAGACATTTTTACCCATTGGGACACATCATTAGGTTGGAAAATTTAGTCATTTTATGAAATCAATCATCTGCCTAATGGTTTACTAGTTCCAAACAAAAGAACCAGTGAATTAAGGCTAGCCTCAGCTGTTCTTATTTTCAAGCTTAAATGATACCTTAAGGGAACTTATTTTGGCGGGAACTAATTTTGGCGAGCGGCGAAATTCTTAAAAAATTTTAATTTTGGTGGGAACTAATTTTGGCGAGTCAACGAAATATTTAATTTTGGCGGGAACTAATTTTGGCGAATTTCGTCTAAATTCGCCATATCCGCCAAAATTAGTTCCCGCCAAAATAAGTTCCCTTAAGGTAATATAAAGCTGACTTTATTCACTTATTGACCTGAGAGGGGCCAAATCAAAGTTTTCTTGCCATTTCTGAAGTCTAAGGCTGGCTGGGATTGTTCTTAGGTTAGTGGCAAATTTGAGCCACATTTTCTTAAATTATTCTTAACTTAACTTATAAAAATGCTCGGAGGACCTTTGAAGCAAAAGCAAGGTCTTTATTGAGGAAGAATAAAGATTTAAATCGAAGATCCGCAAAACTGATTTATCGTGACATTTTTCAAAATTTATGTTTTTGACCCAATGAAGGAAAATCTCTAAACCATTCCGAAACATTTCTGAAAAGATCTCTTCTCTGCTGCCTACAATATCAAATCAAAGAGGGAAACTTATTTCTGGCACACCATCTCCTAGCAAGTCTTTGGATTTTTGTATGATGAAAAAACATGTTGTTAACAGAGTCCAACATGCAAAAAAGATAAGGTTCAGAAAACAAGCTCTAAAGCCTTTGGAACTAGCCAATGAACCTCATGTGTGGTAAAAACATACATTTCATTTAAAATTTCGGTTTTGAGAAGCTATGTGGTAGATCAAGTAAGCGTGTCTGTGTGCACGTTCTTAATCAAAAACAGAGCTTTTATAAATGCAAACAATTAAAATTAAAGCTATTTAATTGACGGGAAAAAGGATAAAGGATAATCCAGTCGTAAAGTATCTTACGTACTCTTAGGTGCCAAATAAACGCCCCCCCCCCGCTTGTTAATTTTTCGAAAATTTTCCACCCCCCCCCCGGACCTTATTAGGACCCCTCCATTTATTAATTTTTAAGAATATTTTCAGTTGGCAAAACAAAGTCCCCTTATTTTGCTCCAAAAAGCCTGTATTTACTTTATTTTTGGGTTTTCAGAAGTACAATTTCCGACCTCCCCCCCGACAATTAGTCCCCCCGCCGTTTATTAAAATTTCGAAAATTTTCCAACCCCCCGTTTATATCCTACACAGTGGGGGCTAATGGTTAAAAAAAAAACCGTGAAACACCGGCGTTACTCTGTACCAGAGTGTATCTCACGTTTATCGCTTCGTAGCACACTCTGTACGCATTGTCTGTTTAATAAATAAAAATTCCCGTACGGAGACTCTACGATGAAGTTTGATTTATATATAGAAAAACACTTCTGTCATTGTCTCCCCTCTCTCACCAACACTCCATCGAAGCGGTCGGTTTAAAAAATTCGACTTTTCAATACCGAAAAACAGGTCATTTTCCCGTCAAATACCGGAATACTGGATTCTCGGAAGCACTCCACTACACAGCATTTTTAACAAACTTTCGACGCTACTAACTACTTTGTCAGCATAAAATATAAAATGGTGAAATCTTACCTGTGGTTCATTTGAAAGCTTTTGCTACCGGAATGGACCAGATGTGATAAATTCTTTAGATGTTTCTAAGTAAAAGGAAAGAACTAAATCACTTTCTTCATGGATTTTTTACAACATGGCAATTCTTTAAAGACTAAGAGGGGGTTTATCTAACAAATCCTGTATTACTAAAAATAGACAAAAAGAACGACAAATTTTGCCGTCCACAACGCCGACTGTACGTGTAAGTGACAGTACCACCCCTACGGATTCATCCCTCTTTGTTTATCACGGGAATTAACTACATGTGGTTTAAAAGACTAACTGCTAATAACAAAATCTAGAGAAAAACCAAAAAGAACTGGCTTTCCTGTATTATATCACTTTAGCGATTTAAAGTCAATGAATTTTTTTCTTTAAAAAATATGGCTCTGTCTGCACCAATCCAACTTTTCCATTTTCATGTTAATAAAATTAGAAAAACAACTACACGATAATGACCCGATCCTGATAAAATCTGATGATGCAGTGTAGGAACTACAAAATCCTAGCGAATTTTGTAAGATCAATCTCGTCAAAATGTTTGTATAATTTAAATCATTAAGTGGATTGGATTGATTAAATCGTCCAAGCAGGTTTAAAACTTCAGGTTCTCTTATAAATTAAAATCAAGCAAGTTTTATTATTTTCTTACCAGCACTAACACGAAAACAACATTCGAACATCCCAGCTTTATTAACGACGGAATGCGACAAGCATCTTTGATTATCTCTAAAGAAAAAAATATGAATCATCTTTCTTACATTTTTCGTAACTATTATTCTCCAAGCCCAGATCCTGGCACGGTCAGGAGAAAATCGGTTGTCCAAAGCTACAGTTAAATCTCGCTAATTCGAGCTCGAGCGGGGATACAATTTGTTCGAATTAGAGAGAGATTTGAATAATAGAAAGTATTTTACAAGAGTGCTCTCTTGACGGGAATACAGGAAAATTTGGCGGATAATAGAAGTTCGAATTAGCGAGAATCTACTGTAGAATATTTTTGGTAACTTCATGGCTTTAGTGTCTCCAAGAAAATTTTAAATTAACTGTCAGATAATTTGCATGGCTACAAAGAGCGAACATCTCATGGTAATGTTTTGACGTTTGTCGTCCAGAATTCCGATTCGTGAAGTGTCGAGGCTTGAAACGATAAACGAAACATTTTAACTACCTTAAGAGTAGAAATTTTAACGAATAAACGCTCATTTGCCAATTTCGGTGCAATTGGGCGGAATTTATTTAGACGTTTTAATTTAATTTTGGCGAATGACCGACCGGTTACATGTTTATTATTTTTTGCAGAAAAGAAAGAACAAGTGTGCTTTTAGGATAATGTGAAGAAAAAAAATCAAATTTGGCGCGAATTGATTTTAGCGAACGCCCTAAAAATTAATTTTGGCGGGAATACGTTTACGCCTTATGTCAACAAAGGCATGTAATTATCCGTGATGAAATTTAAGCATACCTTATAAACATGACTTTCAATCCATGCAATTAGAGCACGTAATATAACCCTATGTGATGTCCGAAAGCAACATTCTCGTTGTTGTACGTCTTTTAGAGATTTTCCAACAATTTTAGTAAGAAGCTTGTCATACAGTCTTGCTCCTGAAGTTTCTTGGTGAAATGGACGTGTTAATTAGTAGTGGAGGAACCAAAGTTAATTTTCATATCAATAATTTGTTAATCTTGTTTTAGTGCTATAAATAAAAGAAATGTACAATTAGAGAAACTTGATTCTAGATTTCGTAAGGCAAACATCGAAATTACGCAGGTCCAAAAGACAAACAAAATTCTCAGTGGTCTCTATTCCATAAAGAGTGCCTGTGCAAATTTTAGACGTTCCATTTGAAATTGAAGTACCGTTGCACTACATCATAGTTTCTCCCCATGCTTAGGGGGGGGGTCCTTCAAATTCTCATCAGACAAGGGTTCGAAAAAGTCTCAATTATTAGCGGGGGTTCAAACTTTTTTACAAAATAAATTTATCATTCTTATGTTTTTTTTTGTTTGCTTCTTTTGCTTCTAGCGATAGTTTTCAGTGCGAATAGCATGCTATATTTTGACACCATCCCTGTCAAAAATTGATCCTAGTGGTCAGAAATTTATAGGGGGAGGGGGTTGGCCTTTAGGGGGGAGGTTCGATTATACAGGGGGGTTTAAACCGCCCCGGTGACACTATGTACATGTTTTTTTTTATAAGAATAACGTTTATAAGAATATGCAGGTTCAGTTTTTGGTACCTAAACAATGGCTCTAAAAATTCTAAGCATAATGTGAGCCTAATACAATGAAAGACACTTGCTTATAAAAAAAATCAACCAGTACTCGCCATTTCATAAGAATACACAAGTCTAATGCGTAAGGAGGTTAGGACAATGGAAACTATACAGATCTATCTCCATGAATCATAACGATTCTGTTGGATCCACATCGATAGAAAAATAGGATAAATCCCCGGAGAAAAGGTTATCTGAAATTTCATCCCATTACACCTTTTTGACCGTAGCCGCCAATTGCCGCGCAGGCATTTTTTTTGTCCGTTTTACCACCCTAAAACCGTCCCAATTTTTTTCGAACATATAGGCAATAGAAAAATATGTAATAAAAGGATTTGATCGAGTTTAGGGGGTAATTGAATAATAAAGTGGCACGCACCTGACCGTGCGACTACGGTCGAAAGGGTGTATTGAAAAAGTACATTGAGACGAGGCTGGGTAAGAAAAGATACATTGAACAAATAAAGTAACGTGCATAGCGAATTGGAGATACAGGTTTGTAACTATGAATTTTAAGTCAACAACCACAAGAAAAGATAATTCAGAGAACTATAATAATTTTTGAGCAAAATAACCGCAACCATCTTTGAAAGCGAAGAAGAAGAAGAAGAAAAAATGACATTATTCTTTTGATACTGGTAGCTTAATTTTTGGTTTAGGGGCACCTTGAAGTCTCCCAATTTCAGCTATATAATTATTTTTCACATAAAATTATTGCAACAAAACCTCAAGTCAAAGGTTCTCAAACCCACTTTTTGACTGTTTTTTTTTTTTCATTATGCTGTATTGGATCAATTTTTCTCAAAAATTAAAGTGCTCTAAATTAATTTTTTCAAGTGGCTGTTGGTTATTCCTCGATTCCAAAACTTATTTCTTAATGCAATTGTATAAAACGCCAGCAAACTTAGCAAAGTTTCTCCTTTTTCTCTTCGTCTGTTTAAATATTACCTAAAGGTTAAAAATCTTTTTTTCAAAAGTTTGATAAAAAATATATGCTGTACTACTAATAATCTCCATCCAAAAATATACAAAGCAGAAAAAAATATTTACATGGAAAAAAATATTAACAAAAAATCTGCAAAAAAATCTTTTTTATATTCGAAAAAAATTCTAGCTACAGGCAAAACAACAGAGAAATAAGGCAAGGAATAACCTTAAATTTTCTTGAGGTGTTTTTATCGGACTGCTAGAAAAATAATGCTTTTCTTCGTAAAAAATCATTTCAAAAAAAGAACTTTAAGGCCCGCACTGCAATGGCAAAAATCGTTAAAATTCTGAAAAGCGAAAGTATATATCCAACAAAATATCAATCATTCATTCATTCATTCGATGAAGATTTTAAATTTGAAACTGCTAAACACGCGAAAACTAAAACATTCCCTAAAATACTAAAATATTTCACTTTACATATAACCAAAGTCAAAATCCAATATCATTTCTTTACACCATGTGAGATCCTCATGTGCGATTTCAAGTACGCTCGTTTCAAAAAATTCAATCTACAAATCGAACATTTATCGCCGCTCACTTTACTTCTACCATGTTTAAAGGTAACATGACGTAATAATTGTTTCTTTGTTGACAAAACAACCTGACATAACTTGCATATATACTTTCCGGTGGTCACACCATTCGTCTTAGCACCGTGCGTAGATTTCATATGAAAATGATACGATTCTCGTGACTTAAAGTATAAAGTACAATCCCGACATTTAAAGAAAGTCGGCGATTTTTCATTATCGGATTGATGAACCGGGTCCACTTTAGTCGGTGTTTTGAGAAGCGATTCTTTGATAATTTCTTTCGAAATTTTCGAGAGCTCTTCGTGAGAAACAGGTAGATTAGAATCAACTAGCTCTGATTTCGACTCTCTTTCTTCTTGGATATCTCTCATTTCGTCACTACGTACAAATTCCTCATGAACATTACGATGGCAAGAATACATTTTCAAAGGTTTATCAACATCCCCAAAACCAGCCCTCAAATCTAACGTTTTCAAATTAGTAATTTTATTGTTCAACGATCGGACGTCAGTCGTAAATGATTCCGTAACTTCTTTTTCATCGTCGGTATCGTAAACTTGGACGTCAACTTCCGTAAATTCGTCTATAGGTTCTTCTTTAATACATAAAGTTGAAATATATAAGGCATTCTTCATGATGGAAACTCGGTTACGTCTCTCCATTCTCGATTCACGTTCCAAGTCTTGTTCGTCAATACCTTTAGTCCTTTGATCGTCATTCCTTCCTGGCTGTTGATCTAATAATTTTTTTATTTCATTCGATATTTCAATTATTGATGACGAATCCAGAGTGACCTTAGCAGATGATAAGTCAATCGAAGCAGATTCTTCATCTTGACGCTGTATTTTAAGGCCTGGTTCACATGTTGTCTCTTCATCTACCATTTCTAAAGCTCTCTTTCCATGACGATTTTCAGTGTCAGATTCCTTGACTGCAATGTTGGTATGCTTTGACGGCGACGGTTTTTGTGTGATGACAAGCTCCAATTGCTCGTCCAACCCAACTAAGATTTCTGGTGGTTTTTGACATGCCTCTTTCAGCTTATTTACAGGGATAGCAAGTTCAGCTTTCGTTATCAGAGTCTTAGGAAACACCAGCTCTTTTTCTCCAGTATTTTCTGCATTTGGATGAACGCAAATCTTATTGGTGTGATCTTGCTCACTTTTTGAGAGCCATTTTTGGTTGTTCAGTTTCATTTCGATAGTAAGCAGTATCGAGGATAATGTCTCTTCAACATCTTTCGCTAAAGTGTGGAGAACAAAAGATAAAACAGTAAAAGAGCATACCAACCTAGAATAACATCCAAAACTAGGCTGAGAACAAAATATTAGTTGGCCGTTAGCCGACCCTAGCTTTTGGAGGAGAGTCGGTCGAGTAATTTTGAGGATTTATAAAAACCCTGTTTACAATTTATTTACGGAAAAGCTAGAAGGGAATTCATGATTCTTAAACTTAAGATGGAATAAGACTGACATAACAGAGGTTTAAAAAAATCCTGCTTCAAAATAAATGGCTATAACATTTTCTGGGTCGGTCTGATGACGGCAAACCAATATTTTAATGGTGTTCAGCCTTGTGTTTAAAAGAATCGTAAGATGTATAATAAGCAGAATAAATTTCGTCTTCAGAAAGTATATAAAATAACCAGTAGAAATAAGTTGCTAACAGGAAAATTGAAATTCAAGATTTACCAATAATGTTATCTTTATGGTCAAACGAAACAGCGTTAGAAATTGATTCTTCTGAGCTTTGAGCTTCTTCGAGCGTCATGTATAAGTCTTGAGTCTGGTTGAGTTTCTCTGTTGCCAGGGGCGTTAAATTGTCATTCCGACCTTAGGAACAAAATGGGAAAAATATGAGTACGATAATGCTGTAGATGATTGCCAAAGGAGGATCACTTTAGAACTAAGGTGTGTGAGATCAGAGTTTCGCGTTGAACCTAGATAGAAGGAAAAGGGAGTGAATTTAAGTGATAAAGACAAATAGTAAAACAAATTGGAATTACAAATGAAGATTCCCTTACTGAGTCGCAAGTTGGATTGCGTCGGTTTTGCGTCACTCTCTTTCTGTTGTGTGGCCGCTTCATTTTGCTGATTTGTCAAAGCTGAAAAAAAGTCAAAAAGCTAAGATTCCAATGATTTTTAAAACTAGTAAAGTTTCAAGAAATAATGAAATACAGTATACCCTTTGTACTTCGAAAACAAGGGCATAAAATATATATATTTCAAAAGAAATTTCGGTTCCGCATGCAGTAAGTACGTAAAAAAGTAAGTTTGCGACCACAGTCGAGGGCGACCCGAAGTCTCTTTTTTGGTATAGCTGTCTACCCGAAGGTAGGGGTATCAGCATGCAGTAGCTCCTTACCTGGATGAAGTTTAGATGATAGGTCAATTTCCCATTCTTCTTTGATGTATGGTCGTTTGATGGCAACACAACCTTTTGAAACATCTTCAACTAATTTGTACAAAACATCACGAACTATTTCTTCATCGGTGATTGGACACACTTCATTGAGAATCTCATTAATAGTGTCTTTAACATCAACTTGTATACGTCGTTCTTTCTCATCCTCGATCTGTCGAAGAGCCTCTTTTGTCAAGCAATCATCAGCCAAGGATAACAGGCTAGAAAAGATATCGTCTGCTGTAAGGTAAGCTTGTTGGTCAATTTTCGATTGGTAGTCAAAACTTGAATCGAATTCGACATCTTTCGACAGCATTGTGAAACCAACGTCTGATTCTGAGTGTTGTTGTGGTGAATCTTTCCCAACGTTGTATTGGTCGAGGTCGCCAAGTAACGTCGAATCTTCGTAAATTGGTTTCATCTGTTGCGCGTATAATTCATCTTCGTACACGTAATATTTACTACGTTTACGGCGCGACGTTTGACTATTACTTGCTTGCTGCGGAGAATTCGTTCTTGCTTCTTTTGCAGCGTTTGAAGCGTTACGTGCTGATCGTTTACGCGAACCATATCCGCCTTTACGCCGTTTATTGTTACGTTTACGTTTCCCTTTCGTTTGATCTTCTTGTGTTTCGACGTCGTCATTCCTTTCTACGTCAACGACATTAACGACATCGACGTCTATCTCTCCATTGCGTTGCGGTTGTCGTTGCGGTTGTTGTTGCTGTTCATTCTCCGATGACGGTGCCATGACGGCCGTTGTTTCTGAATGGAAGTCTGCCATCTTAATGTGAAGTTTAACTTTTAACGGCTCGACTCTTTCAACTTGAACTGTCGGATTGTCAGTAGAATTTCTTCGGGAGCGACTATTTGTTGATTTTATCGTCTTGTCGTCTTTTTGATCGTCTTTACGTTGGTTTCTCATCAGGACGCGGACGGCTCGCTCCGCTTTTCCGATTTTCTTCTTAAGTGCTCTTACTGTCGGATCTTCATCGTCGGAAATCGAAGGTTTCCTTGACGACGGCGTTGTTTTGGCAGATGGTGGTTCAGTAGTGACGTTGTCATGCGCTGATTCTTTTTTCTTTTTCAATGACTGCACCCGATCGAAAATCCTCATCAAGGCTTCTTCAGAGAGTGTCGTGTTCTCAAAAGAAACTCCTTCAATCTCGTTAGAGGTTTTTGCGCCATCCTTGTTCTTCTCACCAGTGGCAGATTCAGTGGGTGGTGAGGGCGTTGGCGTCGCTTGTTTCTTGTTACCAGAAGCTTTGAAGACAGATTCTACTTGTTGGTGAAGGTTGATACGTTTCTCTTTTGGTTGGACAGTAACTTCAGATGGCGTGACAATTTCTTGTGTGGTTGGCACGTCAGTTTTCGATTGGTTTTTCAGTTGTTCAAGTTTGAGTTCACGTTTCATTTTCTTGCTTTTCATAACGACTTCTTTAGCTTTGATCATCCCTGATGATTTGGTTGATTTCACCTTCGGAACGACAGATGTCTGTATTATCGATACCGACGGTGACGGATTGTCGGAGTTATCTTCCTTGACGAAATCTTGCATTTGTTTACGCCTCGATTGCCGTGCTTTCAGTGCGTCCATGAAAGCCTTCTTACGCTGTGTTTGCTTGGATTGTCGTTTCCCAATAACAATACCAGATTCATTTTGCGCGTCCGTCTCTTGGGAGCTCGCCTCATGAGGGGATTGAGAACTGATTTCAGTTTCTATTTTCGATTCAGTCGTTTGATCTTCTCGTGTATCATCAGCCGATTTTTGTTCCTCGTCAGTTTGTTGAGGGCGAGCTTTCATTTTTGCTTCCATTTGTTCTTTCAATTTTAACGCTCGCTCTTTCTCCTTCCTACGTTTCTTTTTAAGCCGTTTCTGTTCGATACGTCGTTCACGATCCTTAATTTCTTCCTTGGAAAGCATTTTCAGTCTTTTATTATCAGTAGAGTCTTTTTCACTTGTGCTGTCTTTCCTTTGTCTCTCTTTCTTGGTTTCAGAAGTGTGTTTCGTTTGTTTTTCGCGTAATTCTCGTATCTTTGCCAGTTCTTGTTTAATGTCAGTATCAGATAACTTTTTAGTCGGTTTATTTGATTTCTTGGAGGAATCATTACCTTTGGTTATATTTTTTACCGAGGGTTTGGTGGTTTTCTTTGACGTATGTACACGAACGTTATCTGGATTTTCCGTTGGTTTGATTTTGGTAAAAGTCACACCAACAGCTGGGAGGGGTTTCTTGACTTGGTGTGGCTTATGTGCTTTAATCGAATTGCGCGGATTCAACTCTTTATTGATGGTCTCTACATTTTTGTGTTTTGAGCTAACGTGAATTTCGAGGTCGACAAAGCCAGCAAAAGAGCGCCCACATTCGCCACAAAGGAAACCTTTGCGTTCAGCGTTATCTACTGGTGATTTCGGTGCAGATAGATTTTTCTTTGAATCTCGTAAAGGTGGTCCAAGTAAGGCCAAAATACTTTTTGCGGTTTTGGAGGGGCTTTCGGGAGGAGGCGGCTTTTTCGTAGGTGAAATGGAGGGAGAAGGTTTTGTCGTAGGTGGGAATTCGATTTTCTTGTTGTCGAAATTCTTTATAGATTCGTGTGTAACTAATATTGATTTTGGTTTAATAGTTGGTGTATAAGAAAGTGGTGCTGGCAATTGCTTGGTCGATTGAGGAGTCGAAGGTTTCTTTGGTAGTATGTTTGACTGGTTAGGGGTTTGTTGCAGAGACAAAGCAGTTGGCGTTAAAGGCGATTTCTTTATAGGAACTGTAGTAGTCGTTGGCTTGGGAGCTTGTGATGCTGATGGCTTTGGTGGTTGATTTAATGGGAGATTCGTCACTTTCGGAGATGGTAGCGGGGGAGGCTTCTTAGAAATTGTTGGTGAGGATTTTGATGCAGACCAGTGAGCGATACCATCGGTCGTAGGCGGGGGTTTGGGTGCGAGTTTCTGATTGGTTGATTGAGGTGTTGTTGGTGAAGTCATGACTTCTTGCTCTGGCTCGTCTCCAATACTTTGCAAGAATGCTAGGTACTCGTTCTCCATAGAGTCACTACCTTTCGGTTTTCGTTTGTGATAATCTGATAACGATAGTTTGCGACCATCGACTTTCAGTTCTTTGATGGAAGGTGAGACCAAAGGTGATGGTGGTAACCTCTTGGTGGGTTCTGATGGTTTAGGTAGGGGTGGTGGTGGAGGCGGAGGCGGTGAATCCGAAGCCGATGGAGACAGAATATGTGGTTTGTAAATATCTGCTAATTTGGAAGACGAGAATGTAGTCTTTGGTGAAGTTAGTCTAGGATCTGAGCCAGTAGGTGACAGAACTGCTGGCGGTGATAATATTGACGAGGATGGAGATTCTATTTTCTTGTGCGCATCGTTCGAATGTTTCAATTTTAACGGAGTTGGTAGATCTATTAGTTTATCTTTCTTAGAAGATTCACTATCAGTTCGTTTACGTTTATTCTCAATTTGTTTACGTTTTGTTTCTTTTTCTTCTCTACGGTTTATAAGTTTTTGTAGCCTCTCGATTTCCTCGGGTACTAATTTCTTATTGTATTTTTTCAGTTTTGCTTTTAGTTCTGTAGAGTTCATAGTGGACCTCTCAAGTTTTCGGAGAAACCCATGATACTTAGTCCTAACAGGTTTGTCATTAGCACTTGGAAGTTGCTCATTGGTTGGTTGCTCTAAATTATTGTCTGTAGATTTCTCAATATCGTTATTTGGTGGCTTCTCTTGGGGTTTTGACGATGCTGCTTCATGATTGATCGTTGTCTCTTCTTCCTTTCCTTCTTCTTTGTCGATAACCGTTTTAATTTCTGCCTCTTGTTTAACACTTGTAGTTGATGGGAAATCGAAAGACTCTGGTATGACTATAGGGCTTGATACTAGAGGTGTGCTTGGTGTACTACTGATGCTCTTGTTCAATAAACTACCAGACGGACTGATTAAACTAGTGGCAACAGGTTGTTGTAGCAATTGATGTTGATTTAAAAAGCTTAAAGTGTTTATATTTTGAGCCAGCATTGTATTCGATTGCTGATATTGGAGAAGTTGAAGTTGTAAAAGTTTTTGTGCATTCAATTCTATTTCAGCTTTCTTTTGGTCGTATGTGTTAAATGGAGTTGGTAAAGATGGAGTCGTAAGTTCAGTCTTTGGTGTGGTACCATCATGGACATGGCTGCCAGCGCTACTGGTTGATATTGATCGCTTCCTCGTGGTTTCGTCACAGGAATCCCTTATTGAATCTTTGGATGTACTGTTCTGTCTTGAAAGGTTCGGAGCTGATTGTCCCTTGATGGTTAATGCTTGATCCGTTAATTTGTCGAGGAAATTAATCATGCTTTTCTTTTCATCCTCGTCTCGTTCAGAAGAAACGCTTTTCAGTCCACGATCGATTGTCTTTTTGACTGTTAAGTCACGCAAATCTTCGATGAAATACGGTTGAGCAGGTAGACTTTCTGAGAGTTCAGTCTTACTTGGAAGGAGTTTACCAATGTCGAATTTCTGCTCGTTTTCTGAATAAAGAAAAATAATCAAAAAATTAAGAGAAACACTCCACAGTCTAATTTTTAACAAACTCAGATTAAAAGTCTATTATTCTAAATTCCCCCTCCGACATTCTTCTGGCAAACCTTCAGAGACTGCCTGAGTGTAACAACCAAAGAAATTACTGACAGTCTCTTCTCAATTTTGTCCCTTGTAAGACTAAAAATTCAAAGGTATTCTTTTACGTTATAGAAGGAGACGCTCCTATGTGTTTACAAAGCAGAATCTTCTCAAAGAGCCGAAACTAAGAAAAGTTGTTTTTTTCTTTTCTTTAAAAATGCTGTTTAAATAAATGGTAGGTGATACATTAAATGATGTCCTACCCTATTAGCCCGAGGGGGGTAGAATCTATCACGTTGGAGTTCTTTTGTGTATATCTCAGAGAAAAAAATTTTAAACGACTTGAAACTTTCTGACTTTTAACAAAATCTTATTAAGAGTACTTGTGCAAAATTTTAGGGTCATAGGTTGTCCAGATCAGGTTTTATGACTTTATTGTGAAACATGACATAAAAGCCAGCTAAAAACGCTTAAAACTCAAAATTTAAAAGTGCTGATAACCTCTGAACTATTTATCTATTTATTTAATCATTTTCAAATTTTGACACGTGATAAACATAGTCGAACGTGCGCAACGCACTGGGCTCAACTTCAGTGGCTTCAAATCATTCCTAGGCCCAATTGTATACCCCCAGATATTCACCCAATGAACAAGTGTGCCAAATTTCAACCAAACCCGATCATTTTGGAGGCCTGTAGACTGTTCCAAAGCTTTAGCCTCGTTTTGGCAAAAAACTCGTTCCCAGGCCCCAAAAATCAAAATTTTTGAAAAATGCGAAGAGCACCCCCAGATATTCACCCAAGCAACAAGTGTGCAAAATTTCAGCCAAATCAAACAATTTTTGAAGTCTCCAGGCTGCCCCAAAGTTTTAGCCTCGTTTTGGCGAAAACCTCGTGCCTAAGCCCCAAAAATCAAAATTTTCAAAAAAAGAAGAAAACTCCCCCAGATATTCAACCAAGGAACAAGTGTGCAAAATTTCAGCCAAATCCAAGCATTTTTGAAGTCTCCAGGCTGCCCTAAAGTTTTAGCCTCGTTTTGGCGAAAAACTCGTGCCTAGGCCCCAAAAATCAAAATTTTCAAAAAAAGAAAAAAACACCCCCAGATATTCACCAAAGGAACAAGTGTGCAAAATTTAAGCCAAATCCAAGCATTTTTGAAGTCTCCAGGCTGCCCTAAAGTTTTAGCCTCGTTTTGGCGAAAAACTCGTCCCCAGACCCCAAAAATCAAAATTTTCAAAAAAAGAAAAAAACACCCCCAGATATTCACCCAAGGAACAAGTGTGCAAAATTTCAGCCAAATCCAAGCATTTTTGAAGTCTACAGGCTGCCCTAAAGTTTTTGTGACAGACAGACACACACACACACAGACAGACAGACATTGTCAGATTGTAGCTCAACTGAAGTTGAGAATTGACAATATAAATTTGAAAAACTAAAAAAAAAAATTTGAAAATGATGACGTCATCATTTATCATTTCATCTTCAGCATAGATTTTAAGAAAAAATCTTTATGGAAATTGCAAAACCGGCAATTATGTTAAAGAACAGCCTTTTATCTTTCAGAATCTTCAAACAGAATCTAAATATCTTTATTGGTTCGACATTTTTGTAAACCATATATTTGGGCTTTTTTCCAACAGGTGGAAATTTTGTGATGACGTCATCGGTTTTTGAATGACGTCAATTTTTTTCTTCTTCTTGGAAATTTGTGTTATGATGGAGAACATCTGTACCAAATTTCATGGCCATAGCTCTTCTAGATCGAAAATAATCGAGGGTGGTAGATTCTACCCCCCTGGGGATACCAAAGTTAAAAAAGCTTTGGGCTAATAGGGTTAAGATTGAAGAAAGAAGCTCTTACTGTTTTCCGATTTATTTGGAGATAGTAACGGTTGAGAAATTGATGGTGTTTCCTCTCTGGACGATTTACGTTTGCTTTCCTTGGATCGATCTCTTTTAGAAGATGGTGATGATTTTCGTCGCCCTCTGTCCTTATCTCTTTCTCTACTTCTTCGTCTTTCCCGACTACGATCTCTTCCACGACTGCGACTGCGACTCCGACTGTAACTACGGCGTCTTCCTCGGCTTCTGCTACGACTACGATATCTTCCCCTACTTCTACTTCTACTACGACTGTGGTATCTTCCCCTGCTGCGACTGCGACTACGATACCTTCCTCTGCTACGGCTTCGGGTGCGACTGCGACTATGACTATATCGTCTTCTTCTGCTTCGACTGCGACGTCTATTTTTACGATTTCTATCGCGACTTGTACTTCTACGACCGCGATCACGACTTCTGCTTCTGCGAGTTCGATCATAGCTTATGCTTCTACGACCTCTATCACGACTTGTACTTCGACGGTTCTTATCCCGACTACGTTCTGGGCTCATCCTTTGTATCCTTTTCGTATGAATCATCCCCCGACTACGAGCACTTTGCCCATCACCATCATCCTCAACTTCACCCTCTTCCATCTCATCGTTGGGATCATTAGGGTCGTCTACATTATTAGCAGCAGGAGGAAGTTTGGCTGGACTCATCAATGGCAAATGCAATGTACTGGACATTTTGGTTGGATTTCTCTTTTCTCTGAAAATGTAGAAAAATAGAATCATATCACATCCCCTTCTCACAGACTCACTGGGACCCCTTCCCACTGAAAAAAATTGGCCAAAATATCGTCTCCGACGGAAGATTATCTTCCATTTTTCGTCCCAACTGAAAATAATCAAATAAACCGATCCTCACTGAAAAATCCTATGGCTATGTTATTTTTCCCATCCCCACTGAATTTTATGACTTGAAAACAAAAGAATTGAGATCCCCAGCCATAAAAATATGGGAATATCAATCCCCATCAATTCTGTTGGTGAATGGACCTTTCAGATAAAAGAATCTTAAAAGATCTTGTTTGCAGGATTTTTAATAACGAGGTCTGTAAGCACAAAAATACTACAGATGGTGATAAAAGCATGAACTTTGGCACATATGATCTTCAGAGGGTCCAAAAAGAAGACTAAAATGTCCAAAGAAATGGGCCATTCCACTAAATTTCCATACAGGGGGTGGAGGAACTATTTGAAGTCAAAAAATATTCCTTAGAAATGTATGGATACTTCCTGGAAAATGGAAAAATTTGCAAAAGATCCCTTGGAAAAACACTCTTTTAGACCCCATGGAAATTTCGCTCAAATCACCCCCTGTATGGATATAAAATGGAATGGCCCAATTTAAAATCATTGATGCCTCGTTTTTATAAAGATGATGTATTAGGGAATCATACTCAAAACATTCCAAAAATATCGATCAATCAGAAACTATCAAAAGGTATATATAAATAGTGAAGAAAATCCAGGAAAGATCAGATCTCAATCGGAGGAGCAACAAGGATGACGCACAACTAGAAGTCAAAATTGGAAGTGGAATGTAATTGTATGTAACCGAAGAAGACTGTTAATAAGGAAAAGAATAACTGAAAATAGGATAAAGCAAACCCCAAAATTATTACATCTCAAATTATTGTTTGGAGCCCTGAAACATTTGGAAATTTGGATATTTAGTGACAAGATAGAAAGGGTACTTATACCACTTTTATAACATTTTAGATGGAATTTCTGCAAATTTATTAAAAAGATTGGATTCAGCAAAGTTGGCAGGTTTCCAATATCCTTTCAAAATATGTCAAAAAGAAGCTGAACTTGTTAAACTAATTCATATTTGAGAATGACAGTTCACTAAAACTAAAACTGCTTTGCTTGAAATAAGGCAGAATAAGGTATAATATGCTCACACCTGTCAAGTCAGATAATCATGGGTTGGCACAGGACGAGGGTACATTCAACTGCCAAGTGAATCAAAGCACTAAGCAGGAATTGAAGCCTGACCTCATGGACGGCATCAGCAGTCAAGATTGATAACCACTACACTGCTAAGCCCCTTGGGAATTTTTCAAATACTCTGGGGATTTTTTTGTTTAGCAGAAATGTTAATTCCTTGATTTGGATTTAGATTTTGAATTTAATTTTGAATTTTTTATCTTGTCCATTGATTCGGCAAAGACAAAAGTTGGACCCCTCAAATGGACCCACAAATGGAACACAAAATGGACCCCCAAATAGAACCCCTTGAGATTAAAAATTGCGACTGGTTCAGGTTTACAGATAAATATTATAAATTAATGAAAGTTATGGGTGTGTGGGTGCGTGGTTTAAATGGGTGCGTGGGTGATTGGGCCAATTTTTTTGCATGGGTACCTAGGTAAAAATATTTTTTGTGTTGGGCAAAATAATTTTTGCCTGGGTTGAATCCTTTTGTGGGACATTCAGGTCGTGGGACGCTTAAGTGGGGTATTCAGGTAGGACTCTAAGTGTTTTATAATCAAGTGAAAGGAAGAACAAGTCAAGTTCTTATAAACAGCTTAATAAAAACTTGCATCACCTGTTTTACATTTTTTGAGCTGGGACACGAAAACCTACAGTAAACTTCCGGTTATTTAAACCTGCACTCATTTGAATAATTTGGTTATTCAAAGTGTGATTTCTTCAAAAGTGAGATTTTCTCCTTCGGTCTAGAGAATTGAAGCAAACAATGGGATCCCCATCCTGCCATTAAGGTTAAGTTGAAAATCTTGCGAGAAAACAAATTTTTCAATTATTCCAACTCCTGTTTATTCTTACCCCCTTGGAACTTCAAATAACTGAGAGTCTACTGTATTTTGAAGAGTTTCTATTTATTTATATGAAACAGTAAACATTCCAATCAGAGGGGTTTCCCCAGAGACAAGATGTTTACTTTTTGAATCCGAATGAAAGGGGAAACATTCGAATCATAACAACAAAGGGTTTTCCCTCAGTATAAATAATAAGAAGATGCAAAAGATCAGAAAGTATTCCCCTCTTCTTCTTCTCTCCCAAAAAGTGGTTAATTCATGAACAATTGAAATGCAAAAAAAAGAAGATTTAAAGTCTATTTTCTTTTTGTCTAACTTTTGCACGAAGTTCTTTCATTTTTATTGGCAATGAAATGAATTGATTCTAAAAATATTATAATTTAGATTATAAAAACAAAATATTCTTTTCCTTTAACGTCCCATCTACTACTGTCCCACCCGAGCATCCCACTAGCACCCCACTTAGCACCCCCCACCTGAACGTCTCACTTGCATGTCCCACTTACTAGCGTCTCCCACCTAAACGTCCCACCTAAACATCCCACTATCACCCCACTAGCGTCCCACTTAGAGTCCCACCTAAGTGTCCCACTTAAACGTGTCAACATCCCACATCCCACTTCTATGTATTTCAAGGCTAGTCACATAATACACTGATGCAAAAAAAAATCTACCAGCACAAAAATCCTACCCAAGCAAAGGTTTTGACCTACACAAAAAATTTGACTCACAAAAGGATTCTACCAACAGAAAAAATATTTCGACTGAGGCAAAAATCATTTTTACCCACATACCCACACAAATAAATCTAACCCACGCACAATGTATAATCTTTATCTGAAAGCCTGAACCAGTCTTAAATTCTAATTTCAAGGGATTCCATTTGGGGGTCCATTTTGTGTTCCATTTTGGGGGTCCATTTTCAGGGGTCTAACTTTTGTCATCGCCCTCATTGATCTTACATCACCAAAACTTTTCTGTATAAAGTTGCAGGTTTAGCAACATTTAAATTGAATCTGAATGGCTGTGAAAAAAAGTGTAGCAAGTTGGCAAAAGTACTTCAGTTTTTAAAATGAATAATCAGAACAAAATACATAGCTGTTGGCATTGATTGCTCTATAGCAGCAATAGAATATCTTCTTTTGAAAAATTCAGAAATGCTTTGAGGTTTTTATGAATTTTTATGAAACCATTGTTTTTTAAAGATCAGTAAAAACACTTTCACCACATGTGCATACAGATTATGGCTTAAAAAATTTTCAATCTCACTTGTCTAGCTTTCATTTCCAGATTTTCTCATGAGCAAAAATTTACCCCTATCCCCCTTGTATGCTCACCATTACATTTACTATTCCGATCACCCCACCCCCTCTAGGGGGGTCCAAGTCCAGTCTTGATTTCAATGACATAATTCTTTGACGCAATATCAAAGTTAAAGAAAGTTAAAATTGTATATAATAGCATGAACATATAAACGACTGGACATCCATCTCCTTTGTCTTTTTGTAGAAAGGGCTGCTAGCTTCGTTGCCGCCTCGTTAAAAGCAAAAATGAAACAATAGATTTTGATGATATACCACTTGGGAGTACCTTGCTAACAACGTCAAAACTTTGACAAAAGTCTCTGTTGTTCTACTCTTCTCAAGTCTTTTATCTATATTATAACAAAGATAACAGAGGCAAAATCATCGTCAGCTTGTCAAAACTCCGACTAATATTTCTAAATTTTGACTTAAAAGTGTCTAATAATTTTAGAGAGTGTCGCATTCTAATTTCGATATTCTTATGACACAGGCTCTAAAGTTTGGCAAGCTATTTTTTTCAAGTCATAAAAAAAATTATTGGAGTGACAAAAGGGATTCAAAAGTATACACGCAGTTGAAATTCTGCATTTTAGAGTTGAAAATGTTGATAAAATATATTATATACAAACTTGTGAAAAAATTCAAAAATAATTTTTTTGTACATTAGGAGTAATGTTCAAGCTCGATTAAATCCTTTTACCTAAATAATTCAAAGAAATAAAATTATGACGGAATATTGTCAGATTTTTCATACCAATTTTGAAATACAGGCCGCAACGAAGCTCGCTTCAAAGAGACTATAAAAGTATATGTCCAGTCGTTTATATGTTCATGATAATAGGTTGATTATGGATAACACAAGTAAGATTGGGTTAATGTTGATAAGGTTTTGATTTTTCAAATAGCAGGTTAGAAAAAACTTGAAATTATAAACATTTTGAAACAATTTGCAAAGTGTATGTACATTTTCTTGATTGACCTCCCCCAGTATGCTTTTGTATGCTTTTCGAAGGGCTAGGGCCCTTCCCCTCAGAATGTAGGTACTTTTTATGGTATATAGATTCTTTACGATAGTAAATTTATGCAACAAAAAAGAAATAAATAAGCAATGAAACTGCGAATAGTTACGATGGTAAAATTACAAAAAGAAATTATAACATTGATAACAGCCATTCTAATTTGCGTTGACATTCGACTATTGCCAACGCAAATGCGACGTAAATTTGGCTATTGCCAACGTAAAAGTGCTTACTGTACATAGAACCCAGAATTTTTGGCCGATGCAAATAAATCTGAATTAGAAAGGCTGGATAATCGTTGCGTTTCAAGAAGCTACCTTGTGTATAGTGTGAACATAGTTTTAAAAGCTCTCCTGTATATTTTGGTGAGGCAAAGTTGACAGATGCACTTTTCCCTCCATTATTTTCATTAATCTCTATTTTTTCTTCGGTCTCGTTTCGGTTTCTCATCCAATATCCAAATGTTCAGCCTTGTTTGCTATTATGGATTCTTTAATAAGGTTTTTTGTCGGGGAAAATTTTACGTTGAGGTAAAATATTATTGTCACTTTTCCCAAGTAAGTTTTCCTTGTATTCCACTAGATGATGAGGCAAATAAACCCCTTGAAATGCTTAGGTATTTTTAGGGTTTTTCAGGACCTCCACCACCCTGGGGAACATTTGGTCAACGAGGCCTTGTGATTTCTTTTGGCGTTTGGTGTAGCCAAAACAGCATCAGAATTATGCACAAAATCAAAAGAATTATAAATTAAATGTCAACTGCCAATCAGTTTTTATTGACTTCTGCGCACTTTTTTGAATAAAATAGCAATATAAAAACCTGATGATTTCCTAAAAATTAACCACTTCATCATAATATGGAGTCATTAGGCTTTTGGACAGTTATATAACTGCTATATAATTCTCTTGGGCACAGTAAGTTGGTCTAATGCCGAAATCCCTCCTCTAATCTTGACACCCTTATTAGAGATGGGAATAATAGAATAGTAAGGTCAGAATCACTGATAGAAAAAGATTTTTCTTCTCTGATCGCTAAGCAAAGAAAAAAGTTTCCATCAGGAATTCTGACCTTCATATTATTCCTAACTCTAAAGAAGGGTGTCAGAACTAGAAGGATGTCGATATTAGACCAACTTACGGTAGTCGACAAACACTTTGCTAGTTGGGGACAATTTTAGAGAGAAGAAAATCATATTTTAGGCTCAGTGGTAAAATATTCAGCCAATAGGATAGGACTTTTTTAGCTATTCATTCAAAACTAATCTTTCCTTTCACGCACAAAGCGTACCTTTATCAGAATCGGACTTCAGGTACGGGTCATTTATTTGTTCATTTTTTCATCTAAAAAGGCGTTTTATGCAATGTCTTCAGACGTCAGTGCATAATAATTTGGTTTCAAACATATAAAAGAAACCGTGTATGTCATAATTTTTTTCTGGCACAAAAGTTGTCTGCCAGGTAGCCCCCCCCAACCAAACCCCCCCCCCAAATAACTGCTATGAAAAAAAATTACATGTTTACAAACATTCCCTCTCCAAGTTGAACATAAACTATTGCAAGAACTCTTCAAAACAAAATAACAAAAAGATAACTATAATGCCAAGATGTCAATTAATGCGATTGAAAAAGTGTGAGTTGTAAAAACAATTACCTCTATTCAGTCTGATCCGTTGCTTGTGTTTAAAACGTTAACAATTTTGTAATAAGAAATTATGTTTTGTATAAGAAGCAATTATTGAAATATTTGGTTCAATTGGTTCAGTGTAACAAATATCTCAGTTTAGTTGACATTGAATTGAATTGAATTGAATTGAATATATTTTCGCTGCAACACAGCAGGATAACCCCTTACAAAAAAATAAAATAGATTTCTCTAATACAATGGGGAACCTAGAAGAAACTGAAAAATTATTACAGAACTAAAGAAAAATGAATAAACGATTATCATAATATTAATAGTGACAACAAAATAATGAATATAAGAAATATTTTTTGCTAATATTTTGGTATCTTCATTGCGTCACAGCGAAAGGTTTGTTTTTATTTTAGTTTGTATCTTTGAAAGACCCCATCGGATTTAGGCAGGGCTGTCGGATTTAGGACCACTCACGGTACAACTTTTCAATAAATTTCTGTTTTTACATTTTTTTTAGAAATCTCTTTTGACATAAAATTGACGTTTTCTCAACCACCCCTATGAAAATGTGTATTTTTCAATATTTTTACAGATGACAGAATAACAAGGGTGTAAAAAAAAGAGCGAAAGTATTATTCATGGAAATTTGTATTTTTATTGTTCTCTTGGTTCAAAGTTGCTTGTCCCCCAACTAGCCCAGTCAACTCATCCCCCTACTTTATCTTAAAACTATATACATTTAAAATGCTGGTTCAAGTCATGGTAGACAGGAGACCCGTCGTGTGTTTTTTATAATTTGATGTACACAAGACGGGTTCGAGCTGTGAGTCCAATATTGGACTCACATTTTTTACAGTTGAAAAAGCGCAGGACTCACTCACTAAATAAAAATGAGTAAACAATAAAAAATCGCGCTTTTTTCTATAGCAGTTTGAACATAGAAACTAAAACAAACTTTCATTGGCTAATTCATCAACTGTCATTTTCAGGAGCGAAATTCAAATTGGCAGCCCAAACCGCTATTCATATTTCGCCATCAGTTTATCAAAGAAGAAATTTCATAGCATGGATTCCCAGGCTAAAGTCATGGGGGTTATCTAATAAGAATCCTGCATTAACTAAAAATTGACAAAAAGAACGACAAATGTCGCCATCCACGCAGCCCCAACCGAAAGTCACTGTACCACCCATACGTATTCATTCCTCTTTAACTATCACGGGAATTAACTACAAAGAAGAACAACAAATTTCGCATGTATGTTAAATGCAGAGTCGATTCTTTAAGGAACAGACTGTGTCTGTATAATATAATGAACTTTAAGGCTTATTAGTTTACCTCTTGGGAGTTTAGTGTGGGAAACCTTTGAGCTCAATAAATACACTACTTGACTCTTACAATTTTGCTCTTTAGTAGCAGGTTTGATTTTGATTTGTGCCACCACTCTTTTCTTTTGTTGTTCAGTCTGTTTAGTCTGATTGGTATCTGTAAAAAAAAACAGCATTTTATCAGTCAAACTTATTGAAAAAAGTGGTTTGAAGTAGTAGAGTATTAAGTAATTGTAGAAAAGGTTATATTGCATGATTTCGTTGTGTTGGGTTTTCTTTCAGTGAAGGGAACATGAAATTCATTGAACTTCTACTCACCCAGAAAATGTGTCTTGGGTTTGTAGCATTGCGATCTCAAATTTCCCAGGGCTTCTGTAGACTATGGTAGAAAACACTGTTGATTTTATTTTAGCCACGGGTTTTCGCGGAAATGATATTTCGCATAATTAAACAGATTTGTTAATTTATTACTTCAATGTTAAGATAAGACGGGGGTTATATGCTTGCTTTTTCACTAAGATAGTTCTTCCAAACTGATTAACAATTGCCCCCGGTTCGATACTTTCACATGGCATACAAGATGGTAGCCCAAAACGAAAGTAGAAAATCAAAACAAAAAGTGCCTTGTTCATGAACAGACCAACACCTGAACACAGTAACAGAATAGACTGGAGGACTAATTTGGAAGGAAAGAAGTCATTGCACAACTGAAATCAATTTATTATGGATACCGAATCAATTATCATCAAATTGTTTGAAATTGAAGCCATCAAATTTGGAGAGTTCAAGTTGAAAACTGGCATTCTCTCCCCAATTTACATCAATTTGAGGGTTATAATTGGCTACCCAAAACTTCTCCGGCAACTCAGTGAGCTTCTCTATAAATCTGCATCTGATGGTAAGAGCTTTTAAAATTTTTGAACTTACCTCAAAGGTGCTTTAGATTAAACTGTGTCCTTCTGTCTGTCTGTCTGATGCAAGCTTTTCTCAAGATTGGCTTGTTTGATTCTTCTATTTTTTTGCACAATGAAATGATGCAAAATGCTAATGCCCAAATCATGGCCCAGTCCCAGTCCGATTTTCAAGAAAACTTTTTCCTCCAAAAATGTCAAAAATATACTGTAAATTAAATTGCTGTAGATTTTCATTGATTTCTTTTTTTTTCACACAAAAACATTATTGATACAATGATTGATGCCCACACCACTTATCAACTCACCAAGCATGATTCAATACACCTTTCCCGTAATTCAAATTTCTCAGAAATGGCCCGGGAAAATGTGCGCTCCACCGTTGTGTATAAAATTGTTTGGGAGGTAAAAAACGCGTTTTTGCCTGCGAGGGGTTAGGGAAAGTGGGATTTGAGCCTCTAACTTTTGACAGCGATCTTCTTTTGGCAAAATATTTTCAGGGTGGTATGATATCATGAATAGATTGAACATACTAAAATTTGAGGGGATTTTGTTCTACAGAACTTAAGAAAAGCTCAAAAAACCAACTTTCCCTAAGGGAACGCAGGCAAAAACGGGTTTGTTTACCTCCAGAGACCAAACGGTGGAGAGCATCAAAATAATGCGCGCGCATTAGTTTTACGAATTACGGGAAAGGTGTATTGTCAATAAAATTGATTTTTGAAGCCAGAACTTTTTAAAAATTGCGGGAACAGCTGAGCCGAATCATCAGAAAAACAGTTTCTCTTGAAACTCTCGAGCTGTACTTTATTTTTTTTCATGAAATTTTACACACTCATGCAAAAATAATAGCAATACCAAATGTGGCGGAGCCTGATCTATAAAAAATAATTTCCAGTAACCGGAAAAACCGACATTTTCTCAAGATTTCATTATTAGTTTTTTCTGAATTTATGCCAGAACACCTGATGATGCAATGGGGTGCGCATTTACAAGAGAGTTGCCATACCAAGTAATGCAATAAGACATCACTGGCCAGCGATTTTTCTAAGCACTTTGAGCTGGGACCGTTTTTGTAAGTTTCAAAAACTCAATCTTAGATTGAGTATTTTGGTCGGTATACGGACATAAAAAAGTGCTTAAAAAATCCCTGCTGTTAATTTGACCTTTAAAATCAAAAACAACAAAATGGGAATTAGATGGAAAGGGGGTTTCAAGCAGAAAACAGCCAATTTTTATGCATGATTGATCATATTTTCTCAACATGCGCACCAATGAAATTTATTCTTTTCATACATGTTTTTTTTATAAGCATATTATATGTTTTTTGGGAAACAAGCTCAATTATGCTTAGATATGTTTTAGACTCAGGCTTGAAGTATGTTTATCATATGCTTATGAGCATGAGTCTGGTAATGTCACCCAAATAGGTGAAAAAATTTGGAAAAAATAAAGTTTTGAATTTCACTTTTATTCCTGGATAATTCTTTTATTAATGACTTCAATTTTCAGAAAACATAAGTATCAGGGCTTAATCAAACTGGCTTGGTCCATAAATTTAACCTAGAGTAGTTATAATCAGACAAATTTGGCAAAAAACTCTTTGTAGTTTACACTTTATTTGAGATAAAATATGCATTATCTAATACTTGTCTTAGATTTCAGTTCATGGCTAATATATAAGCTGCATCTGAAAAGCAATTTTTACCCTCCAGTATGGCATATTTTTCAAATTCTGACACTTTTTTCAAAATAAAATCTAAAATACTAAAAAATATTCCCATAAAGTTTGACTTCATGAAAAGAAAACTGGCTATGGTCAGGTAATTTCATTCTAGATTTGAAGGACTCATCACAAGGCTTCCAAAAAACCAAAAGTTTGCTATATTTCAGTTAGCCAATAAAAATTAGAAAATGAAACCTTGTTGGTTGCGGACATAACTTTTTGTTAAATTTGATTTAAAATCAGCAATAAACATTAAATTGAGTTATTATTTGGCTTTTAATACTTTGCTGTACTTGAACCAAAACTTAATCATTGAAATTTGTTGTCTTGAAAGGTCTTTGTAACTATGATTTCCTGAAAATTGAAGATTTATTTGTAAAAGAGAATCCAATCATACATAATTTTTTGTTAAAATCTAATCTTAAAAGTCTTGACATCAGCTGTTGTACATTTTCATAATCATTAAATATGATTTTTCCTTGAGAGTCACTAAACTTTTTCAAAAGAAAGGGTTAAATGTATAATAATGCTGTGTTGCGGACATAACTTTTTCTTCTTAGGGTAGAACCATAGAACATTATACATCATCAATTAAAGATTTTGGAGTGTCTTTTTCTATTGCCAAAATTTAAGGAATATTATAGAGACTAAATCAATATAAAACCAAAAGATTTGGTTTGGTTTGATTTCAGTTTTATTACATGTTTTTCTTTGAAAAGAATAAAAGAAGACTTATCAATGATATTAGAACTTTCTCATATTTCTAATAGAAGAACGACCCTCTAGAGGACACAAAAAATAAAAAAAACAAAGAAATGCATGGTTTTTACAAATGTAACTCTTTAGTATTGTCAAAGTGTTAGCATAACTGCTTAAGGGGGTCAAAAATCTGATAAAATACTTCAATAGTTATGTCTGCAACATACAATTTGCTACAGAATATGACTCTGTTTTGAACTATTGGAGCAATTCTAACCAGTCTGTAAGTGAATGTGTAGTAGATTATGTTGTGTGAACACTACACAATGAATTTAATATGCAAATTAAGGCATGATTTATCCTTTATTCAAGCTCGCAGGCTCAGAACCATCATTTTCAAAGAAACAAAAAGGTTATTTTTCTGTTAAAATTTTAATTTTGGACCTCAACTTGGCATCAGAGTATTTGTTTTCTATTTCTAATAGCCTAAGCATTACTTCCATATAATAAATCATCATGCCAGCTTGCAAATACACTTCATCAGCAACATTTTAGATGAAATAGTTATGTCCGCAACATGAAATACATATGATATGAGGTGAAAAAACTGAAATCTTGCCAATGGAAAATTATCAGACTTTTTTCTGGTTTTAACCAACTTATAATGACCTCAAATGCAATAATTTGTCAAAGAAACCTAAAAATGGTGTTTGGGGGCTGAGAAAACTTCATGATTTGTTGCGGACATAACTTTTTGTTGCGGACATAACTAATTTTTGGAGAAACTATTTTGTTTCACCGTCTCCCAACAAATAGCCTTTGGGACTTCAAATTTGTATAAAATGACCCCAAATATGACCCTTGATATAGAAAAATGATTCAGTTGAGTGAGAATAACTCGTTTGAAAATTTAAAGGATAAAATAATGTGCGGACATAACTCAAAATTGTGAACGGAAATCGTACCCTGTTCACTTCAAAATGGAATCTTTTTCAAATGAAGGACAACTGGTATTTTAGTGTTACTGGTTTTGGTTTTGTTCTCTAATGGATGGAAGGGTTAAGGTTAAAAATATAAATATATTAACAACTAACTATAGATATTAACACTTTCACTTCTCTAGCAAATCAATTGTGTGCGGACATAACTTTGTGAACGGAAAAAGTTATGTCCGCAACTTTTTGCATTTATTCTGGGAAAAACTTCATTTTGAAAAATCTTTTTGTAGATTTTGTTTTTCACATCCCTTGGCTGTAATAAAAAGAAAAATTAAGTATGATCAGACATGATTGGCCTAGATTATTAAATAATGAACTTAGACAATTTGCTAAAAACCTCATTTTCCGTTCACATTCTGATGTAAAAAGCTGTCTTGAAAAAATTGTGTACTTTGTAAAGTGAAAAAAGTGACTGTTTAAGCTTGCCAGTATCAAGACTGATAAAAAACATCAGCTGGTATCATTATTGCATACACCTAGATTTTTCACTGGAGCCTTAAAGTTGAAAAGTTAACAAAACCGAAAATGGGTGACATTAGCAGACTCATGCTCTTATTTTTCTGAAAAATGCGAGTCTCCAATTTTTCCAAAATCTGTCGTTACTATACATGAGGATAGGGAAACAGGTAAAATGACACAAAGATTTTTCAGGAAAGTTGTGAACGATTGCAGCGTTTAAAATTTTCACTTACACACCTCAAAAGCAAGCTCAGTAATATGCTTGTAATATGCTTATTTTTTAGACACATTCAGGGATCGGTATGCTTATAAATGTTATGCTTATAAAAAAAAACGTGTATATACATCAAATTCTTTTATAGACAGCTTTTTACAAAATTTAGTTTTGCACCACCAATTTCCTCAAGTTCCACAAATATAATAATCAAATAGTTATTTAGGCAATCATGACAGGAGCTAAAACTTGTGACCACAACCTTAAAAATGAAATTTTTGAAAAAAATGAAAAAAGGAAGCTTTATGGGGCGCCGTTGCGGAAAAAAATTAAAAAAAAAAATTATGTAAAAAAAAAAAATTTATCCAAAAAAAAAAAATTTATGTAAAAAAAAAAAAATTATCCAAAAAAAAAAAAAAAGATGTAAAAAAAAAAAAAGGATGTAAAAAAAAAAAGATGTAAAAAAAAAATTATTTGGAAAATAAAATGTTGCAAAAAAAATCTACTTTGTTTTCGGAGAGCGAATATATCGACTATGAATATCACCTAAATATTTTACAGAACATAAACATAAAAGCTCGCCTAAAGGAATGACATCCCTGAGAAGCTATAGCAGAGCACGGCTTGAAGTTGGCCCAGTGGTATAGGGCGTTCGGTTCACGCACTAGCGATCCCCCGTTCGAATCGGGTTAGGGACACTATTGAAATCTTTATCCAGGTTTTGATATTTCATGTTTTTTTAGGTGTAGATTCAGAAAAAATAGGTCCGAAGTCCTGAAAAGTTGACGGAAGGGCGCTACGGGGACCGTAAAGGACCAAAGGCCTCGTACGGGACACCGTAAATGACCCCCTCTAATAGCACCGGACTGGGTGGGTCTCACGACTTGAAACTTTCTGGAGACGTCAAGCATATCGAAGGAGGAAAGCATCCCAAATTTCATCACTCCACCGGTCACCGGTCACCGGGCCGCGAAAGGTACGCTGCAGGCAGGACGTCCCCGTAAGGACGATTGCCGGGCCGTACGGCGTTTTTAGCAATAAATGTGGTTTTCTCAATAAATTTCAATTATGGAGCAAGTGGGGCTATCTAACGATGCCCCATCTCACTTTCTGTATCGAAACGCTTCAAAAAAACCTAAAAACATTCACGTTAAGGGTTGGAACCTCATACGAGGATTCCGGAGTGCCTTAGGTACCCTGAGTATGTTGTAGTTTTTTTATTTTAATAGAGAATGTCACATTTGCCTAAAAGGCTTTCAAAGATTTAAAATCCTGTTTGCTGAACCAACAATTATACTTATCCTGCTAGTGATAGATCATTGATAAAATATAATCTAAATGCTTACCCTGTTTTATCAATCAATAAGCCATGCCAACATATTTTAATCTTGAAAACACTAATAAAATACTAAGCTTACCCTGTACGTAGGTTGAACATTATAGGCTGTTTCAAATAGTTATTCCAGAGAGATATTCTTCCAGATTCTTCTTCAGCAAGGTTTTTATACCTTAGACTGTTTTCTGCCATTCCTAATATTCTGTAAAACTTCTGTTATGCGCAGATATGTTATTATTTTGTGCAGATATGTAATTTCTGCGCAAATATGTAATTATTTTGTGCAATTATGTAATTTCGAGCTGCGCAAATATACGTAATTAAATTTCTGCGCAGATATGTAAAACCCAATCTTTAGGATTTATGGTTTTTCTGGGATTTTTTTAATTTGTTCGATTTTGATATTAAGTATTCAATCGTTTTGTTCTTTGACTATGCTTGGTGATTTTTGTTTTTCTATAAGAAACAGTTTTGGCGAATTTGGAATTTGCTGAACAAAGTAAACAAGGAACGGTGCACAATATGAGCATATTCATTTTTATTATAATCATCTAATTTATAAGAATTAAATCATTAACTTTTGATAGAGGGTAATATACTCTTCGGTCATTAGTTTTTACAAACTAAACAAGGGCTGGCACACAATATGAGCATATTCATTCTTATTATAAGCATCTGCTTTATAAGAATCAAAACAATAACTCTTGATAGACAGTGGTATACCTTTTGGTATTTAGTTCTCACAAAGTAAACAAGGGATAGTGCAAAAATATAAGCATATTCGTTTTCTTATAAGCAACTACTTTATAATAATCAAATTAAAAACTCTCGTCTCGATAGAACGGTTTATACTTTTCGGTAATTGGTTCTTACAAAGTGATCAAGGAATTGTAGTAAACAATATAAACATTTTTATTTTTCTTAGAAGCAACTATTTTTGTAAGAATCAAATCAAAAACTCCATATGAGTGTATCTGTTTTTCCTTTGAAGCATCTATTTTTGAATTTTAATATCTTAAATCGATACCAATCTTGCAAAGTAAACACTTCTTATTGGTACAGTCTGAGAAAAATATGTTATATATAGTGAGATCTTGGATAGAATCTCAACTCCAGATAGTCGCACCTATTTAAACTTTATTGATTTTGTAGATATGAATTGCATTTTTTACAGCGGAATAAAAATAAAAAACTATTGGCTGTCTTTACCTTTACATGGACAAAATACATGAACAAGTTTATGAGAAAACTATCAATCTTCTTCTTTTCATGGCTTGATCTACAAGTCAAAATATTTTATTGAAGCATTCAATGAAATAGAGTAGAAGTACTAATATTGTGATTAAATTTAAATATCTTTTGACACTGATTGTAAAGTTTACCTTAGCTTCCATTTCTTTTCTTATTTCTTCCTTACAATGTTAAACTAAAAGGTGAAACATTCGACTGTAAGCCATCTAATCTAAAGGCAGATAATGAGATAAAATTTATTCTTATCGGAATTAGCTTTCTGAAACAGTTCTATCGAAAGAAATAGGGGTTTTCCTAAATTTTATTTTTCTTACAAACATTATCTTTATAAGAATTTCATAAGAATAAGGATTTATAACTTTTTTTTCTGAGTAGAATTGGCTTTCAGAGAAAGACAACAAATATTGGTTGACGACTAATGAATAGGCTAGTGTTCTTATAAAGTTGATGCTTATAAGAAGAATAAATGTTTCTATCTTAAGCACAATCCCATGTTTGCTTTGATGGAACTGATCACCGAAAGCTAATAATGATTGGTTAAAGAGTTATGAATTATGTTCTTATAAAGTTGATGCTTATAAGAAAAATAAATCTTTCGAATTTAAGCACAATCCCATGTTTGCTCTGAAAGAACTGATCACTGAAAGCTAATGATGATTGGGTAAAGAGTTATAAACTGTGCATGGCTTGGCAGCAGGTTTTAGGTGCCCCCCCCCCCTAAGAATTCAGGTGACCCCTAAGATTTAGGTAACCCCTGGTTGCCAAATATTTTAGGTGACCCCTAAACCAATGACACGTCAAATTGTTTCGAAAATCCTTTTCAAACAATCAAACAAATACAACAGTTAGTTTAGCTTATTGCTAAATAGAATAAATGCCCTGTTTACATCTAAAGTGAAGACGTGCTATTGCACAAATTTTTAGGAATAGCTCAGCGCACACACAGTTTTCTCAGAAACACACTTTTTTAGACAGAAGACATTCCATAGTGAAGTTTATGATGAAAGAAAAACAAGAAAAAAATCACCAAACATAAAATCTAGCCCCCAGGTACATCTGAAAAATTTAGGTGACCCCAAACATAGTTAGTTCCCCCTAGCCACAGGCTAAAATCAGGTACCAAAAGTGCTGCTCGACCTTTTAGCCCCCCCCCTCAGGCCAGGGGGGGGGGGTTCCAGCCATGACTGTGTTTTTATAAAGTCGATGCAATTATAAGAAAAATAAATCTTTCCAATTTAAGCACAATCCCATGTTTGCTCTGAAGGAACTGATCACCGAAAGCTAATAATGATTGGGTAAAGAGTTATGAACTATGTTCTTATAAAATCGATGCTTATAAGAAAAATAAATCTTTCCAATTTAAGCACAATCCCATGTTTGCTCTGAAGGAACTGATCACCGAAAGCTAATAATGATTGGCTGAAGAGTTATGAATAGTGTTCTTATAAAGTCGATGCTCATAAGAAAAATAAATCTTTCCAATTTAAGCACAATCCCATGTTTGCTTTGAAAGAACTGATCACCGAAAGCTAACAATGATTGGGTAAAGAGTTATGAACTGTGTTCTTATAAAGTCGATGCTTATAAGAAAAATAAATCTTTCCAATTTAAGCACAATCCCATGTTTACTCTGAAAGAACTGATCACTGAAAGCTAATAATGATTGGGTAAAGAGTTATAAACTGTTTTTATAAAGTCGATGCTTATAAGAAAAATAAATCTTTCCAATTTAAGCACAATCCCATGTTTGCTCTGAAAGAACTGATCACTGAAAGCTAATAATGATTGGGTAAAGAGTTATAAACTGTTTTTATAAAGTCGATGCTCATAAGAAAAATAAATCTTTCCAATTTAAACACAATCCCATGTTTGCTTTGTTGATGGAACTGATCACCGAAAGCTAATAATGATTGGCTGAAGAGTTATGAATAGTGTTCTTATAAAGTCGATGCTTATAAGATATAAAAATTTTATGAAAACTTCTTAAAATAGATTGATAACTTCTTGTTTATGTTTTTGATTATATATTTATTTATATTTTTGCTTGGTATTTGATAAAATATAGAGTCCAAAGAAGGTAAAAGTCAAGGTAAAATTATCAAGGGGTAGTACCCTTGATGTGAAAGATCGGCTTTTACATATCTGCGCAAGAATTTAATTACATATTTGGGCAGCTCGAAATTACATATCTGCACAAAATAATTACATATCTGCACAAAAATTACATATCTGCGCATAACAACTTCAATTTTTTGTTGATAAACAACATGAAGTCCAAATGAAGTTTAAGCTTAAATATTTTGACTATTGTCTAGGGATTCGAATATTTTTTCCTGTATTTTATACCGTAGGTACTAATTTATGGGAAATGCTCATGGTTTTTCTTATTTTTTACAGGTTTTGATTATTATTTTAGGGTCATCTTTTTATTTGACATGTGGTGTCCCATATACAGCACTTCCATTGGCAACATGCATGACTCTAGATCATGACATCCCAATGGTTATTCGTCGACGAGAAGCAAAAGATTATGGCACCAGACAGATGATTGAAGGTGTTTACAAATCTGGCGATGTTTGTTTGATTGTGGAAGACGTAGTCACTAGTGGTGGAAGTGTATTAGAGACTGCCAAAGAGCTGAATAATGTCGATCTTGTAGTCAAAGGTATTTTGTTTTATTCTAATTTATGTTTACTCGCAAGTGCCTAAGACACATTAGAGGGGGCAAATGGTTTTGTTGGTGTGTGAGTACTAGCCCTTCTTTTTTTCGGTGTTTTGTGTTTGAGGAAAAAATTACAGTATTTTGGTGTCAAAAGTGCTGAAAGAATGTGATGTGATGAAAAAAAGTTTATCTTTCATATTCTTTCTAATGCAAAAAGATTCATTTTGTTACGACTTAGTTGAATTCAACGTGTTATACCTTTTTGTGTTGCACCTGGATGATGTTTTATTTGTTTATTTTTTAGATGCTGTTGTTTTACTCGACCGATGCCAGGGTGGTAAAGAACGGCTTCAAGAAAATGGTATCAAACTTCATAGTGTGATGAAATTAGATCAAGTTCTTGAAACATTGAGAAAACATAACAAAATAGATCAAACACTTTACAACACAGTAAAGCAATTTTTAACAACAAACCAATTTCAACCAGCTAAAAAGGACACTCCTGAAACCTTATCCTATTCTGCTAGAAAGGATCTCGTTAAAAACACAGTTGCCAAGCGTATCTTAGACATCATGGAGACAAAAAAGACAAATCTTGCTTTTTCAGCTGATATTACAAACTGCTCAGAACTTTTGAAAATGGTTGATTTGGTTGGTCCTCATTGTTGTATGGTGAAAACACACGTGGATATTTTAGATGATTTCAATGAAGAGTTTATTGCCAAACTAAAAGAACTTTCTCAGAAACATAACTTTATCATTTTCGAAGATCGTAAGTTTGCTGATATAGGTAATACAGTGAAAAATCAATTCTCAAAAGGTGTTTATAAGATCAATGATTGGGCTGACTTAACTAATGCACATGCTGTCCCTGGTCAAGGAGTCATTGATGGTCTTGAAAGCTGTACTGAAAATATGTCAAGGGCGTGCCTCCTTATAGCTCAGATGAGTTCTGCTGGTGCTTTGACCGATTCCAAATACATTAAATCAACTGTTGAAATGGCTAAAAAAAAGAATGATTATGTGATTGGCTTTATATCTACTTCTCAAGTTTGTACTGATGATCCTCGGTACTTGCATTTCACACCTGGAGTCAGCTTGCAGTCTAGTGGTGATAGCCTCGGTCAGCAATACACGAGTCCTGAAGAAGTGATCAGAAACCGTAATTGTGACGTCATCATTGTTGGGCGTGGTATTTACAAAGCTGAAGATCCGGTTGAGGCAGCCAAAGCTTACCAGACAGCTGGATACCAAGCTTATTTGGATAAATTAGATAGATAGAAACTTTACCTGTATTCTACAGCACAATAAGCTATCATATAGAGTACTTGTATAACTGATTATAGGATTATAGAGGACTTGTGTTTAAACACTATCTGCGATGAATGAATGAAGAATGATGTTAAACATGGTGTCAGAACTAGATAATTTCGCGTATTATTTAGGACTGCGATAATATAAATAAAAGAACACAATTATTGTGCTGTGCTAAACCGTATGGTTATGTGCGCATGTCAGTAATTCAAAAAGTGCCTGGTAATTTTCAGGCTTTTCCTTATGGAATCTTTTATTGAAAACGGAAATTTTTATCAGAAAAAGTGAAAATAGGATAAATAGGGTAATGAAAAATGTTTTATATTTTTTTTAATATTGGGTGTAAGTATTTTTTATGACTAATTTGAGTGAAAAACTTTGAAGCATCTGTTTAACACTCTTCCGTTTTACATTTTAAACTGCATTTTTTAAATTACGGGATAACACAAAACCTGTAAATTCAGCCTGATAAAATGAATTCAAGTTTTTTATAAAATTAAGAGGGTCAAAAGATTTTGCATTTTTCGAATGTTCTCCTTAATTTTTCAATGACAAAAAAGTTCTTAACACAATTCTTAGTTCAGCATCTTGCATGTTCTAGAGCTTTAAATCTTTCCGGCCAATATTCGGCCTCGAATCCTGACGATGGTTTGCACAAACCAAATATAGAGCGCTGATAGAGTGTAAAAGTCATTTATTTATTTCATTATAGATATTGCAAAAAAAAAAAGATCAACGAACAAAATTTCTTGTGCACAAGTTCAAAATCAAGATCCAAATTGAAAAAGCCAAGAGCAGTGAAATCAACTTGACAAAAGTAAGGTTTGTATTTTGGAAAGACTTGTATTTTCATTTGCAGTTCATCTTTAGGGTGTTTGTTTCTTGGCGAATATTTTAGTCTCTCAGTTGTTTTTGTTTGACACACACCTTAATTAATCCTCAAACTGTTTGCCTTATGCATTAAGGTAAGCCTAAGCCTTCGAGTTTAGATAAGTTTATTTGTTTAATTTATCTTCTAAAAAAATTTTTTTTACAGAATATCTTGTATCAATGAAAATTGGCCAAGTCAATGATGGTTCCTGGAAGTTCACTGTTCAAGGTTACAATGGCGGTGAGCTATAAAAATTGATTACAGACGGTTTTGCTTTCTAATATATTCCTTCATCTTTTTTTATTGAAAAAAGCTTTCAAGTTTCTTAACCTTTCTTTTTAAGAGTAAAAAGAATTCCATAGTTGGCCTGCATAAGCCACCTCATTAAAACTACATAACAATATATCAGGTTGCTTGCGGTTTTTATTAATCTTCAATTTGCTTGTAATATGTTCTTAACGAATAATTTTTTTCAAATAGTAAATTCTCAGGTTTATTTGCTGAAGTCATCAATGAGTAATTTTGTTTGAGTTTTTTCGAATTTCGATCGCTAAATATTGCCTAAAGAACTGTTTTTTATGTAAATGATAAGCTACTTCAGTCTCTCTCCAGACATCAATAGTGTTCGGATTTTAAGATTTCTGGGGATGATGAAGAAGAAAAATGTTTGTTAAATCACATTCTTGCAAAGGAAATTTTGAAATACTACTGTAATTGATAAGCACATGTTGGATTTTCAGCGCCGCCCGGCTGTTTGCGTGAATGTGTGAAAAATTTTAAAAAGTTGCGTGAATGCGTGAATTTGGAAAAAATAGATTGCGTGATTGCGTGAATTGAAGGTCCGCTGCGGGGCCACTTTTAGTAGCTGATAATTATTTAATGTTTTTTACATATTGTTTTGAATTCAACATTAATGTTATATTCAAGAACTGGATATGATCGTAATGGTTCATGGGGAATTGCCGTAAAATTGTATTTTGTCCAAAAGGGGTAAAATAGAATCACCATTATTAAGAGCTTTTGATTTCTTTGATTTCTTGATATAAGTTTTCTTCGTTTTATTATCTTGTTGTGTGGCCCAAGGAAACGCTGTAGGAAAGGTTTACAGCTGAAGTGATTTTAAACAAAATAATAAAGCTTGTCAATATTGAAAGTTTGTAAATATTTAAAAATACTTAATGCTTCCGAAAATAGACTTTGATATTTGTGCAGTCGCGTTATATTTAAATGTGAAAGAAATTTGTTGTTTCGTTTTGCTGTATTTTAGGTTATAAAGTCTGAAAGAAACAAAAACCATGGTCGCAGGATAACGCTAAGGTTCCCGTTTAGCTCAGAAAAGAAATGAAACCATTTTATTAGTTAAGAGTGACGTAACAATCAAATTAACAAATAGAATGGCTTCATTACGTTTCGGAGCGAAACGAGAACCATGGCGTGTAAACGTAGGCTAGCAAGCTAGACGACTAATTCAGACATTGTAGAAATAAAGCAAAAAGTAATGGAAGGAACAATTTTGGTCTATACAAGCTTTTAGTTTATACAAACTAATCCCCCGTAACAATAATTGTATTATTATATAACGCCTATACTACTGTATTACACGCATTATAGACGACTCCAGTCTAAAGTAAGTAAGTAAGTCTGCGACCGCAGTCGGAGGCGACCCGAAGGCTCCTCTTTCGATAGCTATCTACCCGAAGGTAGGGGAGGGCGCCACTCTTTCTCCCTGGATTTCTCCACTTACCCTTGATCCTTCTCTTAATTGCCGAGCATCAAGCAGAGAGGCATCAAGTACCATTTTTGGAATCTTTGGTATGAACCGGCTGGGGGTTGAACCCACAACCTTGCGAACCGTAGCCGGATGCTCTACCACTGCACTACGGTCACTCACTCCAGTCTATGTGAACGTAGTCAAAGTTTCAAAGTGAGAAATAGTACACACAAATAAAAGTATTTCTCACTTGATTGATAAATTTCAATAAGAGAGTTTCGGTACCGAGCAAGTGCTAATTTCATCTTTCTTTATTTTTCAGAATATGAGAATTTCGATGTGGCTTTGTATGCGTTGAACCCTAGAAGGGGACTGGAATAGTGAATTTAACACTATCAATGGTTTAGTAAGTTTCCTTATCTTCTGCTACTCATAAACTCTACTTTTGATTGTCTTACTTTTGGTCGTTCTTTGAACGTCGCCCTTTGTTTTTTTCCGAGATCAAGAATTCGTGAAAATCTATATTAAAGGTTTTATTTTTACATAAGTGTTCCCGTTTCATATCAGACACATATTTCATATCAGGACAGTGTCTGTCTATTGTTATGTTATGTCTCTTTCTGACCAAACTTGCTCCACATCCGTTTTTAAATAAAAGTGATATCGTTTGCTTACTCATCAATATTAATTCACAAGCTTTTTCAAATTGGATTGACACGGGTGTGGAGCAAGATTGGCCCGAAAGAGGAAAAGAAAATCATCTTTTGCTTACATCAGCATAATATAACAATATAGTCAGGCAGCTGAGGTCACATAAAAAAGTGCAGTAGCTACAAAGTTTGCGAACAAACTTTAAACAGTTGTTTTCAATAGATACGACCTTTCTGAACACAAAATCATCAACCGGACAGTTTGAAAATAATTACCGGACGCGTCCGAAAATATTTTCGTATTTGATGACGTCACAAGCAAAATGAAAATTTTTATGAACAAAAGCATAGATATATTATATACCAATCGACGCGTTTTTTGACGTAGATTAAGAAAAGGGTCAGTAACTATGTCTGAAAATTTGATAATAAAAAGTTACAAGCTTCCGAAGTTTTGATGACGTCATATTTACACTTTCTTTAGGATAGATTTTCTCGAGTTAGGTTGAGAAATCATATATATCCACTTAAAAGTCTTCTATATCGATTTTTGAGAGCTTTCGAATGGCGGTCTTAGATTTCAATTTTGATAAGTTTGAATTTTTGATTTTTTTTTCGTCTCGGACAGGTAAAATTGACATTACGGACATAAAGGAAAAGCGTTCTAACTTTTTATAACAAAATTTTCAGATATGGTTACTGACCATTTTCTTAATCTAAGTTAAAAAACGCTTCGATCGGTATATAATATGTCTATTTTGGTTCTCAAAATTTTTTTCAGTTAGCCTATGGGCACGCATGACGTCATCAGGTACTAAAATATTACCGGACACGTCCGGTAAGTAATTTCAACAACTCCGGTTGATCGTTTCTAGATATTTAGGTTGTATATTTTCAATTAAAAGTGGTTTGGGATTGTTCGCAGCCCGTCCAATTTTTTTGTGACCTCAGCTGCCTGTCTAATAGGTTGACACTGTCTTGATATGAAATCCCTTATGAAATATGTGTCTGATATGAAACGGGAACATTTATGTAAAATCGTTCCCACAAAAAAGAGCAAACGAGTATAATGAAAATTCGAACTTCCTGTAGAAAATTCTCCGGGGATTTTGATCTAAATGTAAAGTGAGCAGAAGGAACAAAAAGAAGCACGTGGGAACGGTTAACTTGCTAATTTTTTACAAGAAAGAAATAAATATGATTAAGAAATTTATTCTTTGAAATCTAAGAGTTAAAGCTATCTGGACCGACACGCCTGTAAATTGGTTTAGCAACTTTTAACACAAGTGTTACCTTACATCGCGTAATTTGATGTAATCTTTTTGCAAAGCGTAGTATCACCTGAATACGATATTCTGTAAAGAGATTCAAAGTCTATCCATCATACATATGCAAGGTTGAAATTTAATTCAAACATCTCTTTTAGCATATTAATTTTTTCTTCGTTATTTTTTAAACTTGAATCTTGCGATTAAAAACAAGCTTAAGCGAATTTTGCAAGCCCTTTGCACTCCAGGCAAGCTCGTCGCTCGCTAATGCTTCTCACTTGGCTATACTTCAGCGTAACCAGAGTTTAATTACTTTGAATCTCTTGGCAAGATTTCTCTAGCTTTGCTTTTGCTTCGCTTTTATTCAAATAAATCTGAATCCCCTCTTAATCGTTATTCTATAAACCTGTTTATATCTTCTGTGTTTTCTAGATAATTTGTGACTTGATTATTCAAAGAGAGAGCGTGAAAAATACTATTGGAATAAAAAGATGGTTTTTGGTAATGGTACAGCAATAAGAGACTTAAAGTGTCCAGCGACGTTGGTATATGTGGATTCTCAAGCCTTTACAATCAACTCCATCGTTGTTGCCATCTTTAATCTGGTCGTTGCCGTGCCAACCATAATGCTAAACATCTTGGTAATTGTTGCTATGTCGAGAAAAGCTTCACTGCGTAAATTAAGCAATAAGATTTTAACGAATCTAGCAATTTCAGATCTATTAAGTGGACTTATGGTGCAGCCCAGTATTAGCGCAATCCTTATTATTGCTAATTCTCAGACACCTTTAGATGTTCCTTGTCAGTTAGTGATTTTCACCAGTGTTGCTGGATACACGTTGGCTTGTGTTTCGCTACTGACGGTATCTTTTGTCTCATTTGAACGCTACGTGGCTATATTTTATCCGTTTTTCTACAACCGACGTATTTCATCGAGACTCTTATTAATTGTGTGTGCTTCCATATGGATTGTATCATTTGTGGCAATATTTAGCATGTATTTTACAAACCAGCATGCGTTATTCTTTTGGACCAATCTCGTTGTAATAACTTTCACTTATCTATGGAACATATATGTTTATATACAAATCATGCGACAGGTCAATAAGATACACCGTGATATGCAGCAAAGGCTCAAAGTTCTCGGTACCGAAAAAAATGTCAAAAATAATTCGAAAAGTATGCGGTTGGCTGCTGTTGTCATTTTAAACCTTTTGTCATGTTACTTACCTCAAATTATATTATCAATATGGCGCAGCATACCCTCGTACCCCCTTTTCGTTGACGGTTATTTGGAATACTGGTCGATGACTATTGGACCTTTTGCATCGTGTCTTAACCCCCTTGTTTATTGTTACTACGATCCTGAGATCAAACGAGAAGTTTGCAGTATCGTGACAAGGTCAAGGCGGAAACAAGATGATTTTTCAAGGAGTTATTATGGTGGTAGCTTTGAAAGTTCACCGTTACCTTCAAGTAGAAATTTTACTATCAAAGAACGAATGCAAGTTAAGAATTCGTCACAAAATGGTGGATTTTGTGATGATCAGGACGATCCAGTGAGGAAATCTTCGAAAAATGATATCGAAGAGGACAACCTATAATGAAAACAGTCTGTTACCTAATTAATCAACTCAAGGTAGTTTTGTATCTCATTAAATTGTATTTTCGAATAAATAATGAAAATTCAGGAATTTAAAAAGCTTTAAAAATGGTTAATTTACAATAAATAAAAAATCTTCAATTACTTTTCAAATACATTTTTAAGAAAACAGAATTTTTGAATTTGTACAGTTAGTATTTAATCATACAATTTTCAAAAAAAATTCAAAGAAACTTTCGCAGAATCAAACTTTCGCAATGTTTTGCGAATCTCGTGAAAAGTTAATTCCGCGAAATATTCTGAAAACCTAACTTGCGAAAGTTTATTCTCGCGAGAAATGTACTTTTCCTAAAAACGTTTTCTTAAAGCAAATTAATGTGACACCTTTTTGTTTTGGCTTGCAAAATATTTTGAAAAGTTGACTTCGCGAAAGTTAATTTTAAAGTAGTTAAAATTATCAAGTATCCAAAATCAGACCTCGTAAAGAATATGAAATTATCACACTAAATAGGGTGTTTAAAATCCACCACATCATTCAGGGTAGGCTTCGTACTTAGAACTTAGTAAAACGACATATTTGCAAATAAAAAATTGGGATTGAAATTATAATTTGAAATATACGATTACTGATTGAAAAGCCAGATCGAGCAGTCAGGAAATATTGCATAAGAGCTGCTTTTGTTCTATTCTCTGTTAGTTTCTAACTAAGACCTCCGTAATTTAATTGAGTTATTTGAAATTTGTCATTAATTTGAAAGAAGGTAAAACTCTTGCAAGACAGCTGCTTTAATTTTTCTTTCACAAAATGGAAGCCTTTGCGGTTAAAAGGTCGAACAAATTGGGGGTTGAATAGAAAGAGGTCTTTTATAAGGGCACCACCCACACCCCATTGTAAAGGCAACTTATTTTCATAAGAAGTTACGTTACTTTTCTCCGACTAAGGTATTGAAATAAAATATGGCGAGGGTAATGTCCGTAGTAAAAATATCTACAAATTTGCCTTGTCCGGAGTAAATTTGCTCTGTTTGGGGGTAATTTTGATTGTCCATAGGGTTAACTAATGCTTTTCCGGGGGGGGGGGGGGGGGGTTAGACCTGCTGTCCGGGGTAAACTTGCTCTGTTTGGGGGTAATTTTGATTGTCCATAGGGTTAAATGATGAATTTCCAAAAAATGTTATATCCTCCACCCCCCCCCATATTCAATTTATTTCTGGAAAAGCCCAATCTAAATACATATAATTAAACATGGTGGTGTTTGAGGTATTCAAATATTCTTTTTATACAGTGTATCCCAAAAATATGTGGAAATTTTTTATTTAAAGTAAAAACGTCATGATTTATGCGAATTTTTGTGACTCGTAAACTTAATATTTCAATCTCAAAAGCCTATTTTAATCATCTTTGGAATTCAATATCTATTCATTGAACAGAGAATTTTCATTTCATTTCAATCATTCAATGCCAAGTTAAGATGACGAGTTTTGAAGATTTGACTTTATATAAAAACTTGTCCCTTTTTTTGGAGACACATTGTAAAGTAAAGTACCTAATTATTATCATGCACCAGCAGCTCTGTCAAAAAAGGTCTACATTTATTGTTTTATTCAGAAGTAAATTTCATGTTGATAAACTCGACTTGTTCTTTTTCTTCAGGCGTCAAAATATCTTTCGAACCTTCCTGAAATTCGAATCGATTATAAATCAAAGCTCGCCATTTTGATAAAGGGACACTGGGAATCAATCGATCCCAGTCTACATGACCTTCCAATAACTCAAAATGGTTAATTTCTTCTTGATTGACAATCCGGTGTTGTTCGATGGGTTGAAAAAATTCAAACATTTGATTTCGTTTTGTGATAGTTAAGTTGTCTTGGACGTGTATGTTTCTATCAGGATCTTGTAGTAATTGCTTGATGGTGGACTGTAAAAATAACAAATAACGACTAATAACAGATATGTGAGTAATAGATGTCTAGGTGATTTTTCTCTATACCATCTGTATACCAGTGTCCGAAAAAACCTAAAACATCTACATCCATTTTGATTCCTCTAAAGTTTGTACTTTCCATAAATTTCCAACAGGAATTCTATTCGCAATATATTGGAGTTAAAGAAATTGACTGGAAATGGCTATTTTACATTAAAATTCATATGGGAATAAAATTTAGCAAAATAGTGTAATTTAATGATCTTAATATTAGTGACAAATTTCAACTTTGCACCATTAATAGTTTTCATTATTAGAAAAACTGGTTATTATAACTTTATAGTTATTAATATGAAAATGATCTCTATTACAATAAAAATCTAGAGTGAATTTGTAGGGAAGGAATCATACTTGGTTGATCTGCATAATCTTTGACAGAAACCGCAAGGACTCCATTTCTATAAAAAAGATATTCGGATATTAGATCAAAATACAATTAAGTGGTTAGAAGAGTTTTTCTGATAATCCTTATATTATACTGCTCAAGTCTAGGCATATATTTTACCCAAGCAAAGCTAGAAATTTGGGTTTGTTTCAACAAAATAGTAATGGGCTCGAACAAAGAAAAATGTTCATAGGGGTGGAATTACAAAAGTATTTTACCTGCTTTGGAAATTTCTATTCCATCTTGTAAATTTGGTTTTGAAAAATCGACCAGATAAGGCGTATCAGCATCACTGAAAAATCAGAAATTAATGAGATTTGAAGGCATCTAAGACAACTCTACACGCAACCCCTAGGGTCCGTGAAATATTTCACGATTGTCAACCTAATGGATTCGATTTGATGGTTAGGTTGATCAAATTAAAAAATCTAACGCAAAGAAAAGAGTATGATTTGATTATGATTTTCTGATGTTTCGGCATCTATTTTATCTTTATTTGACATTATTTCTAACTTCAAATGACTAAATTTTTACCTTTTCAAATTTTTGTCTACATTGTCGATACCGAATTTCAAACCATTTTCAAATTTCGATTTTTTTTTCGCGTTCACCAGTTTTATCAGTCATTCTTTTTCAATATGAATGGCAACATTCCAGTGTATAGTGTTTTTTATGTTTATAAGGTTAACTTACTACTCGAGAAGTTCTTTATCGAAATATTCATGGAGTTTACCAAGCTGTTTTTGAATGATATTTCCTGTCGATTGTAAATTGCGTTGAATTTCCATCGAAATATTCGGATTTTCAGTCACATCTGAAAAATATTTTTAAAACTTACATTCAAAGATTTTTTTATGGTGAGAATGACAGCTTGTATGTGTTTATAATTTTTGCTTATTGACACATAAAATCATTATAAAATTCTACTTCAGTAAAAAGCCAATTTGTACTAGAGAAAATATAGCTGAGACATTTGGCATAATTTGTTGTTGTTGAATAAAAAAACCCAAAGAAGTACCAAAGGTAAGATTGTAGATAATATGCCACAACAGCTCAGCAAAAGAATGGATTTTATCACAAGTATCTTGCCAAAGAAGTCCAGTCTGTTCCATGTTTTCTCTTCGCAGTAACCAATTGTATAAAATACTCGCCAAAATCTAAAAAGAAAACGAACGATGGATAAAATAAAGGGGTTAATATTTGGTAAGGTAGAAAGAAGAGAGTTATTGATCAATTAATGATATGTGCACCACTGCAATGTCTTCTGACATTACATCACGGACCCAATAGATGATTGGTTGCAAGTGACGTAAAATCAGTCAAAACCTCACTTGCAAACAATCAGCTGTTGGGTCCGTGGAAGACATTGCAATGGTGCATATTATGAATAAGCATCAATGGTTGATTAATAAATATTAGGAAAATTTTCCATCTGAAACAACTGATATTAACCTTTTTGTTATTCCTATTTTCAAAATTGTTACTCGACAAACAAGTTAACTGGCCCCTCTAGTAAACAAACCTTTAGCCAGTTTATATAACTCGAAGTTTCCATAACTCCAACAAAAATAATTTGAGCTTCCCTGGTTTACTCGAGTGACGAAGTCTTATACTGTAACATCTTATACACAAACAAAACAAACAAACAAACAACTATAAACAAACCTTTGTTCCGAGATTGGGAAGTTTGATCCATGACTGAGAAAATTTTGGGTTATCTGAAAAAAAAATTAAGACATTTTTATAAGAGCATCAAGAGTTTCCTCTTAACTCAATTATAGGCGCGGCCCAAAGTTAGGCCTTTGAAATCGGACCCTTACGGTGCAGAGAAAATTTGGCAAAATCGGACCCTTACAGTGCATTTTCTTGGAAATTTTTGACCATTTTCAGGCAAAATAATGTCAGATTTTACACCCTTAGAGTGCAATTTTTCTCTTTGCTGATTTCGACCCTTACAGTGAACTTTGGGAAGCTTGGAAAATATACCCTTAAGGGCCACACGTATGGTAGGTCATTTGCCTTGAGTGCCCCCGCCCGGGTATAATCGATCCGAGAGAATGGTAAAATCGACAAGTGATACTTTTATGGACCTACCCGGTTGTGCATTTAACATATTTATAATTGATATCTATGTGACGTGACCATGAAACAATCATTCAGAACACAAATATTGACGATCTATTAAAATTAGTCATTTGTTTCTTATTAAAAAAAATTTAGAAACCAAAATTTCATGCTCTTGAAATATTCTTTTATATTCAAGACTTCGTGAGCAAAAAAAACATCCATCTCGTCAAAAAATTGAGTAATTTGGCTAAGAACATTAATGTATGCTTATTAATAGTGATTCTTATAGATAAAGATGCGTTTTTTGAGCTGAAAAATTCTTTTTTTACAAAAATCTGCTTGAGCCATCTTTTACTTACTTTCATGCAAAAAATCACGATCCAATATTTCGCAAAAAACTCTTTTTTTGATCGTTTTTTAGCTGAAATTTACCCCCCAAATTTTTTTTTCAAAAATCGAGCTCCGTCACATTCGAGGGTTTATAGTTATGCATCTTTGTGCAAAAAATCATAAAGAATGAAAGAGCCAATCTCGAGAAAAGCTAATACCTAAGTAATTCATAATGTGCTTATAAAAAGATATTGAATTTGGCCAGTTTTTTTTTATAAAAACACGCCAAGCAACCAAAATTTCATGTCTAAACACACATATTCTTCAAAAATAAGCCCTCATGAGCAAAAAAACATCTATCTCATAAAAAAAATTGATTAATTTGACTAAGAACATTGATGTATGCTTGTTAATAGTGATTCTTATAGATAAACATGCGTTTTTTGAGCCAACAAAATTTTTTGCGAAAATCTGCTTGAGCTATCTTTTACCTATGATGGTACCCTACTTTCATGCAAAAAATCAGAAAAAATTAATGATCCAATTTTTCACCAAGTCCAAAAAACCCATTTTTTTAGCCGTTTTTTGGCCCAAATTTGCCCCAAATTTTTTTTTTTTCGAAAATCGGGCTCCGTCACATTCGAGGGTTTATAGTTACACATCTTTGTGGAAGAAATCAGAAAAAACTAATGAGCCAATCTCGAGAAAAGTTGGTAACGAACGAACAAACGAACGAACGGACGAACAGAGGTTAATTTATAGGACCTCCACCGGGGTAGGTCCAAAAAGAATACTTTATACATACTTTTGATGTAGACTAAAACATCCCATATGCGTGTCGGCAATAAAGGGAAATTATCCACAAGGCTTTGTAATGTCTCCATCAAACATTTGTGTAATAGATTGGAGCCAGCTATGACAAAAAAGAACTAGTTTAAAAAAGAACACTTCTACTTATATTAATCATACACATAAAATTCTCAACCTTTAATCTTTTAATCTGCTAACAGCCGTCTAAATGGTCTGAGGCACAAAAACACTTTGCAACGGCAGTGGATAGCATTATATCCGCAGCATTCAGGGATATCAAGAAATAAATTAACGAGAAAAAAAAAGCCACCTCCTTTCCAGGTGTACCGGGGTTAGACCTCTTGTTTGTTTTGTAAACTTTAGATTGATTTGGAGGCGTAATTAACCTTTAAAGTCTGCATATACTCAGCAATCTCCTTTGCCTAAATGCCCTTCCCCTGGGTTTTAGTCGTCACCACGATTCTTCTGAAACAGACATATCAATTCATCTCATTACATCATATCATTTTAAGACACAAAAACTAACAACTTACTAAGAAATTTATCACTCTCTTTGGTCGGTATAGTAGCGCAACCACAGGGTAATGTTTGTAATTTCGTGAATTGAAAAGAAGGTTTGGCTTTGTATTTACTCTCTGCAAACAATAATTCCAACGCTGGGTTCAATATCCTGAAAGAATTAAAGGTTATGGAAATGATAACACCCTAAATTGAAACGCCTTCCAATGAGCAACACCCTCTAAATCCACAGCTTAAATAGCTAGACGCTAATTAGAATTTCATAGGATTTTATTAGTCATTACTCGACCTCGAGATAAACAATCTACGTATCCTTACAAACTTTTAAATTACAGCTCATATCATTTTTAGGGATATGAAAAGCTACAAAAAAGTGGTAAAACCATGTTGTTTGCTTTTAAACCAACAGTTCTTTGGAAATTGATTTTCAAAATTTGAAATAAGCGCCACCCTATCCATACCCATCGTCCATTATCCTTCATTTTTCATGATATAATTGTAGCAGTTCTGACTAAGCTGTAACGAGCTTGTCTGGTAGGACTCCTTGCAATAGTCAGGTCCGATGTTGAAGATTATCATCAACTAAAAAACTACATATTTTTTATAAGCATTCAGGGTTGCTAGACTCGAGCCCTGAAATTAGCCAATTATTTTCAGTATCACGTAAAGTATCTAAGCATGGCAAACGATAGCCCTTGATCCAACAAGCATAAATACTCGGGGTACCTATAAGGCACTCCTGAATGGTCTCATAAAGCTTGCACCTTACTTTCGAAATTTTTTGATTTTTCAACAAGTGGGACCATCTGACCATGCCCCATCTTTTTTTCTATATCGAAATGCTTCGAAAAAACCTAAAAACATTCACGTTAAATTGCGGAACCTCATGAGACCATTGGGGAGTGCCTTAGGTACCCCGATTAGCAGAAAATGAGCTAGAATGCTAAAAGCATCCCAGCTCTGACCCGAAAATTGGAGTTGCTTATGAAAAAGAATGTGTCTAAGAGTGTGGTGAAATTAAATGATTGATAAATAATGTTACCTTTGAATAGTAGGGTTCAGAATATCCGACACTAATTGTAACCAAAGTGGCAAATCCTAAAAAAATGAATGACAAATCAAATGCCTTAACTTAGAAAAATCGCGAAATTTACGAAATTTACTTTTTGCAAATTTTGACGAAAACATCTTTTTCGCGAAAATCACGAAAGTTTCTGCTCGTGAAAGTTTGTAAGCTAAGCAATAATTCACCGATCATAGAGACTGAATTATAATCATTATAATCCATTATAATCTTTATCATCTTAAATTGTGAAAATAAGTGGACATGGACTTAATATTATCAAAATCCAAGGAAAATATAAAAACTTTAAACGAATCCACCGAAACTTATACAAGAGTCATTCTAATTGAAAGGTAAATTAATAAAATTTTTGTTTACCTGGTTTCCAGATGAGATTTTGAAACTTTTCGAGTCGTCCCTTGTATGAAAGAAAAACTTTTGATTATGCAGTTAACCCTATACTTACACTGTTTATAATAAAACTAATGATAATATAAATGTCATATGGACGTAGATGTGCTGAATTTTTCTTTCCTAACCAACTAAAACAAAAAACAAACCACTATTCCTGTACGAAGCGACCACAAATTAATATTACATATTCAGTACCTTAAGGGAAGAAATTTTCTTGGAATTTGATTTCGCAGTTCACAGTTCAAAATTCGGAAAATTCCCGGAATTAAATTTCGCAACTGAGAGAATTTTTGTTTAAAATAATATGGCCAATTTTAGAGGTGATTTTTTAAATCATGAGAATGAACTTATTTCGTGGAACCTCATTTCGCGGATTTGTCAAAAAAAATCTACGAAATTAAATTCCGAGAAAATTTCTTCCCTTAGGATAACTTTTACAAATCACGGTAACTATGAACAGTTTTATGTAAAACTTCTTACTCGATTATAAGACTAGCCATGAAGTGAAGGAACGGTTTCTTGGGTCCACCATACAAAACACCAAACAATTCTTTACAAAGAATTTGACTGTTGATTGGTTCAAGGAGTGTTGAAGTATCACTATGTGATGATCTCGTCAATTGATTGTCTGCCGATTGAAATTGCTTTTCTGTTTTCAACGGTTGGTACAGGGAGTCTGTAAGTATAGAATTTGGTTGATTTTTTTTGGCTTCAAAGTTCAAATAAAGATAGGGGAAACTTATCCGAGAAAAAGTGACGAACTTCCTAAGCGAAGCGACAAAGATTTCCACAGAAGTAACGGAGTTCTCCCCGATGAAGATTTTACATTTATATGTAAAAATTACAAGAAAGAGCCAGTGTTATACAGTACTTGATAATAGAATCGTAACATTTGAGAATAATCAAAAACAGGTGCCATCTCTAAGATTAACTATGAGAAAAGGTACCTGTGTGTTTGACTAGAAGTCTTGCTAGTTGTCCATTTTGATGAAGAAGTATCTAAAGAAAATCAATGGTTTACATTAAGTTTTCAGATAACCTTTTAGCATAGTGCGCAATTTCTGAAAATCATTTTCGTAATACATGAACCTTGCAAAAATTTTATATATAAACTATTCTATGTTTAAAATAAATTCATCCATTCGCCTTACTTAACTCTTTAAGTGCCAATGTCGTATATATCAGACATGGGCTATGTAGGAGGGCGAAGCCCTCCTGTAATGCCCAGTTTGAGTTAGAAATCGTCATTTTTGGTCTCACAATTTGATTTGATTTTGGCCATTTAGTACACAAATACTAAGCAGAAAATCCGAAATTTGACCTTGACACCCCCTGTATAGTACACGTATACTAAACAGCAAATCAGAAATTTGACCCTGACACCCCTATGTATAGTACACAAGTACTAAACAGCAAAATTTTTTTGAAAACACCCACTCACCCCATGATACATGCCGCTTTTTTGTATATGGACCCCCCCTGATTTTAAGCCAATAAGTAAAAAAAATGCAAAAATTTGACAAAAATCCACTTTTTTAAGATTTTGACCATTTTTGGTCAACGATCGATCCAAGAACCTCCACATTTGGCCCTGCTTTACTTGATTCTGATTGAAGTTTTACCACTGGGCACCTTTCTATCATTCAGGCAGGTCCGCCCAACCCGCCCTTCCTGAATCGGGTGGCGTTTAAGGCGCCTAAAAGAAAGAGGAGACTCTAAGCTATCCAACTAACTATAAACGAGCTTCTAACTCCTTCTAGATCCGGAGATATAAGCCTTTAAAGTTTGAGCTAGCGATTTTCTTTAAAAAACTTAGAAAAAAATTACCGTGGCACTTAAAGGGTTGAATAATGCAAACTAAATTTTGAAATATGATTACAAATTTGAAGGAGGTCCAATTAGGAGATAATTGTAAACAAAGCCAGTCCAAAATAAAAGAATCGTCTTGTTGGCTATAAATAGAGAAAATAGATGAATGAAATCTTTATTGAAATAAAGTTCTGCATCTTTACCCATAATTAGCGAATTTCATGAAGTTTTCTTTGAATGAAGCTTTCTAAAATTAATAGGATATCAGAATTCGCAACGGTTGTCCGTATAATAATATCACTCCTAGACCAGAAAATATATTTGTGAATAAATGAGAACAGAGCCAATACACATACTTTGGTGCAGCTTGTAAAGCCTCATACCAATTCAGACTTGTGTGAGTTTTGTTTGAAGAATCATTTAGGAATTCGTGTACTTGTGACAGTGGACTGCAGATGATGATCTAAAAGAAATAACCATATAGAGTACCAGGGTTTCAAAAAAATGTACGGCGAAGCACTCTTTTTAATGAAATAATAAGAAATAGGGAAAAAATGCTTCGACAACAAAAATGTTAACAAAATACGCGTTTAAAAACTTATTGAGACTAAAGTTTCGAGAATACTAGTCTAAATCTTCCTTTAAGCTTTTATTGCACTATTATAGAGAAACATTTATTGGAGAGGTCGTTTAAAGGCCGTTCTCTTGCGTGTTTGAGTTATTAAAATTACGCTATAATAATAGAAATGGAGGTCAAAATACCATGATTTCATAGAGTTGTTTACACAAGACATGCCAATAATTTGAGCTTTGATGTTCCACATTGGTGATTTCAGGAAAACTCTTTGACGTGACCAACAAGAGCCATTTGTAAATGGAAATCAATACTTGAAGATCACCTCTAAATGGAATAAAGATTTGTATAAGCTTTGTAAATGATTCCCAAAATATTCAATGTATTCAAAAAGTGCCAAACTGATTGATCCCTAAAATGCTAACCCCTAAAATTGCTGTTTTTTGTAGCTAAGCAGAGACAAACTTTGTTTAATAGCTTTTGATTGGATTAATATTTTTTGAAAGTATTTTTTCAGTGATGCTGATCTAAGATTGAAGTTTTATGTAATTGTAGCGTTATTCTAAAAGAAGTTAATTTTTTCTTCTTCACTTTACTTCATTTTTTTGAAAGAATTTTGAAAAACAAATGAGTGGAAAATATATAAGCAAATTTGAATATCTTTCAAAGGATACCAAACGTTTTTATTATAAGAAAATTCTTGGAAAGTTACGGTAAAAATAAAAACACTAAACATCTTTTTGACACAGACTTTAATAATTAATCTTAAAATTTATTTCTGGACAAAACCAGTCTGATGTAGGGCCATTTGAGGCCTCCTAGTAACAATTTATTTTTTTTGCCCGTCCACTTTTCAGATCATACCTACTGCTGGCAGTAGCGTGGTGGCAGGGGACCACCATCGCGGACGATTTTTTAGGGGGCACAAAAAGACGCCTCTGATTACTAATTTCGGCGCCCATTTGCTCTTTTACACCTTCGATATATAGCAGTTTTCGGCCAAGCCAAAATCAAAATTTTGACTCCCCAGTTTGCTCGAATTTTAGTCGACCCACCACGCTACTGCGCACTGGGCCCCGACTAGGAAGTTATGTGTAATGAGAAGTGATAAGTCAATACCAATGAATCTTCCTTGACCTCTAAAAAAGAACTTACTTGAACTGCTTTACTCTTCGATATGACGTTTGGACAGAAGAATAATAGGTAGCAAAATGTTTCAACATGTCACCACCGATATTCCGTAGGATTTCAATGGCAGATTGTACAGAAAGAGTGTTCTTGAGATCGTAAACTAATCCACGAACATAGAAATTGTACATTTGAATTGTGAAAGAACATTGCTCTCCCTAAAGAAAAGAATATTTAAAGAACGATAAACTCAATTTAAAGAACATTATTTTATTTTGAAAATCAACGAGCAGTGGTATGGCCCGACCAAAATGAATTGGATACAACCCTTGTTGAAAGTTCAACGCCGATTTTAAAGTACCGTTTTTTACTTCGAATAAACGCCCCCTTCTTTTAAACGCCCCCCCTCGAATAAACGCCCCTCCTAAAAGGAAAATTATTTAATAAACGCCCCCTCAAATAAATACCCCCTTCGAATGAACTCCCCTCTAAGGGAGGGGCGTTTATTAGAAACTTGTGACTTTAAATACTTCAATACCAGTGTTGATTGGGTTTGAAAAGGAAGATTTTAGTCATTTCTTGTAGCCAGAGCAGTTTTCGATGCAATTTTAGTCGTTAATATAAAGAAATTTTGCACTAAAATCCTGATAAAGAACTAAAACAAAGGGTATATTTGCTCTAAATATTCGACTGTAGACTAAAATAATTCAATGAACGCCCCCTCGAATAAAAGTCCCTCCAAAAATCGAAAAAATTAAATAAACACCCCGGGCGTTTATTTGAAGTAATACGGTAATAAATAAAGAATCAAGCCACAATTCCTTTCCTCAGCTAATAAGAGCTCGATAAACCCACAGTAGATTATCAACTTTTCATGGTCATTCTGAAATCTTACCTCTGAAAATGGTTTTTCGTCCGCCCAATTGTTACCATGGTTATCGAAAACAATGGATGAGTTTAAAACGTTCAGATGATATTGAATAATCTTTTGTTGACATTTCTTGAAGATATTTTCACACAATTGCAAGTTGCTAACAAAAGTACCTCTCCTAAAAAATATATAAACCAGCAGCAAATTAGTGGCAACCTTAAATCAGATCGTAATTATTGTTTTCTGCCCACAGTAATTTAAAACAAATGGAAGTTAAATTCAAAGCTTTCTAAAATGCAATAGACCAATATTCTAAACTCGATCGATCGATCAAAGTTTAAGGGTTTTAGCAATTTACAGTACATAATCGAAAATTGGGAATTCGAATGAACGAAAAACTTTTTTTCTTCCGCTGAATTTTCAACTTCATCTTTACAGAAGAAATTAAGAGATTTTGGATTGGACAGCATTGAACTGTCCAGTATCTGCTTGAAGTAGTGTAAATAGTGAAAAAATAATCCCTCTCAAATATTTCCACGATCTCGAAATAGAAACTGAAGCAAATTTGGCCCAGATTGAGCTACTCTGGAATTAGAAGCCACATTGAAAAACTGATATTTCCAATAATTCAATAAATAGGGGATCTTTTGCCCAGGTTGAGTAAGCAGAAAAAGGGAAAAATCATCTTACTTCGAATAACCGAAAGGTTCGAATATATATGGAGTTTTGAAATAACTAAAGTTTTATTTTAGCTACAATAACCTCACCGACCTCACTTGTAACAAGGCATTAAATATTAAAAAAAGTAAATGCAGGAAGTAATAATGAAATAGTTTTGATAAAAATCCAGCAATTTAAAGGGATAATTAGATGGTTTGAGATATTTAGATTACAGAAACCTTCTGTGATCTTTAGTAAAACCTCAAAGTATTTTTGTGTAACATTAATTTTCCAAAATCGAGATTTGAGAATGGGTTCTTACACGGTTCTTACGTTGAAATTCTATTGTTTTCATCCTAAAAGCCAAAAACTTGTAACTTAAATATCTCGACTTTGGAAAATATTTTGAGATTTTGCTCAGGACAATAATAGAAGTATCCCACATGCCAAATATTACAAACCATCTGATTGTCCCTTTAAGAAAAATAATTTTGATGAGAATCCACAATTTAAGAAAAAAAGTTTTTATTGATTACTAACCTGCTCGATAAATTGATGAGGTTTTGAGAATCATAAGAATGCATTTGATAGATGATCATTGATACATCACAATGAATTTGATAAAATTTCCACAAGTTACCCTCACATTCAACCAGATTCTGGAATAAGATGGACAACACAGGAACATTACAATGAATGTATTTTGAACATAATGAAAATACAATAAGGAGGCTTGTAACAGTCGAGATTCTCTAGTTATAAATAATGCGGTCAGGTGACATGTTGGCATCTTATACAAAAGTATGTAGCTTTTTAACATTATATTTCCTTATAATTTCATTTTTTAACACAAATTTTTCATTTAAGAAGTAAGAAGTCGAGAATGACTACATAGTTCGAAAGAAAAGTGCACAAAGAATCGAAGAAAAAATCATTACCTCATCCAGTTGACATAAGTAGTTGTAGAAGACTTCATTCAAGGAGGTTGAAGTCGCTTCACTCAATTCTTGCAAATTTTCGCGATCAGAACTTGTCGTAGTGAAAACAATTGTTTCTTTCACAAGGGTCAAAAATCGTTCACAAACCTGTCAACAAAAGGTGAAGAATTGTTTTAAAAACAGTTAGGAACAGCAATAGGCCATTTCACAGTCGAAATGGATCATGGGTAACTAGGACTGATTGCACCTCCATAACGGCTGTTGGCTAGAGGCAATAATCTTCAAAAAATTTCAAAACCTTGAACCAATAATAAGTCATCATTAGCGCGTAGTGGTCCTGATTACCCATTACGCTTTGCGACTGTGAAATGGCCTATGGTTAATGGAATGTTTCATGAAATTGACCACACTTTAAGTTGTAGAGGTTGTCTTTTCAGTAGACTGTCCCACACCTTGGTTTTCACTTTCAGAAAAGACCACTCTTTTTCTTGACTAATCCTCTCGTAAACATCAGAACTCCTCAACTTCGTTGGACAATGCGATAACATGGCAACGAAGAATAACCAATTCAGAAAAATTTGATTTAGTTCAAGACATTCAATGTGGGCTTTTTTAAAAAACGTTAGAAAAGCCCATTTAAAAAGTTAGGCTGAAACGTTTTACTTACAGAAGAAATCTTTTTTGGAATTGATGGATTGTTCATGTAATGTTTGCCAGCGACAGGCTTCAACACTGCATTCGAATTTGTATCAACAATCAAATCAAAAATACAATGCACATACATTGGAATAACTTTCTTCAATAATGGCTGACAGGCTAGAAAACATTTCTTCCAGTTAAAAACGTCATACATCATGCCATTAGAGCTCTCTTCTTTGATAGGAAAATCATTGTTTGATGACGTTTTCGAAATATTTTTCATAATGGTTTTCAAACCATGTGACCAGTTGAAAAGAATGTAAAATACAGAGGAAAATGATTTGACATCATGCGCTGTAAATGTTGATGCCTCAACTAAAGTAGTGCTTCTGAGTGCAGGATCAAAATTAATTTGATTATATCCAACCTTGCTGTAATTCTCCAAAAAAGTATTAATCTGTGATTTGATAATCTCGTCATACGATTCCAGTAACTTTTTGAAGGAAATAAATTTTTGTTCACCAACAGTGAAATGCTGAAGTAGCGTGTAATCGTCAGGGATCAGATCCAATTGGAGTTTTGCGATGTTTTCTAAATCAATAATAGCTGTACCAATCTTTCCAAATATTGATTCATGTTTTGTCTCAGATTGAGAGTTTGATAAATTTGCGAGGAGAGAGGAGGTCTGGTGCTGGCAATAATCCTCAAAAACATAATCGAATGGAAATATGGCTAACAATAGCTCGAATAAATATACTTTGTAGTTATGTTTCTCAATCAAGGATTTGGAACTATTTGCTTGATTCTCCATTTGGTGTAAAATACCTGTTCTAAATTGCTTGCAAATTTTCTTCCAAATTAAAAAATTCTCTTCCTCATCTTTATCTACAATGGAGTGTAAAGATGAGTTATCGATCACTCTATTGTCATCAGTATGAGAAGGCAATGCTACTTTATTCATGAAACAAAACTCAATGACATCACTTAAAACATAATCTTCTTGGCCTGGGTTTCTTTCAATTGCTTGAATCTAGAGAAAAGAAAACAAAGAAAACTAATTAGTTCTTCCATAGGACTGATAAATGTAGAATTTTTAAGGCAGATATAGAAAACAAAGAACATTTATAAGACCAGCTTATTCTCTAAACTCGTTTCATTTAGTTAGTATATTTTCTTGTCTTTTTCAAAAAACGTTCTCTTGTTCTTCAAGGAAAATTTTTATTTTTTACAGTGGCCCCTGGGGGAGACAATGACTGGGCTGTCTAAAAGCTTAGTTGTTATACCATGGCCAGCCACTTTAAATATCAGATATCATTATTACTATCAGTAGCTAATAGCTTAAAACACCCTTAGTCATATAACCTAATGAACCAGAATGAACACTTTATTACTTTTCCTTTGAAAATACTAACCACGTTATTTAGAAAACATTGTAGTGCTAGTGAATCAAAATCACACACATGGTCTTGAGAGTTTCCATTTGTTGAAGTTAAATAATCTTCAGTCTTGCTCTCTTCCTGCAATAACCTTAGAAATCGAATGAATAAAGTTAAATTCAATTTTTGGAAATGTTCCAAAATGTTAGCATAATAATAGTATTATTTACTTGGTAGTTAGTAAGTTAAAGGGAGTAGGTTTGGGTGTTTTAAAAATGAGTCAGTCAATACAACATATTTAGACCCTTGTTCATCTGATGAATTCCTAAAGCACAAAAGTAGAAGTAATCTATAATGTTTTTAAGAACATTGTATTGAAAACAGTCATTTAAATCTTAATTCTAGGACTTACTGAGTCTCAACATCATTCAATTTAGCATCGATATTGATTCTTAATTGGTTCAGTTCTTCAATATCTAGTGCCACAGATGAAAGGATCTTTTCAAAGACATTTTCCACCAACTCCATTGTTGAATCTGTCATTTTGTAAAAATCTACTAAATATACAGAAATAGAAAGCATGAAGGATTTTTAACATATGTTTGCAACTTTAGTAAAAGTACCGGGTAACTCTGGAAAAAGTGGAAAAAATGTATTACTGAGTCTGGATATTGTCTAAAGAATCGAATCTCAAAGATGAGTTGATCACACGTATCCAAGCCACATCTTGTGCATTCGGCAGACTAAAAGACAGAGTCTTCAACAACCATGATTTGACAACACGTACGAAAGTTACAGTTTTCAACCGATGTTTAATGCCTATACTTCTTTATGGTTGTGAAACATGGACTTTATATTCCCACGAAATAAAGCAATTAAGAAATGTACAACAACGTCATCTGCGAAACATTCTGCATATTAAATGGGATGATTTTGTCAGTAACGAGGAGATATTAAGGAGATCCGATTCGGTAGATATCGAAGTTATGCTAGCCCAGAATCGACTCCGTTGGCTCGGTCACGTTGCCCGTATGGACAACAATCGAACTGTTAAGCAACTTTTTTACGGTGAACTAGTTCTAGGCAGCAGACCGATTGGGTGTCCACGCTTGAGGTACAAAGATAACATAAAAGCTCTACTTAAGATTGGTGACATCCTTCACTCGTGGAATGATTCAGTTTCAGACCGATCCGGTTGGAGACGTAATGTGTCATCTGTCTGTGAAAAATTGAATGTAAAACGTGTAGATATGTACGAAAGAAGAAAAGAAAGAAGAAAAAGATAATATATTTTTTTCTTAGTTCTCTTGTATTTTAACTGTATTTTACTCGAATATCGAGTTTTAGGCGTATTATTATTATTGAGTCTGGAATAATGTGAATTTTTATAAAATTCAACAACTATGTTGTAAGTGCAACTTAAACTTTGTTTAATATCTTTTGATGGGATTGAGAACATTTTTAAAAGAAATTTTCACAGTGCTGGTGGATCTAACATTTAAGTTTATGTAAAAGTTATCGTTATTTCACCTAAAAAGGTAATCTTTTAGGAGAACACAACGGTCTATTGAATAGCAAATATTACTCCACGTATATTATTTTCCCTCAGCCATTACAAACGAGATAAATTATCTCGTCCCTAGGTAACTGCTGTGTTGTAAAGACAAATCAATAACATGACGCAATCATAGTTGTTTGGGAGAACGGGATGGTCTTTTGAATAACTACAGTAATTATTCGAGGAGAAATTTTTTTAATGATTACGTCACCTGATTTGTCTTTTACAACACAGGAGTAACCTAGGGACAAGATAATTTATCCCATTTGTATTGGCTGAGAGAAATTAATGTATATGTGGAGTAATTTTTCATTCAATAGACTTTTGTGTTCTTCTAAACACAACTATTACAAAGATTTCTGCTAGACTAATTACCGTACAAGTCGGTTTAATGTTGACATCTCCCTTCTAATTTCGACATCCTTCTTTAGAGATTCCTACCGTCAAAACTTGGGACTATCTGACAAAACATGGGACGGCGATTCGGTCACTAATAACATAACTGCGAATCATAGATAGCAAATAATGTGAATACACTACTCTCACCAGGTAGGCTATCACACCGCAAAAGGAACAAATCTTTGCAACGAGAAACGCCTAAATGCGATTGCGCGCATTTGCGCAAGCGTCCAAACACAAATTTCAAAAAAGTCTATTCTTCTGCGGAAAATTGTGAGATCTGTTATCAACACTCAGTAACTTTGACATGTCAATCAATCGCGCATCTGGAGAAAAACAACACAAAAAATAATCTCCTACATTCTATCAGGTGTTCAGTGCTTTCTTTCTCCTCACATAGCCTGCATATTCTCTTCTTTCCAAAATTGTTATCAACATCAATCAGTTCGAGTCTTCTTCTCGTCGTTTCACTAGCTTCCTTTAATCCCATTTTCCTTATATATCCTTTTCTTTCAAATCTTTGTCCGCTTTGATGCCTCATCTTTCTCATTTCCTTCTCATCTAGCTCTCTTTCGATCTCTTCCACAATCTTTCTCTTAACTGTCTTTTTCCAGATCTCTTTCTTGCACTCTCTTGCCATGTCTAGCTGTAACCCGATTCCTCTTGCCATTCCTCTCGTTTGGCCAGGCCCAATTGATAGTTTGGTTCGTGTCCTCCGACCGACTCAAGTTTTTGAGAAAAAGTGTTTCACTTTGAGTCGGAAAAACCAAAAAAGTTTTACCTCCTTCTCACATGATAACTACTATCTCTGCGGTTCTTTTTTAACTGACTGCTTTGATTCTTCTATAAACAACATCCACTTCGCGCACAGACAATGACCTGGTGTAACCCGTACCGTAGGATCGTCTAATATCGACATGCGTCTTCTAATTTCGACATAGCTGTAGGCTGGTCTTCGAAATAAAAAATCAAACATAAACAAATACATATATACCAAAGTTATCAAACAATCACTAAAATGTACTCTCCCTATCACGTCACAGATTGTTAATATAATATGAGAAATGTGAAGTGTTATTACTTATATTTGAAAAGAAAACTTTAACGATGTAGTAATCACTAAAAAACTAATTAGCATGCTTTCAACGAAGATGCCCAAATCACAACAACGTTTTGCACGCGAGGAATTTTTTAGTAGACCTTTTTACCGTGAACCGAAAATAATTAAAAGAACCCGGTTTCCTTATGAATTTGAAAAGGGGCCGGGTGTGCTAGGTGCGGCGCCTAGAAGTTTAAGCCGGCCTCTTAGCACCTAGAGCGCGTGTTTGTAATAAACAATAAGGGTGGGGAAACCAGGTCGACTAAGCGCGCGAATTATTTTTATCACGTTACTTGAAGCGTAATAAAGTTGTAAAATTTTAATGATGGACACAAGAAAGTTACGAGGAAGTTTGCATGCGTTTCGTGTGTTGTGTGAAACTGCTTATAATTTGGCTGTTTTTTTTATTGAAAGGATTGCAATGTTTACTAAACTTCTAGTTTGATGGATGAACTTGTTGGATAAGAATGATACCAAGAATTTTATCCAAGGTTTGTTTTGATTATTTTACAGATCCGGTGTCGAAATTAGAAGACGCATGTCGATATTAGACGATCCTACTGCACTTAAAAACAAATATTTAGCACCTAAAAGCAGAGAGTCACAGCTGTATTCCTTTAAGCAAGCGCCGCGAACGCCTTAAACTCCAACTAGAAGTTATCTTGCGATCGCGGCGCGTGCCTTTGTGGATTCGGGCTTTAGGCTATTTCTTTATTACATTCGCGATTGGATTCCAGGATTGCACGATTGCTTGAGGAATTTCAAAAATTGAGGTTTTTGGTGGGAAAATGAAAAAAAGGTTCCAGTTTTAGCTACCGACTGACCGACCGACCCATTTTTCAAAGCTTCTAGGACACGAACCAAACAATCAATTGGGCCTGGCCTTTCTGATGTCCAATTTTCCTTTGCAGCTTTGATAGCTTCCTGTTCCTCAATCAACACTCTTCCTAGTCTTTCTTTGGCTGACGTTATTAGATTTTGATATAACATCATTCTGTGGTATATCACCTTTCTTTCTAAAATATGGCCTGATGGCAGTTAGCCACACTAGCGTCCCGCCAAAATGCGTATCAAAGATTAATGCTGCGAAAGCGCTATATCGTTTACTTGACTCTCAAGCAAAAAAATGCACCGCAAAACTTCTAAAGGTATTCATAAAAAAATAACCCGGCGCTTTTTAATGAAATTAACATTTTCAAAAACTTTGAGAAATTGCCTAAAATTTGAGCCATAGATGAAAAAATTTGAGCCAAGCCAACCTTGAAAACTAATTTGAAGATCAACTTACCAAGAAAAAGATCTACGGGGGAGGCGGAACCCACCTAGATCCGCGCACTGCCGGATAGGCTATCTCCCGGAAATTTTGCCGGACCTCAAGCAATGACCCATTTACATGTGCGTAATTGTTTTTACTTTAGCGTATAAACAAGGCCTTAAAAATCGAAGCGGTGTCTCGGGAATTGAATGACAAATTTTGGTTGGTTGATTTTGGCTGCTGCACGTTTTATTTTGTTTCCAACTTTCAAGTTTTAATTAATATTGTCTTGCGAACTTGATTCAGGTAACTCTCATCCTTGTTGTTGAAATGTATCCTGTAGATGACTGATGTTGTTTTTTCTGAAAGCTAGATTTCCTAGTGTGACTAACTGGATGGCATTTTTAGAATGGCCTTCAGTATCGTTGCTTGCACTTTTTCTAGCTCTTCCTTCTCTCTTTTGTCAATCCTTGTCCAGCATTCCAGGTTGTATACCAGAGTTGGAACGACTGTTCTCTCATAGACTAGTAGTGCTGCTTGAACATTGATCCCAAAAATTCTTCCTTCACCGTTCTTTTCATTCAACTCATTTATCATAGCTCAACTATGGCGTCATATACTGGACAAAATTGAATAGGCGAATCGGAAATGCAGAACGTAAGCTTGCCATCTTCTGTGATCCAGTTTTGGCGCAGATTCCATACTGTGATCCAATTTCAATTTTGGCGCGGATTTTTGATTTTTTCAGCGAATTTTGTCAGAATTTGCCAAATTAAATCCCCACAAAAATTAATCCATTAAAGTTAATTAAAAACGTTAGCCTGGATATCCAGGCTGTAAATTATTTCACAGTCTAGTTTTAGATATTTTATGTTCTGATTTACAGCCTGGTCTCCCTAGAGCGATTTGCATTCTCTTTAGAGAATGCAGTCCGCTTGCTTGCGCTCACTTCGCTAAAACCGTAAGGGCCAATCTACACGGTGTTGAGCAATTCTAAAGCAAAAATAGGATACTCCTCCAGTTGCTAGTGAAGATAGGGCTTTCTGTTACATGAAAACATGAAAAAGAAGAAAACAGAGGCAAGTTCATTTTCCAAGAAAACATGGTTGGTCACGATAATGCATGCAAACTTTTTTATGGACTTTGGTGTAATCTTTGGATGTTTTAAATAGTTTTAGATCTTGTAAGACTGCTTTTTATTAATTTCTGTTTTACTGCCCTGGGTTGGCTAGGAAACATGGGTTTTCACTTTCATTCTCTAGGGAGACCAAGCTCTATAATTTAAGAACTTTGTATATGTTGAGGTAAATTTTGTTTTTTCTTAAATTTTGAGCTTGGATATCCAGGCTATAAAAACGTGAGCGCTTACTTTGTATGGTGTAAAATTGACAAATATTGGCATGGTTTTGACTAGTTTTAAGAGCTTTCCTTTTCCATTCCTGACACTTGTCTTGAAGTTTGGCGGCTGTTTTCTGATTTTTTTGTCGCCATCTGCGAATTTTGGAATTGTTTTTGAAGCGCCGAATGCGTTTTAACTAGAACGGCTCACTGTACAATAACAGTCGTGCCCCCTAAGAGTGGACCCTGATCCTGGGGGGGCGGGGCGAGGCGGGGCCGTTGATGCGGCAAGATTTTACAATTTTAACCTAAAAGCGGCGTCAATTTTTTATCATTATTATTTCTCTATTATTTATTTTAGGTATCTTTCAAAGACGAAAATTATCCATTGTTTTACTCCATTTTTAAGACTTCCGTGAAATATTTAATATATTTAAAAATCAGCGATTTTCGATGGAATTTTCAACAACAGTTTACTACTGAAAAATGACATGATCGGCCAAATTTGCTTATTTTGGGCTAAACAGAATATTATCCGTGAATAATAAGTTGTTCCTGGCTGTAAAATAAAGAGCTTCAAAGACTAAAACATTGGACAATCAAGAATACTACAATTTTTAGTATACCAACCTCATCCCCGTGTGGTATCCAAGGCTTTATTTAGTACACGTTACTGATAGACCCGGGGAAGTGACTAAATTCTGGCTCGGTGGTTGGTGACTAAAATTTGGGGCGACTAAAAATTTGATCTTAAATCTTAATTATTAGTCGGCCCTTAGTAGAGACTAAATTTTGACAAGGTAACTAAAATTAGGGGGCCTACTAAGTTTTGGCCGATAACACAGTAGAGTACTACTTTATCGAAAAATTCTTGTCGAATTCTCAATTGAGACTCAAGAAGTTTTTGTTCCTTTCTCTAGCCGTTATTTCGTGTGAAAATTTTTATTTTCATATCATATCTTCATTCGCGATTTCGAAACGACGGTATGTGCCGCGCAAAATCGTACCCTTACAGTGCAGTTCAATATGGCTAAAAAGGTACCCTTTCAGTGCATTTTCTCTTGATTTACCCAACCCTTATAATAGTGCACTATATTTCTCAGCTGTAAATCTGCGTGAAAGAAAAAGAGCTTGGGAAATTTTCTGTTTCAAAAAAAAAACTGAGAAAATTATTCTTGTCAGCTGTAATTATCAGCAGAAAATAGAAATTTTTTCAAACAAACGAGAAGTAAAAACCTTTCTTTTTATTTGTTTTAAAACCCTTGCACTTGCAGTGCAATCTCACAGAAACACACCCTTACAGTGCATTTCGGGATGCTGAAAAACCCCACCCTTAAGCGCGGCACATGTCGTATGCCAGATCATATGGAGTGCCCCCCTTAGGGCAGGGCCGACTAAGTTTTTGGCCAAAAAGGTACTTGATTTGAATTTGATAAAAGACCTCGTAAGCTCTTTTCTGAGAGAGTACAATAAAGCTAGTTTATTATAACAATTCCTCTGACTAGAGAAAAATTATCCTACTCACTCCTAGATTAAATTACGTAATTAGGGTATTTTGAGGGAACTTTTTCGCAGTTTTTTGGCATAACCGCGAAAATTGGAATCCGCGAATTACAAAGTTGGTCATTTTTCGTCCCTATGATGTACCTTATCGGCCTTTTTACACCTACCCTGCCTTATTGCTGGCGTTACTTTTGGGCTCGTGGCTTCGGCGTAAAAAGGGTCGGCGTAAAAAGGGCCAAGCTTTACAATCAAGGACAAAAATGGTGAGACAGACGAATTAAAAGCTGTCCCCCCCTTTTCCACAAAGGCAATGTTCAATGAACGATGAGACAGCCGTAAAATGAACATTGCCCTTGGGGGAGGGGGACCTTTATCCAATGTTTTATCAGTAATTTCAAGTGGTTTTCTCAAACATATATGTCCTTGATTGTGGCAATTTCAACCTAAAAGCAGCGTTAATTTTTTATCATGATTTCTCCCGAGGATTTCTCAATTTAAAGGATTTTAGGTATAATTCGAAGACAAAAATTATCCATTGTTTTTCTACTCCATATTTAGACGATCCTATCGTCTACACAAAATCACTAAAAAGGGAATAGTTTAGGAGAGGCGTGATAAATTCGGGTGGAGTAAGCAGTGGCGGGGATGTTTACAGTGTAGACGATACCAATTTGGCGCAAAAGAAAAAAACTGAAAAAAGCCGTGGATTTGCCTTTGCGTATTATTGACGATTCGGTTCGGCCATTTTCAAAACATTCGAAAGCGCAACGTACAGTAGGGCTGGCTGAAGGAATTTCTTGCATGAAATTCTTTTCTTTATGGGTTTATTTTGTAGCTCAAATTTAGAATGTTAGTTTGCAATTTATTTGCAACAAGTATTTAAATTTTAAGAGACATGCTTCATATGTTTAACATACTTTGACTTCAGAAATAATCACCACAAAGACTAACAGGTTTGTTGTTAATATTTTTTACAACCTTCATTTTTCTTTTTAAATAATTTTATAACTCAAAGACACTACACTTGCTGTACATTTAGTATCATTTTACACCCTTCCCTTCTGATAAAAACAGCTTTTTACCTTCTTTTCAATACTCCCCATTTTTGTTTTGTTAGAAATTCTACAAGTTACTAATTTTTAACTTTCATACATATTTTTTATATTGATTATATATAGCCACAAGAAATCATTTTGAAGATTTCAATTTTTGTATGTCTGGAAGATGGTATCAATTTGAAGGTAGACTATGTGCTTCTGGCAGCTAGAGAAGATTTTTATTCTGATACCGTAAACGGCCATAACTTGCAACGAAAAACAGCGTTTTTTGACTAAACGATGCTATATCTTTTAACCTAGAAAAGTTATAGCAATGAAACTTTCACAAAATAAGCTTCTACCTTATTCCTTTTTAGATTACCATACATTGATCCAAACAGAAACTTCAATCGAAAACGTCGTTAATCCAAAGATGACCAAAAAATTTTCTTCAAAGTCCACAACTTGCAACGGTGCTAATTTCATAACAACAACATACTGAACACGCGCCAACTCTATCACATGAAAAAAATATGATTTCAACAAATTTTAATAGCATAATTAAAAAATGGCACAACGATGGAGTGCGTTGTTGTAGACAAAAGACGGATCAATTTGTGAATTACGATTACTTCTCACACATGCAAATTCATAATTGGTTTGGCTTTTTTATGACGACAAGGGAACATTTGCAAAAACATCGATAGAAAGACGGGGGGCATTACTAAGCAGAGAAGCTCAGTGTAACGAAGATCTGGGATTTCGTACCTTCGACGAGATGAATGATTCTTCTACACCCCCATCTCAATTAAAGCAAAATAATGTTTGCCTTTCATTCACGAAAATAAAATCTTGCTAAATTGCGAGAGAAAACTGAGTTGCGAAATCGTTGAATAGATACAAAAAAGTTCGTCCCCGTTGATTTCATCCCCATTCGAAATCCATCCAATGTAAAAAATTGCACTCCAAAACCATCTTTATTGTGTATTTTAAAGCTTGGAACAATAGAATTCCTATCCCCATAGAGATTTTGATAGAAATTATTGGCCCCGTTGTGGGAAAAAATTCCACCGGGGCTTTGAGACAGGAGTTTCGGCATGACATGATTTACCGTATTTATATATAGGAGATTTGTAAAAATTCGATAAGAAAACGGATATTTACTTTTCTGCCCGGAGTTCTGCGTTTCGCAAAGAGTGACACCTCTTAGACTGAGAAATGATTGTCTAATACGCTACTCCTTCTCTGGTTCCCATTGACGAGATACCGAAATATTCATCAGAATATTCATCTCATCTTCATCAGAATACTCATAACGCTCATTTGACGTTGACTTTGCACACACCCCTGTCTCACAATCTATATCGATCGACGAAACGTCCATATACAGTGTTACATATACTTTCTTTTACACCCCTGTATCTTAACTAAATTAGGAACAGGTTTGAAGGAAAACTTTTGATTAACAAAGTTCTTAAGAAAAATTCAAAATTAGCGTGTACAGGGTGTGTTTTTCTTTTCCGAAAGCTCTTATCCTTCTTGCATTTCTTATACTCGTACAAAATTGGCTTTGATATTTACTCCTCATTCCTGAAGGGTTGCTTTTTTTTATCCGTCCTGTCTTTTGGTCATTCTTTTTCCGTAAATCCAACGAATTGTAGAACTTATTTCAATTAAATTTTGCTTATAAAAGAAACGCACTTGAACAATCCTTGACCCCCTGATCGTAAAATTGATGATTACAGTTTAACGACGAATGATTTTATTGATTTCTTTTGAGGCACTTTTATGACACCAGTCTTGTTATTAACATGATTAGTTTTCGTATGGGACATTAGGAAGCAGAACTTCAGCTGAGATCCTTCAGTTACAATGGTTGATTGATTTAACATGAAGCATTGGTAATTATCCAATTTATGCATCGAAACGTCTCTTCGTTGTGAAATGTAATCTAGCAACTTCAATCGAAGAATACGGAAGAACGAAAAACTGTACGAGCTGCGGATTTCGACCCAGCAAGGCCTCGTCTTTCTTCTTTCGAACTTTCTAGAAATCGCATCGTAAGAGAACGTCAATCGCCCAAGCGTGGGGGTTTATTGGAGTGACCTAATTATTTTCACTTTTTCATCTTCATCTTCGCAACAAATTATTCAATCGGGCTTGTTTTGCTTGATTAACGTGTAGTTTACCATTTCGAACATTCCCTGAAAAAATGAAAGAAAACGAAGCAATCAACGTGGAGAAAACGTGAATAAACAAAGCTGTTGCAAGTTAAGTCCGTGTTGCAAGTTATGGCCGTTTACGGTACAAAAAATCATTACAAGATAGTTTGACAATTGAAGACAATTTGTTTAAAATATTTTCCACCATATTCTATATTTAAATATAATTATATTCTGGCCTTAGGTAGAAGTTGTAGACGTTCATGGTACAGCAAGATGCTGTTATTGCTACCATACAATGTTACTTGAAAGTCTTATCCAAATCCTATCTGGAAAAAATGATTATTTAAAAGAAGATAAAATATTTTATTTTCTCAGACATATCGTACTACATATCCTACAAATGGCCTTTTAATCGGCTGATTGGAGTAAAAACTGAGCTTTTTCAGGGTTTCGAGAAATTAAACCAAAAAATGCCAGAACAAATTCTCACCCTAATTAAAATCCCTGAAGTAATCTCTAAATTAAAAATTTGGTTTTTCCTGATCTCATATATAAATTAAGAAAAATAAGGATAAAATTTTAGTTTTAGTTCTGTTTTGCTAACTTCTTTATATAAACATTATACTGTCTACTGTTGCGAAACCATATTTTACATTAACTTATGTAGCATTAAAATTACCATAAATCCTAGAGCACTATTCAGATTGACTTCAGATCTGGTGTGTAAATTCTCTGTACAGACTGGAAGAAATTTGCAAAGAAAAAATGCCCAAAAGATACCCCAATCAAAATCTTGTTTTTTCAGCAAAGGGCGACAACAGTCAGACAGTTTCTTTTTTCAAACAGCCAAATTTCTTGTTAAAAAATTGCTAAAATTGGGATAATTCTGGAATTTTTTTACATGATATAGACATTCCTTTGCCACACAATTCACCAAATTTTGTTTGAGATATTTATTCAATCTGAAGTTATTTATAAAAAAATATAAGTCAAAAAAATCAAATATATGAAATATTTTAATTCCCGCAACCCAAGATTATGCTAAAAAAAAATTTGTCGCTGAATGTCTTGACCTGTAGTAGAATAGTAAAGGAATAACAATTGCTTGAGAATGTATAAGTACAATTTTTACATCTTACCCTAAACAAGTAGAAAACAACAAATTAATCACTTATATAGAAAAATTTCTCAAAAATTAAATAAATAGGTTCAATGTACGGGTAGCGACATGAGTATTCACAGCTTGCATTTGGCAGTACCATTTTTTATTGTTTTGAATGGTTTTATTCTTCATATAACGTACAGAACAATTTTCCAACCACGTTCTACTGGTTCAATTTCACAAATTTCACAAATTACATAAAATAGCATGAAATAATTTTATAAAAAGGTATATAAGCAGTAGGGAAACTTATTACCAAAACCTTTTTGGTGATTTCACAAAAACATTTTTTGGTGAACTCTTGATATGCACCATTGTCTATTCCACAGCTGATTGGTTGAAAGTGACGTATTGACTTATTTTACGTCACTTACAACGAATCACATATTGGGTACGTGATGTAATATCAGAAGACCTTGGAATGGCACATACTGTATCATGAATTTGCAGTGAAAAGGTGCAATTCATGAAAAAATTCAACCTTTCACACCGTGAATTTGCCAAAAATTTATGGTGACTTTTCAACGTTTGGTTTTTCATGTACTCGTACATCTGGAATTAATAACTGAATATAAACTACTGTATGTTCTGGTTCAATTAATTGCCCCTACCTAACCTAAGAACACCCTCTGTTTACTTTTCCGAGAAAAATCTCAAAAAAGCCTGTTATATATGTCCAGTGGCAATCTGAACACCCAATAAATAAGAAGAATTAGAATTTGTAACACCAGTTCTAAAAGGTTCTATTCCTAGAAACTTGGGGAAATAGATTAGAAACAAACATGAAAAAATAGTAAATGAAGGAAAGTATTTTCAATCAAAAATCAAAAAGTAGTTTGAGGTATAAAGTAGTTGAGAATAGAGTGAGAATATGTGAATATTACTTGCTCATGCACATAAACCACATAAAAGCACAAGCTGAAAATTTCAAGGAATGGAAAGAATGGAAAACATACCTTTAAAATGGAATCTTGAGGGGAAAGTCAGTCAGGTTGTTGTTCAAAAAGATTTTTCCAAAAGCAAATCTTAAGGAATCTAATCCCTACTGACAACTGACACACTAAAGACTTATATACTGTACACAAAAATTCATGCATAAAAAAGACTAATAAAAGTAGAAATAATTGTTCTCCACCATGAAAATAAATCTCATAAAAACAATCTGAGTGAAATTTCATCAGCCATCTTTCTCAAACGTTTAGCTGTTTGCACTGTTTGCACTCAGTTCGAACAAAAAACGCAAACGGAAAATCTCGAAAACCCGCTGACCTCTCTCAGAGGTCAGTCAGGCAAAATCGTTTGAGTGAAGATGCGCCAAATTGGTATCGTCCGTTTCTTCGAAACTCTACCGCCACTTTTTTCCCGTAAACCGCCCTCACGCCCTAACTCTTTCTCGCATTTACTTTAAACGGACGATAGCATCGTCTACTCCATATTTAAAACTTCAGTGATTTTCGATGGAATTTTCAACAGTTTACTACTACCCTGAGTATCAGAGGTTAAGTTTTCAAAGAAAGTAGTAACCTCTGAAGACAAATAATATAAATTTTATCGCGCATGTGTCAATCTAATCACTGTAGAAAAAATCAAAGATGAAGAGCAAATATTACCATATTAATGTCTAGCAGACTGTATCAGTATGCAGTTTACTATTTACGAATTCCCCAGAAACCTCTAAGTGTAGTTGATGAAAGGAGTTTATTTCGAAAGAAATGATCCCCAAATGTATAACAGTAATTACTAAACTTTTAATTATTGAAATGTCACTTTAATAGACGATATCGGCTTTCGATAAATGTAATGCATTCTGGTTTCTAGGGACTCTCAAAGGAATTATAATCTATTATAATTGATCTATTATAATTCCTTTGAGAGTCCCTAGAAACCAGAATGCATTGCATTTATCGAAAGCCGATATTGTCTATTGAATAGAAATAATAGACAGACTTTATGTTATGATTCTCTATCACTGACTCTTTTTACAAAGCATTGATGACTTTTTGTAAGTTGTGTTTTCAACGACGGGAATAAAAATATCGACTATGACGCTCATCCAAGATCTTGGATGGTCGTCATGGTTACTTTTGTCTTCGCTGATTGCGCGATGAATAGAATCTCGATTCGTCGGCACAGCGTAAATATATGATTTTGAGCTGTGCTTTTCACGGTAGTTTACTACTGAAAAATGACATTTTAATATAAATTTTAGTCATTATTTACTAATTTGAAGCATAAGTAGCCATTTTTTAAATTTTTGGCGTTATTAACGGCCCTAATTGGCGTAGTAAACCCAAATCTAGGCTGTAGCGTGATAAGGGCCGATATGAAAGAAGTGTGTCCAAAAATAGGGCAAAATCGCGAAAATTGATTCCCGCAAAATGCATTTTTTTCGACCGCGAAAATTAGTTACCGCTAAAGTTAATTCCCTTTTAAAAGGAAGTGTGTACTTTTGAAAAGTGAAAACAAAAACAGAAGTGGAGTTTTAAAAAAATGAAAAAATCAGTTTTTAAAATTAAATACAGATTTGTAAAAAATTTGGCTTTAATAATTTAAAATATTTTTTCAATTGGATTGGCACGGATGTGGAGCAAGAAAGGTCAGAAAGAGAAAAAGAAAAACATTTTTGCTTATATATCAGCATAATATAACAATAGGCAGACACTGTCCTGCATTCCTCATTTGTTAGGCCCCTAAGTGCTAAGAGCGTAGTCGTGTGGCGTCAAAAAAAAATTGTAAATTTGTAGACAATTCTAGAACATAGTCCGTGCTGTGTAAACAAGTTACACGCCTGGCTCAAAAAATATTAGCTGGAAAATGCTCTTAACAATGTATACGGGTCAGTAGTAATAGTCTGAGTCGCAGACCTCTACAAAACCGCAGGTAGTATAAAAGAAGCAAGAATTCGTTAGAGGATACAAGCAGCCAAGGTCAGTAAATGTACAGTCACTCATACTTGAACAAAAATTGAGGAAACAGTTTTGATTTTCCAGCTGGCCCTTGGAAAAAGATGTTGAATTTCGGGGCCGTCCACATGTACGTACGCATTAAAATGTTGAAAATCAAGTACCCCCTCCCCCTGTACGCAAATGGCTATACTCCCCCTGGTAAGTACGTACTTTTTCATTCACCCCCCACTTGGTTGAAGAAAATTTCGAATTCAAATCGTTTAGTTCGGATTTTTATTTCATACATGAAACACAATGTTTATTAAGAAACTCATTTTTTCCCTGGTGCGTATAAGAAGCGTTAAAGTCGACAAAAACTAGCAAAAAAAGGACTAAGAAAAAACTTTCTCTGCGTTGACCCCTCCCCTACCCCTGTATGCAAGCATACACTTTTGAGAAGACCCCCACTTCTCCCTTAGTGCGTACGTACTATATGGACGGCCCCTTCCGTAAAAGTGATTACCTTTCCTAAGGAAAGAAATTTTCGCGGAATTTAATTTCGCGGTTGAGAGATTTTTTTGTTTACAAAATGGCCCATTTTGCCCAAAAAAAAAGACTAATTTTAGATGTGATTTTTTTAATCCTGAGAATATTCGTGTTTCGCGGAATAATCTCTCCCTTTAGGGTAATTGTCACTTAGTCAACAGGAGGAGAAAACAGCTTATTGTGTGGATTTGAGTGTTAAAAATGTTTCATTTGAGCTGATTTTGTTTTGAGAGTTTGTTGTTGCTTGATAAATTGTTTTTTGCGCTACACAAGTTTCTGCGTAGCTAGCCGGGGATTCTATAAGGCCGGAACACCGGATTCTTCCAGTCGTCTGTACAAACTTAATCCGGTAACAATAATCGTATTATCATATGACGCCTATACTACTGTACACACATTATAAACGACTCCAGTCTACCACAAGACGAGAAAAGGATCAAGGAAGTATCAGAGTTGGGGCACAGGGTGCCAAAATAGGGAGTCACTTTGAACGGACAATAGAAAAATAGTATAAAAATCTCATTAAAAATCTGCATTTTAAAAATCCTAAGAAACATTATTTTCATAACAAAATATAATGTTAGAATGCAACCACATCTGCAACAGGGCATTTCAAAATCTGCAAAGCCATTTCAACGTTTCTTTCCTCGATAACCTTTAATTGGAACTACTTAAAAAGAACAGGAGATTCGAAATGTCATGGAAAAACACCAAATACGCTGCCTTGCTGGTTAAAGGCAATTTGATGCCCGAAACATAGAAAGAGTCATATAAAAATACATTGTTCTTACGAAACAGTATACAGTACAGTAGTAAAAATCAGGGTTTTCCGAGGAAAGAAAACAAAGCACGGCCGAACAAACTTTTAGCCTCTGTCAAGCAGACTAAGAATTTGAAAATTTATTTATCAAGATTCACTTGTTCAATTCTTCTCCTCCTTATAGCAGCCCTCGCCTTTAGCTGACACTTCAAAGTCGTATATTGAATTTATCTCGTATTCAGGCAAGCGAACTTTTCTATACCTTAGATTCCTAAACAAAGTTCTAAAAATACAATAAATTGACCACAAAAAATAAATTTTCAAAGAAGGGTTGCAAATACTAACAAGATTTGTATAAAAGATAATATTTCCTAGGCGTTATTCCATGAAAAGCGGCCAGATTGTGAGCAAGGACAGGAACCGAATTATCATCGATTTCGAGGTTTTGTAGTTAAAGATATGCCAAAATAAAATATGCTACAGTTTAAAGGTTATTAAGAGGAGAGAAGGAATTAACTTCAAGAGTGCAATGCAAATCTGATTGCCGAATCTACTCACTCGCAATAAGGCCTTGCTTTTTTAAAAATGGAATTCGTACCAAAATTGGTTCCGTCTAATATTATCCACAAACTTAAGTTTATACCATACCACATGACCTATAATAAAAGGCCCTTGTATCTAAACTTAAGTTTGGACATAAACATAAACTTACAGCAGACTTTTCGAATAGATATTTCCATTGAAACTCGAGTTAAAGACCCGAAATATTTGATGGTTTTAGTAAGTAATTAGATCATTTCTAATTCTAAGATGTTTCAATGGGAATATATAATTCGAAAAGACCTTGCTGGTAATTAAAATATCTCCTAGCAGTATTTACATATTTACATTTTCGTTTTTCACTTAGTTGTCGCTTTAGTATGTCATACGTTTATGTCAAATGTTTCCTGTTACAAAAGTGTACCTCACTGAGGTTACAGTCAAACATTAAAAAACGTAAAACATGAAGCGACGAATCAGAGTAACCAGTCAGTTTAGCACAATCAATGTGTCAACTGGTGTAGAACTTTAAAAATTCAGTCAAAGCAGATAAAGGTTCCTTTTTTTATGAATGCTGAAAGGTTGGCCTAACCTTTGCATGATAATTTGACAGTGCTTTTTTTCTGCTTTGGCTAAGTTTTTAAAATAATTAATTTGAAAATAACTAGAGTTATCAAACAGTCTAAAGACCATTCGGGGTTTAGCTTTAAAATATAAACCCTACCCAACCATTGATGTTAGAAAAGTTATGAAGAATAGGACTTCAAAATTTGAAGTTAAAGTCACGGAAAAGAAGTTCTCTTTCGAGTTGAAAATGAAAAAATACTAGAAAATACTAAGTTAATCGCATACTTGTAGTTATTAATATTCCTTAAACTACGATTCTTTTTGGATTTTATGAGCTTTTATATTTTTTGTGGACATTTTTTGAAACTTTTAATACTTTTTTTGGTTGAAAGTCAGGTCAAAAAAGTAATATATAATACGTAAGGAAAACTTTAAAATGATAATGCTTAGACTAAAATAAAACTAGGATCAAATATAAAGATAAAAATTTTAACAAATGTTGATATATGTGCCTCATCCACCTTAAATAAAGGAGACGACTAATGAAAGCTAAAAGCACTGAAAAAATTATCATCAATCAATCAACACAAGACCAATTATGATAAGATCAAGGGAAAAAGAAAAACTTAAACCCAAATCAGAGAATCACAAAATCGTAACACTTTTGATCTACAAATATCTGATCTGGTGCGGTCCTTGATAAGCTATCTGTTGAGTTTGTACCAACTGTTGCTGTTGCTGAAGGTAGGTCGCGTTAGTTGCAGCTTGTTGCTGAACAGTTTGCAACTGTCCTGACGGTCCGACAACATATGTCTCTTCCTCCAACGTATACGTTTGACCGTATTCGTCTATGTACAGTTGCTGAGATTTTTGCTGTTGTAGGACAGGTTGTTGAGGTGTTGTCGGCAGTTGAATTTGCTGTTGAACAACAGCTGGAGTATTATTGTACAACACGGGTTGTGGAAGCGCGTGTTGTGTGGGCTGTTGAACAACAGGTTGTTGGGGAGACGGTCGTACGACATTCTGTTGTTGACGTTGTTGGTTACTGTACGTTGGGTAATAAGACGGCGCCCATGTCGCGCTACGCGCTCTTGGAGCAACGGGTCCGTCGTTAACGAAGGGTAGATTCCACTGCGGATTATCGTTGGCGTCCATATTTCCACCTGTGACATTGCCGGTAACGGTAGAGATGGTTTGCAAAACTTCTCCTTGATTCTTTTTAGCCTCCTTTTCCGCTTTCAGTTTTTCTTTTCGCTCCTTCTTAGCAGCTCTACGGATTTTGCGCTCCTCTTTGGTCTCGCCTGGATGTTTACTTTTTTTCTTCTTTTTGAGAGGAGTCGTTGCAGTTGCGGTTGCCTTTGCAACGGTTGGAAGTTTCGGCGATACTTTATTGGTTTTAGCAAGCTTGGCTGGTTTGGCGTTTGGTTGTGATTGCTGGAGTTTACGTTTCAATGGGTTCGCTGGTTTCTCTTCGAGTAAAGAGTCATCAGCTTCCGTGTCTGTATCGTCGGCATCGTCAAGAAGGGAGTCGTCCTGGGTTGGTTTCGAAATGGGTGGAGTGGGCGGAGGCGGAAGCTTGTTTTTAGCTTTAGAAAATGGGTTCGATAAAGAGGACAACAGAGCTAAATGGTCGACAGGCTCAGAAGGTGCTGTGGATGAAAAGTTTTCAGAGGTGGTCGCTTTGGTAGGGTTAGTAGATCGTTCACGAAGCTTTTCAACAAGAGAATTTACAGGGGCTTTCGATACGTCCTGTTTAGTCTTTACAGATTCTAAAACTTTGGGTTTTTCGTCTGCTGGTGGGACAATCTTTGGTTTCATATCGTCAAGAGATTTAAGAGTGTTTTCGATTTCTGAGTTAACAGCGGGTTTGGTATCGGATAACGTGTTCCTTTGAGATTCTTTACCAGGACTAGAAGTTTCCGGTTTGGTAGTTTCAGAGGTGCTTGGTGTAGATTGGGTGACAGTTGAAGCTGCCGTTTCATTAGTAGTAGTGGTTGTGGGCGGTGAAGAGTTTTTACTAGATACGGTAGCAGCTGGAGTTTTGGCGGTAGTAGACGCCGCAGGTGAAGTAACAGTGCTACTACTGGCGGTAGTCGATGAAGCTTTCTCAGTAGTTGGTGACTTTTTCTTGTCGTTTCCTTTTATAGTGTCTATAGGGTTCTTAATAAACGACAACATTTTAGATGCGATCTTAGACAGCCCACCTTTCGATTCCTTTGGTTTTTTGTCAGCCTCACCCTCTTTAGTATTATCATCGGGAACTTCAGAAACGAGCGGTAATTTCGAGACATCGATACTTTTCAGTTTACCAGCAGCCTTCTCCTTCTCTTCAGCCTCCTTTGCTTTCGCTTCGGCTTCTTTTTTGCGTTTCTCTTCTTCCAACTGTTTCGCTTGTTTCTCTTTGCGTTCCCGTTCCTCTTTTTCCTTTTTCAATTTCTCTAAACGCTCTTTTTCCAATTTGTCTTTATAATTTTTAATCTCTTTCTCTGACATTTCGACATGGCAAGTCACACCGTCGCCCAAATCGACAAGTTTCTTCATCTTTCCGTCTTTGTCTTCAATAATCGTTACATTAGGACCCTTTTCTTCTTCCTGCTTTCGCGGATCGTTCTTACGTGGAGTAACACCAAACCGATACTTCTTCTCAGGTACGCTCGTTTCGTTATTTTCACCGTCTCTCTTACGTTTACGTTGACACTCCTCTTGGTATTCCACAAGAGAGCGTGCTTGACCCAGATCGTCCAAATCAGGACAAAGAGCGGGTGGTAAGGGTAGTGGCGGGCCATAAGGCATTCCATAGGGTGGAAATCCGTGTGGAGGGCCATGGTGTGGAGGCATTGGTCCGTGGTCGTATCCGTCCCAACCGTTTTCGTAGCCGTGGTGAGGTGGCCCTTGATGATGTTGTCCCCAACTCATATCATGGTCATTATATTCTTCACCCCAGTTTTGCGATTGGTGGGGATCATGAAAGTTTTGGTATTCATTTTGCTGTGGTCTGTTTCCTTCATCCCACATTGAGTCATATCGTCCGATAATACGCGGTACTGTCTTATTAAACGCTTTCGATACTTCCTCTAAAATCATATTACTCATTCGACGATGAGCGCGCTCATTCCAGTGGACGCCATCGGTCGCGCGGTGATGTTCGAAATATTTGAAAACAGCATCCAAATCAACGATGCGAAAACGACGATCAACATTATTAGCGTTCGTGAACACCTCGCGGGCGATCTCATTACAAAATTTGACTTCATTAATTTTGACCATATCCGTACCAGGGCGCATGAGAAAGCCTCCTTTAGATTTGATATGTACAGGTGGAGTTGTTAACCATATGAACAAACAATCGGGTAACAGACGTCTCAAAGCGGCAACTAATTTCTCAAGGTTCTGTTCGTACTGTTCAATACCCTTTTTGCCGTGCCGATGAACATCCCACAGAAGAGAATTCATTACTATAACATCGGTAGGTTCACAACTAAGTTCTTGTAATACTTCCTCCACATAATCACCATAACAAATAGTGACGAAGTAATATCGGCAACACGCCTCGTTGTCGGCTTTGTAGTAACGAGATTCCCGGTAATCGATCGAGTTTTTCATTTCACCTTTGACTCCACCGTAAACCAACTCATCTCCGATGAAGCTCTCTTCGCCCTAGAAGAGAATAAAAGGACATATTACTTTATGCTTTTTCTTGGTCAGCAATCATCAGAATATGAAATTACCCTTATTTTTCAATGTAGCATAATTTCTGCTCTTCAAAACGCTCGAAACAATCAAAATTGTGTTTTACAATTTTTTTCAACTGAAAAATAGCTTAGAATCAGAGTATATTAGTTTAAGTATAAGTACGTCCCAAATATTTTAAGCGGGAAAAAATAGACCCAAGACTAAAATTTAATTCCTCAAAGATTTGAAAATTGTTGAATGTCAATGAGTATTGGAACCCTTGGTTCCCTAAACAAATATTCTGGGAAATATAGTGAGAGCTACAATGTTCTTCGTGTGCACAGACTTGTTAAAAGCAAAATAACTTTTTGAAATGATCAATTAGGTCTATAAGATCACAAAAACGAGTGGTGAGAAAATTTTTGACCATTTTGCTGGTCATGTGACGTCATCAGTTTTGGTGGGGCTTGAAAATGAAAGTGAGAATTAATTGATTTTCAGGTATATGTTGTAATATTTTTTGGAATCCTTGAATAAATATCTTTCATTTGAGCCATATATAAGCTTCTAATTTTCACTTTCATTTTCAAGCCCCACCAAAACTGATGACGTCGCATGACCAGCAAAATGGTCAAAATTTTTCTCACCACTCGTTTTTGTGATTTTATGGACCTTATTGATCTTTAAAAAAAAAAGTTTCCTTTTAACAACTCTGTGCACACGAAGGATGTTTTGAGAACAGTGGATCTCACTAAATAGCCAATGAAACTAGATTATCTTCTGAGATCATAAGCCTTTCAAATCAAGATGCTGTCAAGATATTCAAGATGTTCAATAAAGAATTGACAAAATAAGAATCTACTGTTGTAACATTTTCTAAATAGATAAACTAAAGGAAATAAGGAAGAGGGGTGTTTCGTTCAAAACAGGAAGTAGAAGCATGCAAAAGTTAGAAAACTGTGAAGAACATAATTCATATTTCTACCTTTTTACGGAGTTCTTGATCGGTAAGATATCTGTTTTCTTGTAGCAAGCACACAAGGTCTTTGTATACCGAACGTTCCACTGAAAAATTGAAAGATGACGTGTTAATAAGCTAGATGGTGATATGACCTACCTGATAAAGGTAGTTGAAAATATGATGAAAGATGATGAAAATGTTTGAACGAAAAAGTGAAAGTTAACAGCATAGCAGAACAGAAATGCGTTAACTTGAAGATAATGGAGAATGTTTTACACTTACAGTGGATTTCGGATGTTTTAGAGGTAAGGAGCTCCACATACAAAAAGGGATTTTCAAACCATGCTAAGTTATGGGCAGAGACAGATAAGATAACTCAAGATTAAATGTTTAAACAGTTTTGAAATTTCATGGGGTCAAAATAATATTCTCAGAAAGTCAAAAATAATTAACACATTAGAACAAAAATGATTTCTAATGATTTTTCATGACCTCTAAAATATTACCTATAGAATAATGTATGACCTCTTTATGCACTTAAATGGACTATGAAGTTGCTTTCTTTTTTGTTGCGGAAAGGACAGGAAATGGCTATTGACAAATTGCATCAATTTATTGCTTCTAAACAGTTCTTGGAAACCTTCAATCAAATAGGTACTGGGTGTTTCAAAAAAAAGTGTTCAAGTTTGAAGTGAGGTTGGATGAAAACTAACTTAAAATTTCGGTTATCATACTTAATAATTGCTTCACGCATTCAGAAGTTAAAAAGAGAATTCGAAAAAATTTTCTTAAAAAAGCGTAATCTTCTAGAAAAAAGAAGAGATCAAATTCAAGCTTACAATAACACTCAAAAAAAATTTTTTTTGAGACTTTTTTGACACCTTAAAGGTTTTCTACAAGAATAAAATAAGCTTATTTTAAGCAGTGTCTTCATGCTGAGTCAGAAAAATTAAAGCTACTTTTATACGCGACGATATCCTGCAAACAAGTGAAAGATCGAAAGTTGTTTCGAGATATGACCTCACATTCTATTGCTTTTGTAAATAAAAAAATAGCAAAGTTGATTTTGAGCAAATTTATAATCGAATGTTTTGTTTATAAATAGAAAACGTTCTATTTATGATAAACATAAATGCATTCGAAAGAGTATCAGTAAAAGTCCCTTTATTTGAGGAATGTTTCATTCAATGTATTTTCATTTTTTCAAAACCTTTTTCTAATCTTGTCGCACATCAGTATCATCAAAGCCTTTCAATCAAAAGAAAACCTTTATAAGATTCGAGGGCCTTTCGAATGTTTTGATTATCAAAAGAATAAAAAAAATCGTTGATATCGAAAAATGTTAATTTCAGTAATTAAAACTTTAAACTGATAGACCTAGGTATGAGCCAGGAAGTATCTTATCCATTTGGTGGACTAACTTTCTTGGTTTTTTTTTTGTTCCTTATGGTAATAAGAATATTTTAAGCTTCTGGGCCACCTGGATTTCTCCCCTGGGTATCCATAATAGCGGATTTTTGGCCATTGGACCCCCGTAGGCCAAACTGAAAATTCTTTCCAACCCAAATATAGGCTTATCATAATATCAATCGATCGGAAATTTGATACTGATTAATTTTGAGATACAAAGTTGGGTCTGAAAACTTTTCTATCTCGAGATACAAATCACTTTCGTTTTCTAAGGTTTGGCTGCAGTTGTAGGCAGGTTATCATGGAGTAAGGCAATTCTTTTAGTCATAACTCAAGAAATATGCATTTAAACATACTAAAACTTTATGTGCTCCTAGAAAAGGCAATAAATATTGTTTGTGCAAATTTTCAATAAGTTTGCACTAAAAACGTGTAATTTACAGACCAGAGTACAATTTCCTTACCGTCAAAAGAAAAGATCTTTTTCTCTCAAAAATGGCCTTTTTCTCTGAAATGAATGAGTGAAATGATTCTTAATAAGGTTTAGAGCCACTCAGTTCTTTGTATTATACTCAGAGGGGTACTTGGGGAAAATATAAGGGCTAAATGTGTCTGGTCAGCACTTTATAAGCATGATTTTTGGTAAGACATGATCCAAAAAATGCTATTGCTCAAAAATTTGACAAATTCTCTCATTGTATCTAAACATTAAACAAATTTGAACCTTCTATTTTTTAGTTTGACAAATGCAACGAGTTAAGAATACATGTAGATCGTTATGTGTATTTTACAGACCAGAATTAAGTGCTTCTAGGTCCTAAAACGTTTAGACTTACCACGGAAAAACCCGAGCTTGAGAATTTTACTGAGTTTAATCCATCAAAATCCTCTACTTCCTATATCTTTATTATTCATGCATGTAACGAGATTTAGAAGGCTCAGAATCTGTGTAACCTGTCTTCAAGACTTCGAGAGGTGCTTAGACTTGTGCCCAACTTACAAACGCTTAGTTTTTCGGCCTATATTTGAAACTCTTTGAAACAAACTCAAGCAAAATCTAGCATCAATGCAACGACTTGGATGTGTGCGCACACTACTAAACGGTGTATTGAACGGTATTCTTCGACCAAGGGACAAATTTTGATTGATTTTGATTTAGTTTCAAAATAGTACGTCTTTTAAAAAAATCAACAACATCACATATATAATTGATTTACTTTACATGCAACGGATGCGTGATCCACACAACAGTAAAGGATATTATACCTAATACATGTGCATGGGATGACAGTGAATGGCTTCTCTTTACACCAGGTGTCCGGTGAGGTGACTTATCGAGTGGTCTAGCCTTTCCTCCCCTTTTGGACCACTTGGTGCTCCCCACATCCCTCCTAAGCTTGGATTGCCTTGTCTGCGTGAGACGTCAGACTTTAAATTACTTTCCTCAAAAAGAACAAAGCCCCCCCCCCAATTTAAAGGGCTAAAGAGTCGTCTCGTTAGAGTTGTTAACGCAATGGTTTATTTCTTGCAAGCTTGTTAGACACTAGCACAGATTTCTTGCACAGTCGCTGAACGGCCTGTAGAGTTTCTATCCCTCACATGGTATGGGTTGGTCCTAGCAAAGTAACATTTACTTTTCATTAAGTGAAACACAGCACCGTGTTGGAGTTAAGTCCTGATCTCCTAAACGGTGTACACTACTGCACCTTCACAATGGGATAATTCATAACTGGACGTCTATCTTCTATTGTGTCTTTGAAGCGAGCTTCGTTGCCGCCTGTATTTCAAAATTGGTATAAAAAATCCGACAATATTCCCTTACAATCCTATTTCTTTGAATTACTTAGGTAAAATGATTGATTCAAAATTTAGAAATATTACTCGGAGTTTTGACAAGTTTAGTCTCTGTTATCTTTGTTATGATATTGATAAAAGACTTTAGAAAAGTAGAACAACAGAGACTTTTGTCTAAGTTTTGACGTTGTTAGCAAGGTTTCCATGAGGTATATCATCAAGATTTATTTCATTTTATGTTTTTAACGAGGCGGCAACAAAACTACAGTGCTTTCTACAAAAATACAAAGGAGATCGATGTCCAGAAAACCTTAAGACCTCATGAGAGGAAAGGAAAATGGAATTGTCTGAAAATGGAAATGTCCGAACCAAAAAGAAATTATAAGATCCAGATTTCTTAATATTATACTTAAATTTTTGTAAGAAAACGAGGATAGTTTTGACATGTTGAAGTACCTAATGTAGCTTAAGAGAAAAAAGGGAAGCTTTATTTTATGTGGCAATAACTTTTTAAAAGCGCTTTTAGTTAAAATTCCTAGAGTTTGGCTTCTTCAACTAGTTGAAGGGGTTGTGTTACATTCGTGTAGTAGTAGCGGATATACAGTGATGCATTGGAGCATTATACATCCTTATAATGGCAACAGTAACAAGCATAGCCCCAAGCAGGTTCACGCAAATATAGCTCCATCATTAGGCTTCCATTACAATGGCCTAGGCTTATCGCCTACATCTAGGTACCTCTCTCGAAGCTATATTATGCTGAGCTTTTGTGGCCCTACAGACAACACAGATTCTGAGCCCTCCAAATCTCATTAATAGATAATATGAATAATGATATTAAACTCAGTAAAATTCTAAAGTTCGGGTTTTTAAGTAGCAATCCTAAGCGTCTTAGGACAAGACAAGCTCCTAGGAGCACTTAAATCTGGTCTGTAAAATACACACCGCGACGATTTGAATATGTTCATGATTCTTTGCATTAGTCAATCTAAAGAACAGAAGGTTCTTGTTTAATGTTGAGATACAATGAGATTTTTTCAGTAATTGTTTGGAAATTTCACCGTTGTTGGATCATGTCTTACCAAAAATCATGCTCATAAAGTGCTGACCGGGCACATTTAGTCCTTATTTTGTTGCTAAGTTCCCCCTCTGAGTGAGATTAGGAAGAAGTGAATTGCTCTAAACCTTATTAAGAAACATTTCACTCATTTATTTCAGGGAAAAAGGCCATTTTTGAGAGAAAAAGATTTTTTTTGACGGTAAGGAAATTGTACTCTGGTCTGTAAATTACACATTTTTAGTGCAAACTTATTGAAAATTTGCACAAACAATATTTATTGCCTTTTCTAGGAGCACATAAAGTTTTAGTATGTTTAAATGCATATTTCTTGAGTTATGACTAAAAGAATTGCCTTACTCCATGATAACCTGCCTACAACTGCAGCCAAACCTTAGAAAACGAAAGTGATTTGTATCTCAAGATAGAAAAGTTTTCAGACCCAACTTTGTATCTCAAAATTAATCAGTATCAAATATCCGATCGATTGATATATGATGTGCACCCTCCCGGTGGTGCACCCGTGTGTGGGGTCTTCCTGGAGGAATGGCGATCATAACAGTTAGCCTAACTCGTGAGGTCTGTTCACCCGTATATACTATATATGTCACTCTATAAATAACCTTGAATTTCGGAAATTTAGCAGCCGTCGTGGCCCAGTGGTTTAGACTATGTGTTTCGTAATTGGAAACATGTAGGTTCGAACCGGGGTAAAGTATTGAAAAGTTTCAAAAAATTTTCTAAGTCTCCGTGCTTGTCGGTGCATCATGAAGATTTAGCCATAGGTCAATGGCCAAAAATCCGCCAATATGGATACCCAGGTGAGAAATCCAGGTGGCCCAGAAGCTTAAAATATTCTTATTACCATAAGGAACAAACAAAAAAAAAAACGAAAGTTAGTCCACCAAATGGATAAGATACTTCCTGGCTCGTACCTGTCTATGACTGTGTCGCATCACAACAAAAATGACACTTTTTCGAAAGAGAAATTTTAAATAGCTCAAAATTTAAATTAGTCTTTCCTCTCTGATGGAGAAAAGTTTAGATTTATAATATTTTCAGTTTTCTTGCAATGGAAATTCAAACTTGTACACTTTGTTTTTGAAATGTCCGGTATAGTGCTTGAATGTTATACAAGTGGCCCTATGGGGAGACAATGGCTCAGCTACCTACAAGCTGATTCATTATTATCCAGCCACTTGAAATATTAGTCATTATTATTATATCTATTATATTATTAATAGCGGTAGTCTTAATTTCTATTTTCTGTGTGTCACTTTCGTTTTCGCAAGCATTGTTTTTGATCTCGATAAGTTTGTTTTGATTGATAGATCGGATAGAGCCTGGTTTAGACTGTGTTCAGCCTTCGTTTTGAAATTTAAGGCCCATCTACATTTAGCAATTTCAATTTCTGCCCTGACTTGCCTGCTATTTCTTTCTCTTTTCTTTTATATCTTTTCAAATGTAATTATTAATGATCCTAGTTATTAATGACATTCAAATTCTTTTCAAAACAAAACATTACCTTTCAAATGTAAATCAAAGCATAAAAATCAAAAAGTTTGTCGGCAACAACAGCATTCAAAGGGGGATAAAAAGCAAAACAGAAAATTAGGCCACATCTTTCTTCTTATAAAAACATTCAAGAAAATTCATGTCGTCGTTACTGTTATAGAGAATGTGTACGTCATTTTACATATTTAAATTCGAAAAGTTATGACAAGGGATTAACAAAAGCAATTTAGGATTGTCTTATTACTTTTTTAATCTGATAAAAACAAAGAGTTGCACTATTCTTTGTAGCATCCCCACTTTTTCCTGAAGAATTGCCATTTCTACATTTCACTGCTCTACCATGACATGAAATTTTTTCTCACACTAGCGAAGGGAAAAAAAATTTACTTGCAGAGTGGTTTCAGACGACTCTGGTACGGTATAATTTTGATAACGATGCTCTTTCTGATAATTTCTTATTCAAACAAAAAGTTACGTCACTGCAGTACACAATCCAAATATGGTTAAAAGATGAGACACCCGGGGGAGGGCTAGAGTCAAACTTTGAAGAGATTTTTTTATTGATCGTGCTTTTAAGCCAGCTTCAACATCCAACGGACTTTTAGTGCGTTCCGCTAGTGCAGCTTAACCGACGTGCGACATTACCCTTCAAAGAAGAATTTTAAAAGATATGACTCCTCGTAGAAAATTCTGATTGTGTTAAAGAATTAGAATGAAAGCCATTTAAAAGCCATATTCTCTAAGAACCAGGCAGTTCACACGCGTGTTCCAAAAAGCAAAACAATGGAAATGCGTCAATCCGTTCAGCTGAGCAAAATGACACAAAAATGACAAAATGACCTCTCAAGACTTTTCAATATCTTTTTGTTTGGTAAAGCAACCAAAATCTCAAATAAAAAGTATCTTAACAAGGAATAGATAAGCTTTTCATTTAGCCAAACAGAAATACTTTTACCAAAAATATATTAAAGGTCCAATTTCTTCAGCCAAATCCAAATTTTGCCCTGCTCAATCCTCAGGCTGCACTAAAATGGTTGACTTAGCTGTGACAGATCATTTCGATGGAATTTGTTGGAATGTTTGCAAGGCTTTTGACAGAAAATCCTTTGTTTTATTGTCAATGACAGTGCCGTTATTAATTTTGTTAGATCTGACATATTGGTTTGTAATTGCACTTTATAGTTTTGATTCCCATTGAAGAATCATATTCTGGTTTTCATGTTATTAGATGCTGTTTTAGAGCTTTAGAGCTAGCCTGTTAAAAAATTTTAAAAATTATTTATTTTTCTTTTGCCATGTGTACTAAAAGATTCTACAATGTTTGGGGAACAAAATATGCTAAAGTTTTGCTATTTTTAATTTTTAATTTCTTTGCTTAAGGTTTGTTTTTTCTTTGTGAATTTTCATCTTCAATCTTTATTTTTAAAGATTGGATATTTTATCAATTATCATGGTTTTTCAGGGTTTATTCTAGAACTATTTGGGAGTAGAGAGCTTTTTACATAACTTAAAAAGGTTTAATTCTTTAGATATATATAGTCAAAAGTTTAGACATTGGTGATTTATTTCTTAGATCAAACATCAAACAGATCAAACACACGCATTTCCAAATCCAACATGCGTGTTCAAGGGGGGGGGGGTCATGCAGTTGGTACCAGACATCATGATGGTTAGTACCCTGGTGGGCCTACGAATTGCAAGGAGGGTGTCAAATACCACGTGACGTTCAATAATAAAATCAACTTTTCGTTCCGATTGCATTCAAAAATAGAACCCCAAAAAGTGAGGTTTTCAATCACAGCCACTTTTTAGCCCACAGCGTTGATATTCTTGTGGCTGCTGTGTAGTACAAAATTCTATAAAATAAGGAAATTGATGAGCTTTCCAAAAATGTGGCTCCCTTTGAAGTTGAGTGATTCAGTCTTGAAATATAAGATGGCAAAGTGAGGGCAGGTTTTGTGGCTGTATGTCATGTGGCTCACTCAACGGGTTGGCTTATGTGCTGTCCTGCTTTAAGACTTCAATATTTTTTAACCGTTTTTCTTGGAATTGGTAGTTTGAGGTCTGATAAAGATACTTATGGGTTTAATTTGTGGCTGCAGGGTTTTCAATGGGCTTAAAATGTGGCGTCAATCAAAGCATATATGAAAAAATCGTCAACTTTGAGCCGCAATTCTAGCCCAGTGACCCAATGATTTTGGTTCCATTTTTGATATTTTTTGGATAAACCCTTTTGCTACGAGTTTCACCTGAGAAAAATGATTTTTACTCATTGAACAAATTTGTGGCTGCTGTTTTATCAACATAGTGTTTTTCTTGATTTGTGCCGCAGTTTTGGCCCATTTTACAAAAAAAAATTTTTCAACCTACTTATATCACCTTTAGAACCAATATTGTGAAGTTTCGTTTGAAAAGAGTTATTTTTAAAAAGGATATTCAAATTTCTTTTTTTTTGCTGTTTTTGAAAACCTCACGCAATTTTTGAATGCCATCTTCCATAAAACAGCAAAAATTGCAGAAAAACAGCATTTTTCATTTATTTATGGTAACCTGCATCAGTTGAGGAGCCCTCGAATGAATGACCTGGCTGGTCATTAAAATACAAAGTCAAATCAAAACAAACCTGATTTACAAAAAATTTGCAGGTGGTAAAATGTATATCTCTTAATCATAAGTCATGCATAATTAGGTTTAATAGTATCATTAAATTTAAGGTTACGTGTCCAGCAGCCATAAAGAAACGTCTGAATTCTCGCCATCTTGAAATTTATGATCTCGCATGATTTTTTATTATTCTCTTTTATTCACCTGAGATTCTGTCGGCGAGTAACTCGCCAAAGATACTTACCTGGCAAAAATGAGATTCTAAAATGGTAGAAGAGTAGAGAAGCAAGCAGAGCTGCATAGTTCATTTGTCTTGAAATTTTGCTGCTTTGAATGGTCAGGCATTTGAGGAATATGCAATTTTCCCTCCACTGATGCAAGTTACCCGACTTCACTGTACTTTTTTACTTTTCTGCTGATTCAGCATGTTGTTATCGTTGAAAAAATTGCTGTTTTCAGCAATAGTTGCCAAAAAGAGAAACAATACACCATTCCAGTAATTCGCAAAACAGATGCACGCACATAATTTTGTTACTCTCCACTGTTTGGTCTCTGGTGGAGGTTTTTTGTTTTAGTTTTTCTCAAGTTCTGTCAATCAGAATCCCCTCAAATTTAAGTATGTTCTTCCTATTCATGATATTAGGCCTGGGTCACCAATAAATTGTGTTCGGATCCTCCAACCAACTCACTTTCTATCTTAAAAATCCAACCCTTTTCTAGTCAGAAAGTCGGAAAATTTGTCGGATTTTTTACTGTAGTGATATTATTCAAAGAATTTTGCAGATTCAGCGTAGCCAGCATTTTGATCATCGAGTGTCATCGAGGCCTTATTAAACCACCCTGATAATCAAAAGTTAGAAGCTGCAAACCCATTTTCCCTAATCCCTTGCAGGCAAAAATGCGTTTGTTTACCTCCAAAACAATTTCATACACAACGGTGGAGCGCACATTTTTTTTGCCCGAGCCATTTCTCGGAAGTTTGAATTACGGGAAAGGTGTATATATTGCCGCTTTTATCTTAAACATCCAACTGAATTTCCATTAGAGCTTACAGTAAAGTAACACATCCCCACAGAATCCTCAAAATTTAATCCCCACGAAAAAAGATGGCAGGTGAAGCGAAAGGATTGAATTGAATTAAAATCTGACAATTATGTCACCCAGTCTGGAAAGGAGGGAAATGTTACACCGGAGCTGCTCCAACTTAACTGGAAAAAGTTGAAGCGGCAGATCTCAAACCTAAAATCTACGCCGGAGATATCCGGCGCACAAGGCACAAATTTCCAGACTGGTACCGTGAGATTGGGTAACTTGCATCAGTGGAGGCTAACATGCATAGCCCTCAAATGAAAGACCTGGCTGGTCATTAAAATACAACTATGCAGCTCTGCTCGCAGCTCTACTCTACCATTTTTGTTTTGGTTTAATTTTGTAATTTAATGACCAGCCAGGTCTTTCATTTGAGGGCTATGCATATTAGCCTCCACTGATGCAAGTTACCTAATCTCACGGTATGTCACCCGCCCCTGCAAAAATAAATTGATTTCCTGGCAAAATTTCAAAAGGCCCAGGAGAATCAATTCATCATGCAAGAAAAAAGCCCAAATCACTGGTTCCCACACAATCAGGCGATAAACTAACTGCTCAAGGAGCATAAAGAAAAAGAAACAACAAGATACTTACCAGAATCCCCAATAACGACAAGAGTTTTACCAGCTAATAGCTCTTTGGCATCCTCGTGAAGGTAAAGAGCCATGTTGGGGAGTAATCTAATACATTTCCAGAAGGCTTTGACCAGTAATTTCAGTGCTTTCTGCTTTGTGTTCTTTGCCTGGCAAGCTTCTGCAGAAAGTGTGATCAAATTTTTCACTTTTACTGCACATGCTCAGTGCTCAGTTTGTTTCCCGCAGCCAAAGGCGTTTGAGCGGGCGTTGTAAACGGCACCCTTGCGATTTTTTGTACTTAAAGGGACATTAAAGTAGTAAAATGTAAACATTGCGCGAACCACGTGTCATTAAAGAGAACAATTAAAATCACATGTCCAAAACAAACTTGTAAAACAATTGAACAATCAAAATTAGCCATATTTGGGTTGATTTTTTATTTTGACATGTGACATTTGTTTTGATTTTGTATCCGCTGCATACAGTTTGTTTACAAATTTCGCAAGTACTGTTATGTCCCTTTAAGGGCTCTGACCATAGTCCAAAAATTGATTTTGGTATTTGAACATAAAAGTTATATTTCAGGTTCCTTAACACTTTTAACAAAGAATTGCCTTTATAAATTGCTTTTTAATCGAATCCCTTAAGAGTAATTAAGAATTTAATTGCAAAAATGACGTTATGAACTTTAAAAAGATGTTAATAATATGTTGCATCACCCTCTTTTACAAAAAGTGCTTAGTTTTAATGGGTAATTAACTTTTTTGTTTCAAAATTTCTTTACACTGTCCGCAAAGAATTGAACTATTTTAAATTTTGCGGAAAATTTTTCTAAAAAGATGTGTCAAAAGTTATGACTGTTTTTTTAAGCAAAATCCAGATGAAAAATTGATGAAAAACCACTATTTTGAAGATTTCGAGACAAAGAAGCATTTACAAAAATTTTCCTCAAAAATTTTTATTGTTCGGTAAAAGATACACCATCTACTGCAAAAAATTTTTCAAAATGTTTTTTCTTCGCCGAAACTAAGCTCTTCAAAGTTGAAATACTCTTCCTCGCAAAAGTCTTCATTTTCTTCTTCATCAAGTTTATTCAATGCAATTTTTGAATTTTCAGATTCAGGAATAGTTTGTCTAACAGAAAATGTATAACATGATATAGTTTTGTTGGTTACATCAGTCAGAAAACACATTTTAAACACGGCAATTATGAAAAATTCACTATGGTCAGAGCCCTTAATCATAACAAGAGCCGCAAAAATGTGGTCAAAATTTATTTTAAGGGTGGCCTGAATTTGAGTTAAAAGGCTAATTTTATCCTCCTAGATTACTGTTTAATTAGCGGTATATTTGACATGAAAAATAAAGTTGTAACTGAAAATTTGTCAAGTTCCAGGACACCGTCATCACTGTTATTGTCATAATTCTCAAGATATAAAAAGATTTTGTGTCACATAGATGATTTTTCATAATTGATCTATAGAATAATGATATTTCTTTAACTACGATGAGTAAATTGTTACTAGAAAGTTAGGAAAAAACAACAAGTTTGTGATAAATATTTACAAAAAGAAATCCTTAAAAAAATTCAAAAAATAAAAACAATTTTATGTACAAAGATAAAAAACAAATAAAATATTGTGCCCAAAACGGAAATAAATGAAGTAAGTATTTAATCGCATTGTGAGTAAGCTTCGAACTATATAAAATGATTAATTTCAGTTCTTTGTCCAGGGGACAATGATGACCTATTATACGTGCGACCCTTCAAGCTTCCCAAAGCGCACTGTAAGGGTTGAAATCACAAAGATGAGAAAAATCGCACTCTAAGGCCGTGTAATATTTCGAAAATCTGACCATATTTTGCCTGAAAATGGTCAAAAAATTTCAAGAAAATGCACCATAAGGGTCGATTTTTCGCTCGATTTAACTCAAATTTTTCAAAATTTTCTCTGCACTGTAAGGGTCCGATTTCAAAGGCCTAATTTTGGGCCGCACGTATGGTCGTTTTTGAATCGAGTGCCCCCTTAACTCAATAAAGATTAATTACATGCTTTTAATAAACAAAACCTAAGTAATCGAACCTTATTGGTTGAAAAGTATATCACATGACTTTTCTTGAAGAATATTCGTCTTTCTCGATGAACCATATCAATGTATTCAAGTCATTTTTAGCTCACGAAATACTCTTGATCGCGAGATGCCTTGGAGTTCTTACAAGATACTTAACTGATTGGTTATTTTTAAACAATAGGGATGACGCGTTCTTTAGAAAAAGTAATAAAATCGTTTGTCTCAACATTGAACGACCAACAGAGTCATCAAAGAACTTGTAAAAACTCCAGCTTGACCCTTGATCGCCAGTAGTTGAATTCTATGAAAACAACGAATTCATGCCGTCATATTATTTGGATGAAGTCTCAATCAATTCATGAAGTTTTCTTGTACGATTTTCAACTCTTCAATCATTCCCAATAGCTTGACTGCAGGTCCCAGCTTGAAGCCCATGTGCGAAAGGACAAGATCACGTTGAAGCAATAAGAGAGCTTTACCATCAATTTCCTGGAAAGAGGAGTTCAACACACATTACAATACAATACAAATACAATACTATCTAGTCGGCTCAGGAGAAAAAACGATTGCGTGGACTAACTAGATATTCTCGTTCCTTATGACAGTAAGCTCCGGAGTTTCTCATATTATCATATATATTCCATAATGGCAGATTTCTGGAACTTGGGTCCTCTTTCTGACCCTGTAGGCAAAACGGAATTAGTTTTGAGTCAAATACAGGATTTCACCATATACCAATCGATTAGTAACTTGATGGTGAAAATATGCTTTGATGTCCAAGATTAAAAAATATAACTTGAGATATAACTTGAACCTGAAAGAATTTTTTTTGCAACACGAAATTAAAAAACTTACGTTTTCTTTAAAGTTATTGACGTAATCTTTCAAGTCAGTTTGACCAATGAAAACCATGACGTCATCAATCGTCCAAGTCTTCGGTGCTGACTTTATGTCGATTCCATCAACTTGAAAAAAAGGGGAAAAGAGGGCATTAAAATCGTCTATCAGCTCAAACTACTATTTTTGATATGCAAACAATATGTACTATAGTTATCGCATGACTTCGAGTGGAGTACGAGAAATATTTTACGAGTTCCGAGATTTTCTGTAATGAGGAGAGGAAAAATCTCGGTAAAATTTCGGAGCGGAGTGTTGAACATTTGAATGAACTTTTCGAAAAAACAAGTGACACTTTTATGGACCTACCTGGTTATCAAACTAATCAATGAACATTGAAACACATAAGACAAAAAAATAAAGAAAAATGAAAGGATATATATTTGAAGAAACTATCAACACTATTGAAAAAGACTTTTGAAAAAGAAAAAAAAGCTATTAAACGCTTTTCTTTATAAAAACAATCCACTGTCAGACAAATGCACAGCTTAATAAATAAGGTTTCCAGAAAACTCAAACCATCGCGCTCTACCGTGACATTTTCTTCTTTTAGAAAAAATAATAAAAAATAATAATTTGGATTAAGAACATTGGTCTATGCTTATAAATAGTAATTCTTATAGATAAAGATTCGTTTTTCAGCCAAAAAATAATAAGTGTTTCTAGAAAGCTCAAACCATCGCGCTCTACCGTGACATTTTCTTATTTTAGAAAAAATAATAATAAAAATAATAATTTGGATAAGGACATTGATCTATGCTTAGAAATAGTGATTCTTATAGATAAAGATTCGTTTTTCAGCCAAAAAAATAATAAGTGTTTCTAGAAAACTCAAACCACTGCGCTCTACCGTGACATTTTCATGAGAACATTGATGTATGCTTATTAATAGTGATTCTTATAGATAAATGTGCGTTTTTTAAGCCAACAAAATTTTTTTGCAAAAATCTACTTGAGCCATCTTTTACCTATGATGGTACCCTACTTTCATGCAAAAAATCAGAAGAAATTAATGATCCAATTTTTCACAAAGTCCAAAAAAACCCGTTTTTTAGCCGTTTTTTGGCCCAAATTCGCCTAAAATTTTGTTTTCGAAAAACGGGCTCCGTCACATTTTGGCCACCACCATTTTGCACCTTTGTACCAAAAATCAAAAAATTCCTATGATTCAATCCTGAGATAAGTTGGTAACAGACGAACGAACGAACGAACACAGGTTAATTTATAGGACCTCCACCCCACCGGGGTAGGTCCAAAAAACATTCGAAAACAACCTGTCTAGGAGAAATTTTCAAAACAAAACAAGAAGTTTTCGCAGTAGTTCACACAGATGATTTTTTTATAAATTCTTACACTGAATTCTTATTCTTTTGGGTCGGGAGCAAGCAAAACACTGGTGTAGGATCAGGTAGGATACGCCATGTATTATTTTACCAACAATTATGATATTATTTCCAGGAAGACAGAAACAGTTGATGTCGAAAATGTAGAAAAAAGTTCTAGGTAGAGCAACATGTGATTGCATTGAACGAAAATAGAAGCTACTAGAAGGTTCCCCCGCATCACAAACACCAGTTAAAGTCTGCTTGCATATTGAGACCCTTAAAATACTATATCGTGGGTTGTGAAGATAAATAGGTTTAACATTATGTATGATAAGGAAGAATCTTCATACCTTGTAACTTGACTAGTCGCTTTGTTTTGGGTTTCGGCTCGAACGTATCATCAGTCGATACCACAGAAGTAAGAGTCCGTTCCTTGTCGTTTTACCGAGCTCAAAGTTTCGTGTTTTTCCGTATGCGAAGACTCATTTATCGGTTTCTGGACAGTCGTTAGTAGCGGTGGTTCGAACACCGAATCTTTACGAGAATTTGAAGTCGCGTTCGGTGAGTCGCATTCCGAGTCACGACGCCCACCGAAATCATATGACGACATACTGTAGCTTATATTCGGCGAATGTTCGGTGCGAGATGTCGATTCTGATCGGCTATACGAGTCATTTCGGTTACTATGCGAGCTGTAGCTTGAATGCGTGCCGTATGCTTTTCGACTATGTGACTGGATTGCTCGGTGATATTCGTGAACAGACGACAAAGAACGAACACGATTATTATTGCAACGAGTACACGGTAGTCGGGACTCGGTGCTCGAGAAAATGTTCGGACAGCACCGTAAATTGTCGGAGAACTGTTCTAATACACGCCAGAAGGTAGATACACGATCGATACTATTAAGACAACACTGATAAGTTACACCGTCGCAGATCGCCTTGATAACACAATTTCCACGACCTGAAAGATTGCAAAGAAAGTGGCTTAGCCCTTCAAGTACAAGTGCCTTTTTTAAAAAGGCTTTTTATTACAAAAACGACTAAATCAATCTTCAAACCACTTTATCCCCGGATCTAGATTGAATTAGAAGCTCTTTCATAACCCATTGGTATTTCAATCCGTTCATGGAGTATAAAAATTTGGAATGAACAGATGAGAAAAAGAGTCTGCAGAGTTGACACTCGATGCAGGCATTTGAAAAAATCCCACAATTTGGTGTTTTCCCTCAGATCTTATCGGAAAATAAAAATCCCGGATCGGGAAGCAAAAAGCGAAGATTTAAAGGGGGCTCTATTGTATAGTAACACTACTGTTGCTCTTACTAATTTTCAACAGCCGGCTTTAAACTCCACATCACAATTTCTCCCGTGCGCTAATTTTTACGGACGGAAACTAACCTGGCTTTAAGAAACCGAAAACAGTCTTAGGATCAATAGCACATCGGATGACATCTTCCAGAACGTTTTTCAATACAGTGACCATGTTGCCATTGTAGATACGTTGCATTGATTTCAATTTGTTCAATTCGATGTATGGGCCACAGTAACATTCAAGGTTGAGAAATACTTCAACTGAAAAGTAGAAAGTTTGAATTGGTTATGGTGGCCCATCATTTGTTCAATTCGATGTATGGGCCACAGTAACATTCAAGGTTGAGAAATACTTCAACTGAAAAGTAGAAAGTTTGAATTGGTTATGGTGGCCCATCATTTGTTCAATTCGATGTACGGGCCACAGTAACATTCAAGGTTGACATGGAATGAACCCCCCCCCAGCCCGCAGGGGGGGGCTACAACCAAAATCTTCCTAAAAAAGGCTGGGGGCTGGATTTTTTTTTAATTTCAGGGGGTACCTATGATCTCTGGGGTACTTAACTTTTATACAGTAAGGTCTGGGGGCTGGGGAACTATATTTTATATCTTGCTTTTATCTAACTATCATTATTCTTTTTAATTATAAAAATATACAAATTTTTCATTTCTTGACATATACATAAGTCACAGGGGGTACCAATCACAGGGGGTACCTACTAACGTCTGTTGTTTGGGGGTACCTATTTTCTTAGGGGGTACCTAAACCCCTGGTCCATGCCATGAGTTGAGAAATACTTCCAACAAAAAGTAAAACAAACAAAATCGAGTGACATTGTATATTTTATTATCCAGGGTGCACCATCAATATGAACTCCGTTGGTAGAGCGGGTTCAGTAACAAACCAAGAGAAGGGAGAGAGCTCGAATTCACTTCGGAGTTTAACAGTTCGCTATTAGGCGTTGTGATATATCAGTGTTGGTAAATTATGGTCTGAACAGGTTACAGTTGGAAGAATATATTTTTCTTCTCAATCCAACGACTTTTCATCTTTGGACGAAAAATAGAAATAAATATTTTTGCTAATTCACAAGAAACAATAGAAAATGAGTTATTCGTTGAGGTGCCACCTCACTTGAAAAAGAATTTAGTTTAGCCGTTTTGTTGAAAATGTTAACAGCTTCAAAAATCCTTAACAGAATAACCAAAACAAGTTAGGCAAATAAGACATTTTCAATGGCACTTTGATTATTAGCTCTGTAAGCATAGTACATATAAGCATTAATTTTAATGGCTCTTCAGCCATTTACATGTAAAAGGATGAAATGGTAACCAAATAATTCAAAATCGCTATAAAATTGGTTTTAAAAAATATATTTATTGTGGGGAAAAAAGGTTACATATAAACTATTTACAAAAATTTTTAGAGAGAAAAAAATACTAAGGGAAAAAATAAGTATACGGAATGTTTTTGCGATTTGCAATGATCAATCATTGTTGGGCGCTTAAATAAAAGAAGTTGTATAATTTATCGCGCCATGTTGGAACCGCTTTAACGTGGCGGTTGGTTGTGATTTCATTTGGACTGATCGAGGATTCGAGTTGCACTGCTACGTTTTTCTCGGGAACGAGAGGTGCAAGTGACTCAATCGAATTAAGATGTTGTTTAGATTCGATACAGTCTTTCGTGATTTTGTTTTGGAGTTCAGCCTTTGTTTTCATGAGGTTCATCCAATGAGTGGTTGCGTTCAAAGCTTCCGTCAACTCTAACTTCTCACATTTGGTCTTTTGCAAGTCCCCGTGAGCTTGTTTGCAGTTTTGACGAGCTTCGCGTAATTGTTGTTGAGAAGAAACCAGCTCTTGATTGAGATCAGCCATCTTTGCAGACAGCGAATCTCTCTCTTGAGTAGACTTCTGTTTTTGAACAAAACTTTTCTTGATGAGCTTGCCCACTTCGGCTTTGATGTTATCTTTCTCACCGCGAGAAATGTTCAAGTCGTTTTGAAGAGAAACCAGCTCTTGATTGAGATCAGCGATCTTTGCAGACAACGAATCTCTCTCTTGAGTAGACTTCTGTTTTTGAACAAAACTTTTCTTGATGAGCTTGCCCACTTCGGCTTTGATGTTATCTTTCTCACCGCGGGAAATGTTCAAATCGTTTTGAAGAGAAACCAGCTCTTGAATGAGATCAGCCATCTTTGCAGACAGCGAATCTCTCTCTTGAGTAGACTTCTGTTTTTGAACAAAACTTTTCTTGATGAGCTTGCCCAATTCGGCTTTGATGTTATCTTTCTCACCGCGAGAAATGTTCAAGTCGTTTTGAAGAGAAACCAGCTCTTGATTGAGATCAGCGATCTTTGCAGACAACGAATCTCTCTCTTGAGTAGACTTCTGTTTTTGAACAAAACTTTTCTTGATGAGCTTGCCCACTTCGGCTTTGATGTTATCTTTCTCACCGCGGGAAATGTTCAAATCGTTTTGAAGAGAAACCAGCTCTTGATTGAGATCAGCCATCTTTGCAGACAGCGAATCTCTCTCTTGAGTAGACTTCTGTTTTTGAACGAGACTTTTCTTGACGAGCTTGCCCAATTCGGCTTTGGTGTTATCTTTCTCACCGCGGGAATTGTTCAAATCGTTTTGAAGAGAAGCCAGTTCTTGATTGAGATCAGCGATCTTTGCAGACAACGAATCTCTCTCTTGAGAAGACTTCTGTTTTTGAACGAGACTTTTCTTGACGAGCTTGCCCAATTCGGCTTTGATGTTATCTTTCTCACCGCAAGAAATGTTCAAGTCGTTTTGAAGAGAAGCCAATTCTTGATTGAGATCAGCGATCTTTGCAGACAACGAATCTCTCTCTTGAGAAGACTTCTGTTTTTCAATGAGACTTTTCTTGACGAGCTTTCCAAATTCACCCTTGATCGAGTCGACTTCTTTGTTGCTCGTTGACAGATCTGAGCTCAGCGATTGAACATTGAGTTTCAGTTTCGCGTTCTCAGCTGTGAGGTTTTGCACCATCCGTTGCAAACGTGCAACATCTTGTGCATTGTTTGTAGAACCAATAACCAATTGATTGTTCTGATTTCTCGACAAAGGAATCACTACCTTGTCAGGAATGTCATTTCGAATCTTTACGAATGACATTTTTTGCGAAGAATATACTTCTTATTGATATGATTTAAACTGTTTATCTCAATTGCGCTCGACGTGACTATCACTTTCGAACACAAAACACAATTTAATATTTTTAAATTTTGAGCGTTGAAATATCTTGCGAAAAAATTAAAAAATATTTGACGTCAAATAATACTCTTTCTCAGTGACGACACAATTTCTCCCATCAGGCAAAATTGGGAACGATATCATCGACGAAATGACCCGTCTGGTTCACGAATGGGTCAATGATTCGCCACAAAGGAAACTTTCCCTTAAAATTCTAATGATAATGCCGTGTCTTCTTCTACAAAAACCAAGTCGAAATTCCAAGTCAAAAGATAACTCTGATGCACTCAAACGGAGATTTCAGCAATGGAAGAATGGTGACTTCGACGCACTGATTCGTGAAGCACGCTACCTCCAAACTCAACTTGTGTTCCGCCAAGGCAACCGTACTTTTGAAGAAAAAGCGAAACACCTCCACGATTTAATGACCAAAGGTAAAGTGGCTCCTGCACTCCACCTCCTCGACGACATCGAGTCAAGTGGCGTTTTAAACCTCACCAAAGAAACGCTGACAACGCTCCAAACAAAACACCCAAATGGACAAGAGTGTCATGAAGAATACCTACTGGAAGGTCCGATCGACAAAGTCGAGGTGTACATTTTCGAGAAGATCGATGGCTCTTTGATAAAGAAGCTAGCTTGTCAATTGAAGGGAGCAGCTGGTACTTCAACACTGGACGCTGATGGCTGGAGAAGAATTCTGACATCTGCCTCTTTCGGAAGCCATAGTTTAAACCTTTGTGATGCTATCGCAAAAATGTCGCGAAAGTTATGTCATGAGCCTGAACTTTGGCAAGATGGTTCGCTGGAACCGTTGCTTTCCAGTAGATTGATCCCCTTGGACAAGAACCCTGGAGTTAGACCCATCGCAATCGGTGAAGTTCTTAGGCGGTTAATCGGCAAATCCGTCGTGACAGTCTTGAAACCGAACGTTTTAGCGAGTGTTGGTGATCTTCAACTATGTGATGGCCAGAAGTCCAGATGTGAGGCTGCAGTTCATGCCATGGGCATCCTTTTCAAAGAAGAGAATTGTGATGGGGTACTATTGGTGGACGCTGATAACGCATTCAATCGTATAAATCGCCGGGTGATGATCCACAACATCAAGATCATCTGCCCTCAAATCTCTACATATATCGGCAACACTTACTCATCGAATTCACGATTGTTCCTCTCCGGTGGGTTTGAAATCATTTCTTCAGAAGGAACCGCTCAAGGGGATCCGGTAGCAATGCCCCTCTACGCACTAGCTTTAGTCCCTTTACTGGAAAACATCAAGTCGAGTGACATCAACCACGTTGCTTATGCTGACGATCTAACAGAAGCCTCCCTCCCTCCTGAAATGGTGGACAATGCTTCAAAACGTCGGTCCATACCTCGGATACTTCCCAAAAGGATCAAAATCCTGGCTCGTCGTAAAACCGGACAAATATGAACTAGCTAAAATCATATTTAAAGATACCAACATCAAAATCACAAAAGAGGGAAAGCGTCATCTTGGTGCAGTTGTTGGGACCGAAACATTCAAATCAGAGTACGTTAAGAAGTTCGTTCAACATTGGGTCAAGCAACTGAAAGTCCTTTCCGAGATCGCTAAAGCATACCCCCAATCAGCATACTGTGCTTTTACAGCAGGGTTCGCACATAAGTTTAACTATCTCAACCGAACCATCCCAAACATCAAAGAAGAGCTACAACCTTTAGAGAATATCATCCGACACCATTTTATCCCCGCTCTATGTGAAGGAAGAACCTGTAATGATCACGAGAGACAGCTTCTTTCTCTGCCTGTCAAGATGGGTGGCTTGGGAATAATCAATGTCACCGAGATGTGTGATCTTGAATTTCAACAATCTATCAAAGTCACTCAAAATCTTGTTCGTAACATCGTAAACCAGAACGAAGTCATCATTCCATCAACCGAAACCAGTAGTCCAAATACCGAATCAAAACTGTCGTTCAACAAGAGAAAACTCGAACTCTTGAAATTAAATTCATCACCAATGGAACTGAGAGCAATCGAAATCGCCAGTGCACACGGTGCATCAGCATGGCTGTCGTCACTCCCCATCAAGTCAGAAGAGTTCTCACTAACAAAAAGAGAATTCTTCGATGCAATCTACCTTCGGTATAACTGGGAGATGAAAAATCTACCGAGCGACTGTGTCTGCGGCTCCAAATTCAGCGTCGATCATTCACTACAGTGCAAGGTTGGCGGTTTTATTCACATGCGGCACAATGAATTGGTTAACATAACGGCTAATCTATCTGCAATTGTTTGCAAAGATGTTGAGAAGGAACCAATTCTTCAAAAACGTTTCGATCATGACTCGGAACTCCGCTGATGTTACACTAAGAGGATTTTGGCAGAGGCAACAGAAGGCATTTCTTGACGTGAGGGTTTTTTCCCCTTCAGCCAGAAGTTACCAAAACCAAAATCTTGCTAGTGTAATGAAGCAAATGGAGAAAGAGAAGAAAAAAGTATGTAAAATCGCGTACTCGATCAAGAAAACGGTACTTTTACACCACTCGTTTTTTCTGCCAACGGTGGAATGAGCACAGAAACTAAGCGATTTTACGCCCGTTTAAGCGAGCTTCTATGTGAGAAAAATAAATCTTCATTTTCGGAAACATATTTTTATGTAAAACGAAAAATTTCTTTTAGTCTGATTCGGTCAGCTGTGGTGTGTTTGAGAGGCTCGAGGTCCTGGAGGCACCGGAGACACTCGCCTTTCGTTAACACCACTGCTGACGCAGAAGTCACAAATTTCATTTGTAATATTTAATTAAAGTTTTCAATAAGTTTTCAGTTATTTTGGTTTTTTTTATTACTATATTTTATTAGACACGTATTTTTCAATACGTATTGTTGGACATTTTTTTGAGTTTTTCACACTGGTCTTTGCAGGGTTTCAGTTTCTTAAAATATATTTGATTTCTATTATATGTATATCCAAATAAATTTGTGATTTATCTTTAAAAAAAAAAAAAAAAAAAAAAAATGACGTACTCTTTCTTTCCAAGATCGATACTTAACAAAGACCATTTCACGGTCCAAAAGAATCATAGGTAATCAGGACTGGTTGCACCCCTATAACAGCTTCCTGTTGGCTAGACGCAAAAGCAAAAGCATCCAAAAACTTTAGACCAACAGGAAGTTGTTATCAATGCGCGTTGGTCATGACTATCCATGATTCCTCTCAGCCGTGAAATTGTCTATAAATGATCAACAACTTTTGTAGGTGTTCTTCATCATTAAACATGAGTTGGGGTCGATTTGAACACTACTGAAAGAATCTCTGTGTGTGTGTTTAAAATTATATATATATATATAATATATCGGGTGTTATGTGATAATAGTATCTGCAAAAAAAAACAAAAAACAAGCAACATGCTGAATGGACCTACCTAATGATTAACATCAGATGAAAATAAGAAAAAAGTGACAATAATTGTACAAAAATTCAGAATAGAAAAATAAAGCTTGTGTGCTGAATAATGTAAAATGGTAAAAAGGAATTTCCCCAAATACGAAAATCACTTAAACCATTCAGGCCCAAAAAACCAGGCAGTTTTTGGCCCAAATTTGCCCAAATATATTTTTTTTCGAAAATTGGGCTCCGTCACATTTTGCATCATTGTGCAAAAAAATCAGAAAAAAATAACGATTCAACATTGAGAAAAGCTATATTTTCTTATTTGGTTAAAGGGAATTTCCCCCAAAATACGAAAATCCGTTTTTTAAGGCGAATAAGAATTTTCCGGGAAAAACCACTTCAGCCATTCTTTAGAGAATCTTGCCCTCCATCTTTGTACAAAAAATCAGAAAAAAGTAATGACATGATTTTGCACAAATTCCAAAAAACCCTATTTTTAGGTAGTTTTTGGCCCAAATTTGCCCAAATAAATTTTTTCTCAAAAATCGGGCTCCGTCACGTTCTGGGCATTGCCATTTTGCATCATTGTGCAAAAAATCAGAAAAAACTAATGAGCCAATACTGAGAAAAGCTTGTAACAGACGAACGAACGAACGAACGAACGAACGAACGAACGAACGAACGAACGAACGAACGAACGAACGAACGAACGAACGAACGAACGAACGAACGAACGAACGAACGAACGAACGAACGAACGAACGAACGAACGAACGAACGAACGAACGAACGAACATGGGTTAATTTATAGAACCTCCACCGGGGTACCCGGAGGTAGGTCCAAAAAATATTTTTGTTTCTTACCACTATTGGGAGATGCTGACTTATCTTTCCATGAAGAGGTGGAAGAACTTGTAGCATGATCACGTGCTTGATCACGTGATTGTGGTGGTTGCGGCGCTTGTGGTTGTGATTGCGATGGCAACAGAGTGGGTTGTATGAGTGGACTTTTTGGTCCAATAGATGCCATGCTTGGTGGAGGAGACGAACGTGATTCTCTGAAATTGATGAAATTAATTAGAGAAAAAAACATCATGAAGATGAACAACACTTATCAAACCCAAAATAGCGAGTGTGAGCCGCCATGCCTTATGTTCTTATGTTCTCAAGGTAAACTACCAATCGTACGTGCAGGCCTTTATGGGTCCCTTTTCCAAACTTCCCAAAGTGCACTGTAAGGGTCGAAATGAGCAAAGATGAGAAAAATTGCACTCTAAGGATGCAAAATTTATAAAATCTGACCATTTTTTGCCTTAAAATGGTCAACTATTTTCAAGAAAACGCACCATAAGGGTCAATTTTTCGCCCAAATTTACTCAAATTTGACTGCAGTTTGACTGCAGTCTGAAAAGTGGTTGTCTTCTAATAAAGACTTGCAGAAAACTGATCTGTAGAGTGCTGCTTTTATAATAGAAAAAATCCAAAAACAAGATAAGATCTTTGCTTGTTAGTTTATTAGTTACCTTTGATAAATTGGGTTGACTTTGTTACCTAGAATGAAAATAAGAGGAGAAAGTGCTTTTTTAAATGCTTTTTAACAGTCTATTCCTTTTCTCAAAAGTCAATTGGAATTTAGAACAAAATTATGAAATTTCTTTTTTCAGTTATTCGATTCCTAAGCTAGGCGAATTGATTGTTAGAGAAAGAAATCGACGATTGGATTTTTTCTCTATAAGCCACTAAAAGATACCCCTTTAAGAACCTCTTTTTCTCTGAAACGCCATAGATTTTGTCCAATTAGTGCCCAAAGTGAAATTCAAACCAACTGGGTTCCGCACTCTAAGTCATAAAAAATCATACTAGTTGACTCTAATCAATCTATCAAAAGTGCCAAGTCCAAAAATCTACATAATTCAATCCCTGCAAAATTTCAACTTTTTACTTGGTGGGCGTAGTGGATGACCAGATCTAGCGCACCAACCAGCAGGAAACAAATCGCGGTCATAGTAATGACACCAATAACCAAGTTCTTTGTATCCATCAAATGCAATCTTGATCTGTTCACCTGAAATAATTTGGGAAAAAATTAAGAGCACTACTTACTACAAACTTGACATTTTAAAGCGTGACGAAAGATTTCCAAAAATGTCTCTTGCCGACAAAAATACAAATATACTCTTCTTGAGCTATATACTAGAATCATTCGGGCCTCTTTTTGAAATAGAATAATTGCTTCAAAAGACATTACGCACTTAATGTTGTGTTCCCAAAAGACTGTTTATCAATTCTGACACAAAAGCACGTAAACGCTCAAAACACTAATGTAATAGACGAAGTTTAGTTATCTCAGCAACAATATATTTAAAACGAGGCCACATAGAGAAAAGTTGCAACTCTGATCAAACTAATCAAAGCAAATCTAACATAATCGATCAGAGCACACCTTCTACATCGACGACCGTTGCCACTCCTATGTAGGACGGTTTGCTTTTGTCAACCGCTTCCATCTTCATTCCAACTGTGAAATAATTCTCCATTGGTTTCTTAGGTTCCTGAAAATATGAGTTGAGAGAACTGATATTATAAGAACGCAGAGCATCTTTTAAAAACACATACCGACTGGCATCGAATCTCGTTCAAACTGCACTTAATTTGACATGCTTTTGAGCTTCAAATAGCCCTATTTCTTTGTAATTTCAAGTAAGAAACATTTTTTGCTCAGAATTTCATGCTCTTTGAATACCTTCTTTTTCCAAAATAGTTGTCATAGGTACTAAGTTGGCCTTTACTATGATCATTTATTTTTCTTTTCTAAATTACCATCAAATGAATCTGATGATGTCCTTACTTTCTTAAAGAATCTGGCAGGAGCAATTTCAGCGCTCTGAAGACTAGTGGCAAAATATTTATTGTATTTCGAAGGATCGTACTTGTATCCTGAAACGGTAAAAAGTATGGGAAAATTAAGTGAAAATCGTCTTCTTTCAAGCATTCCATCGGTACTCTGAGACTATGCTCAGACGTTACGGTTCCTTATTGCCGACCCAAAAAAATATCAGCGTTTTGATTGGTCGAGAGCATCGAGATATTTGCGATATTTCATATTTCTTTAGTCTTGAAATATGACCGGGTTGACTTTTGGGGGACTGGGTATACTTCATTTTATATAATCAGTTTTCTTTCCTCTGAAAAAAGATTTAAAAATCCTGCTCAAATTATTTTTTTTGAATCAGAACTAATATTACTCTTGTTGCATTGACTAAACAGAAAATGAAACGAAACGATTCCAAAACAAGTGCGAACGTCAAAATTCGAAACGTCAAAAAAGAAGACAAAGCAAAACGGATTGGAACGGTTTCGCTCCACTATTTTTATCGGAACGGAACTGCTCCGTTTTCTTGCTCCGAAACGTTCCAAAACCAATATAAACACTCTCGAACCGTAACGGAAACCATACCGGAACGAAACCATAACGTCTGAACATGGTCTAATACTCCTCAGGTCCTAATATTATTACGTAAATTATTTGACAATGTTTTTTGAAAAGTTCTATCTGAATTAGAATTAGATTTCAACTGACATTTCCAATACAACAAAGAGAACTCTGTTAAATCGGTTTGGTTTCCCTAAAAATCAATAAAGCTCCAGCTTAAATGAAAATGACCACACCTCATATCCCTTATAACATAAGGGGAAAGCCCTTCTTTGGCCTTTAAAATTCAGCTATCACCACTCTTGAAAGTTCCCTTTCGAATAATTTGAGTTCTCAAAACAAAAAATGATCAAAGTAAAGTTTTCTGTCTCGGACGGAAATGGAATTTAAACAACAAATTAAACAAGATTCTTTTAAAAAAATTTCAGAATTTTGTTGAATTTAAAAGTCTCTTTTTTTTATCTATCTGGGACGGAAATCCTATCTGATACAGAAGAACTAAAACCGTTCTTACCCATCGGTGCTTTTAAGAGTGATCCTTCAGTCCACCCAACCGGATGAATATCTCCTGAATCAGGTAACCTCCAAATATCCGAACTAGGATCTGCACCATCGAAATGTAACAAGATTCGACTACCCACTGTAGCAATAACTGTTGCTAGGCTAAAAGTCGGTGACATGTTGCTTGCGTTGTAGCTACACGCTTCTAGTTTCATTCCAGCAACAAAGCTATTAACATGGGGACTGCGTGCCTAAAAATTTGAAGTGTGATTTCAAAAAATTACGAAGCTTTTAAAAACGAATCAAATGCTTAGGACAAACCGTGTCGTGTTTATATCATCTCTGTTTTACCAATGTCTTGGATTACTTTCAATGTAGATACCTATTATATCGACTACTTTAATGGTATTAATTTTCACGGGGATTGAATTTCGCGGTCGAGTTCATCCGCGAAATTTTAAGATTTCGCAGGGACTTAATTTCGCGGATGGCACTAGAGACAATATTTTCAATACTTTGTGCCATTTTACGCTAAATTATGCATGTTGGTTGTCGAAATACGCATAATTAGCGTGATGATGATGCCAGTAAACAATTCAAAAGTAGTAATTTGATTATTTTAGAGATTTTCTCAAAGATATTACGCGGATAAGCCCTTTTAAAATTTCCATTGGTACTTTATTTCGCAGATGACATCCAAATCCGCGAAATCCGCGAAATTTAATCCCCAGAGAATTTATTCCATTAAAGTATGGCGAATTCTTTATGAGACCCTCTGTACAGGCCATTCCACAGTCGGAATGAGTCATGAGTAATCAGGACAGTTAAGGTCCAGCCCCATAACGGCTTCCTGTTGCCAGAAGCATCTCCAAAATTTTAGACCAACACAATGACCATGCGAGTTAAGAAGGTAGAACTTACCTGACGAAAGAACATCCAATGAGCAATTGAGCTTTGTGGATCCACGCTCAAATACTGTTCCCAATCAAACAAAGAAGATGCTATGGAAATTGAAAAAAAAATAATGTGAATTTCAAATATCAAAGCTAGATAATATAACACTGGAAAATATTTACATTTTATAGAAGGCGTAGATGAGAGGTCACCTTTTCGGTTAATAATATAGATAGAGTCGATATTTTACGTGGATAGCCCAGTGATCTAGGACTTTTAGACAGTCTTTCGATTGTTTTCACGGGGTCTACGGCCAGCCGGCTCGGCTATCTATGAACTGAACGGAACATTGGAAAGATCCCTGGTTTGAGATGCTGACGCCTTTGACCACTTGGTCATCGCTCTTAAAATAATATATATGTAATCCGTAATAATAATATCCGTAAGGCGAAAATAAAAAAATGTAGTGTTTCCGGAAACCGGCCGGATGAATTTTTTTTTTCTGACCCGGCCGCAGACTTGATACATTAATATTCAGGGCTTACTTCATACTGTTTGTACTTAAAACTTACTTTTAAAGTTCTATTTCAATGATCTTAAGGGCTCTGACCATAGTCCAAAAATTTGATTTTGGTATTTGAACATAAAAGTTATATTTCAGGTTCCTTGATACTTTTAACAAAGAATTGCCTTTATAAATTGCTTTCTAATCGAATCCCTTAAGAGTAATTAAGAATTTAATCGCAAAAATGACGTTATGAACTTTAAAAAGATGTTAATAATATGTTGCATCGCCCTCTTTTACAAAAAGTGCTTAGTTTTAATGGGTAATTAACTTTTTTGTTTCAAAATTTCTTTACACTGTCCGCAAAGAATTGAACTATTTTAAATTTTGCGGAAAATTTTTCTAAAAAGATGTGTCAAAACAGAGGAATGTAAAGAGATGGAAAAACAGCTTTTCTGATTACTCAAAGTTTAACGATCACTTCTATTGAAAATTCTATTGTAAAACCGTTGATTAGGTCATTAAATGAAAGTCCAGAAAAGACGGCTCGCCATACAAATTGGACGGTTTCTACATGATTTGACGATAAAAATGAAAATTTGTTTTTCCTTTTTCGCCGATTACTAGTCTCTAGCTCTCCATATAATGGTGCGGTCATGATGCAGTTATATCAGTAGAATCGCTAGGAAATTTTGAGCATGAACATAGTTTGCAGAGGGGTATGAACCCCCCTAGGTTTATTTCATCCCCCCCTATATACCCATCCCCCCTTTTGTAATGAAATCTTATCCCCCCCTTTTTTTTACAGAAAATCCGTTTCGAAGGAAACTCGCTTTCCCACCTACCAGCAAAATTATCAACAAGAAAGAGTATGAAGTATTATAGTCACGAGCCAACAATGACAGAATATAACTAGCGTTTTTCATTAATCTTGATCATTTTAAAATCTAATCTAAAATGTGTGTGTTCTGTTGAAAGTTCTTATTAATTTATAGATTACTTTCGTCATATGATAATAGTTGACTGGAGAAAATTAGGCTGTTTGTTTCTAAGTGAAGTGACTAAGAACGTTGATTTTTAAACCCCCCCCTTTTTTATTTGATCCCCCCCTACATTCCCACCCCCCCCTAGTTTTTTCGGCAGATCTAGGTACCCCCCCTACAAAGGCCCTCCAGAAAGTTGGCATCCCCCCCTATTAAAAAGGGGGGGGTGCAAACTATGATGAAGATATAGGCACCTTTTCGTATAGGAGAGGTGTACCCAAAATATAAGCCCTAAAATTTTGCGCATAATTAGGCTTGAAACAAAAGAATTTTGTCACAACACGCTAATTATGCAGATTTTTTAAAGCGACAACAAAAGAAACCTATTAACTCGACATAAACTCCCTTAAGGGCAAGAGACCTGGTATATGACGAGCCGTTTTTCCATTGTTTTCAAGAAGCTGTTTTTCCATCTCTTTACATTCCTCTGGTCAAAAGTTATGACTGTTTTTTTAAGTAAAATCCAGATGAAAAATTGATGAAAAACCACTATTTAGAAGATTTGAGACAAAGAAGCATTTACAAAAATTTTCCGCAAAAATTTTTATTGTTCGGTAAAAGATACACCATCTACCGCGAAAATGTTTTCAAAATGTTTTTTCTTCGCCGAAACTAAGCTCTTCAAAGTTGAAATACTCTTCCTCGCAAAAGTCTTCATTTTCTTCCTCATCAAATTTTTTCAATGCAATTTTTGAATTTTCAGATTCAGGAATAGTTTGTGTAACAGAAAATGTATAACCAGAGATTTGGGAAAAGAGGATAAGAATCGCCGCTGCTGCTCGCTGTTTTCTCATTGTTGATCATTGAATTCGGCGTCGTCTGAAGTCGCTAGGCTAGGCAACAACTTGGCCAAGAAGGTACTGCGAAAAAAATGGCGTTATGTGCAGTATTATAACAGTTCAAGAAAAACTGTCTGAATTTACTCCTTTGGAGGGGTTTCCTACTTATATAAACAACTGAAAAGCAAATAACGATCTTTTGGGGTTTCCACTGACAAAAAAATCTGCTGTTGCATGCTTTATTTTTTGAGAAAGAGATGGCGGAAGCAGGCATGCTAAAATTGGATGTGAAATGGGACCTTTTTATTTTTAGCTAGTTTGCCTTACTGGAAAGTCTTTCAGAGTCAAAAATAAAGTGGTTTGGGTTGGAAAAAGATTGTAGGTGACTAGCCTAGCTTTGGTTTTTATTGGCACCTTCTAGATCTTTTTGGCACATCCTTCAAAGATAGCTGAAAAATTATATGAAAAAGTGTATTTTTTTGTTTGTTAAGTTGAATAAAATTATTTTTTTTGTGTTGCAAACATAATTTTTATGGGTAGCAGTAAGGTTGATTAAGTGACAACCTATAGCTTAGTTTTACATGGCACATATCCTCAAACTTTCTTAGCATTTTGATTGAAGATGGGCAAAATCGTCTAAAAATGTTGTATTTTTTTTTCCTAGTTTTAGATGAAAAAAAAAATAATGTTTTCCTAGCAAAACTTGCTTGCTGGCAATGGATTTTAGATTTGGTAAGTACGCTAAATTATCCTTGATGCCTTTTTCTTTTTAGCTTCTACTGAGGAAAAACATTTTTTTGGGGTTGAAATTTCAAGTTTTTGTACTGTATGTAACAGAAAACAGAAAATTGCAATCAAAGTTCTAATATTTTTACTTATGTAATTTATAAAACTATGACTCTGACCGGTTTGGCTCTGACCGGTTAGTAGATTTGCTCTGACCGGTTAGTAGATTGGCTCTGACCGGTTAGTAGATTGGCTCTGACCGGTTAATAGATTGGCTCTGACCGGTTAATAGATTGGCTCTGACCGGTTAATAGATTGTCCAGTTATATAAGATTTATTTCACCGGTTTTTGTCAGTGGTCGGTGATTTGTTGTTTGTGTTCTGTATTTGTTCATGATAGCTTGCTGCAAAGATCCTAATTCCCATTTTCATTATTATATACTTTCAGGTTAGTTACCATCATACTGCCCAATAACCTAGATCCATGAATTATTTTGTACCTTCACGTGGTTGGTATACAATGAGAATTGGCTTAAATTTTGTCTGAATTTGTCACGTACAAAACTCAATATCCAACAAATTCTGCTAATAAGATGGATGAGTGGAAACCATATTTAACTCAATGGCAACAACAATGGAATAATTCTATCAAATTGATTATGTGCATTATGTGTACCTAACAATCTTGGATGTTTTTGGATTCAAATTTTTCCCTGTAAACTGAATATCAATTTGTATCATATAAATCCTCTCTGGAAAGTACATCTTGATTTGATTTTGATATGTAATGGCTGTAATTGCCAATGAAAATGAGTTCTTATGTGTACGTATGTAGTATATGAAATTTATTTTTTAATGGCAACTGAATTTCGATACCAAAACATGCTGCATTATGTATTGATGATGTTTTGGTTTGTTTGCAATTGGATTGAGGGCTTTTTATCCCTGTTTTACCAGGATTTCCTGCTTGATTACGTAAATAGTCCCAAACAAGACACCAGAATGCGGGTAGATTACAATTACAAGATATGAACCAACCATAGAGATATCAAAATGCTTTAATAGAAATTCCAGTTTGGACACTGAACTATTTTCATGCATCACATTAAATAATTATTCATCTTCAGTCTGTTTATATTTATACTCTTTTTCTCTAAAATTTCATTTGAAAGGGTAAATTGCTTTTTATCTTTGAGTCACACCTCTATTGGAATCAGTGAGCCCCCCTAAACCCTTTTTCGCTCGACTAACACTGTATCCGCCCTGTCCAAAATGAAAAATGCTTATAAAAAAATACTAAAATACCCGATATTAAAAATATTTTTATTTCACTTTCGATATCAACCACGGCTGCCATTTTTTGTTTGTACTTCTAGTCTTGTGCGCATAGTATAATCAAGCGCTCCGATTGGTTCAGAACTAAAACAATCGATCGGGCGCAGATATTTCAATAGAACAAAAGGCTTCCTAGCCTATATTTCTATAGCTGAATAGCGCAATTCTTATCCTCTTTTCCCAAATCTCTGGTATAACATGCCATAGTTTTGTTGGTTACATCAGTCAGAAAACACATTTTAAACACGGCAATTATGAAAAATTCACTATGGTCAGAGCCCTTAAGTTATCAAAAATAGCAAAAAAAATTTTTTCCGGCAGGCCGCATGAGAGCTTTTTTCCTTAACCCGCATTCCGGAAACACTACATTTTTTCATTTTCGCCTAAATAATAATATATAGCCCACAAAAGGAGGCTCCGTATAATAGTGCGAATCTTTAAAGGACTCAAACATAGCCTCGAGTATTAAAAAGCAAAATACACTTCAAAAGGTAACATACATTTAGAGTGTCGAATAAGATCAGGAGCATTATTAGTTGTATTAGAATAAGACGATGTACTGCTCGTTGAAAGGTGCGAAGATGCAGAAGAGCTTTCTTGTGATGTACTTGAACGACCATATCTAGATTAGAAAAGAATAAAATAGTACTTTAATATTATCATTTCTTAGCTTGTTTACTAGTCTAGATCTAGACTTTTACTTTAAAAAATCTTATATATACCATTTATAGGGGTGAAATAAGGGTGAAAAGTCGAAAACTTTCTTCATCACCCGACCATGGTGAGCGACATATTTTTTCGGCCCCCTCAATTCGATTAGCACGCCGGGGGCCATGTATAATGGTCTGGAAATCGAGTCTACTTGCTTACTTCTAATTGCGATACGTACATAAATAGAGATAGGCTTTGTAAAGCTCTTCTTTCGAACAAGTGGTCGGTTTGATTAAATAGGTTTTGGGTAAGTTATGCAAGCTCTGATTCATAATTCATTATGATTATCAGAGTGTCTTAGCACTCCTCTATTATATTACTAGGGATGGTATTTTGTAAGAGTTTATTTTTCTGGCAACATTGTGAAATTTATGAATAACTGTCTCCTGTTTAACTTCAGGATTAGAGACTCTCTCCTTGGTGTTTGCTTGAGTATATTGTTTAAAGTATGGATTTATAGAAACTTGGAAAATAATTGAAATATGAAAAGGGTTATTCATGATATACAGCAGACTTTTGTTTATTCGAACTTCTATTATTCGAATCTTTTTATAATTCGAACTTATTCATAGTCCCTCTCGAGAAGAAACCTACTAAAAATACTTTCTTATATTATAATTCAAATCGCTCTGTAATCCGAACAAACAAAATTCCCCGTTTGAGTTCGAATTAGCGAGGGTCAACTGTAAAACGAAAAGAACAAATTACTGACCTCCCTTTAGAGGTGCTTCCACTTTCAAAATTATGAATCTGTTTGGCAGCTTCCATGTAACATTTCTCAGAGCACAGTCCAGAGCAATAGATCTCATGTCCATCAATAACAGAAGAGAAGTCTTGTAACGTTGTACAACGTTGGCAAAGTTTACAGTTACCAACTTGTGGTGACGATTTGTTTTCGTCTGTTGTAGTGTTGGAAGCTGTTGTGGATGTAGAGGCAACGATTCCTGTTTTAGCAATTTGCGTAGGCGAGGTTGAGGATTCTAGAATTTGAAAATTTGAAAATTAAAAGCATCAAGTGAGTTACCTTAGTAAAAAGACCGACTTTTATTTTGTTACAGTAAAGAGTCTTTTTTCATAATTAATAATATGTCAATAAGGCCTTTCTGGCAAATTTTAAGGAAAAAATCATAATCGGATTCGGAATAAGTTGTTGCTTTTATATAATATTTTATTATATAATGAGACCTGAGAAACCAAAACCTGAAATTGATGTTACATACCGTCATGTACAGTTTTGAATTTACATATATTTTCATTTGTTAAAATTTAAAATCCATATATTACTGTCAGTTTCACGCCTTGTGCGATCATCTGAAATACTAAGTTTTGAATTTATTTATTTGAACTTTATAACCCAACTTAATAATGACTTTCATACAAACAATATGAATCTTCAGATACGTTAAAATATCTATAAAATATCTTACACACACCTGTTGCTGACTCAGTATTCCAATCGATTTTGGTAGCATTAGATTTAGGTAGAGGTAGTTTGACCACAATACGTTCGTTATACTTCCTCATTTCTACTTCGTATTGATCTTCCCATACCTTTATTGAGAGGAGAATTTGGTAATTTAAAGGTCTAAAATAATAATGGGATATTCTAGAAAAAGTCTGTACCCCCTATGTTGAGGAGGTGTGACGTCTAGGGTGGTCTTAAAAATAAAAATTCCAGGGGGTCTGGTTTTTCGAATGTCAAAATCAGTCAGTAAATTGAGGCGAAGATCTCCTCAACATAGAGCGTACAAATCTTTCTGCCCTGGAATAGCCCAATTTAACAAGAAAGATACTTTAAAGGAAGAAACTTTCGCGAGATCGAAGGTCACCATTCGCGAAAATTAATTCCCACGAAATATGGTCCAATTCAAACGATCAAGAATATAGTTTGAATATAATAGCAAACCTTTCTTTCAGAGTCGGTCAACATGCTCCATTTACTGCTAATCAAACAAGCTAAATCATAAGGTGAACATCCAGGGTATTTGTGCTTGATCTCCTCAAATATCTAAAAGAAATACCGGGTGCGCCACAAAAAAGTTTCTCTCTTTAAAAGTAATTTTCTCGAAATCTAAAAATTTTAAAAGAACCATTCTTATTTTATTGGAAAGAAGAAAAATAAACTTAAATTTTGATGGGTCATTTATTGATTTCGATTCATTAGATCAAAAGTTATGCTCAATTGAATAAAAAAGTTACTTTTGGAAAGTGCTCAAAAATGTTAAAAATCGAACTATCAAATTATTCAGAAGCATAATTACATGATGTATCAGTATTTTTGTTTCAGTCATTAAAAATGATAATTAGCTGTTTAAATGACCTTTTGTTATTTAAAGGAAGGTTGAATTTCAATGAAAGGAAGAAAATTCGTCGAAAAAGGCCAAAAAATCTGGTAGAATTCATAAAAATACATCAAATATGGGTTTCGAGGTAGATTCAGCCTTACATAGACTTTATCCAGTCTAGAACCAAAAATCTGAGGAAAATTTCGGTAAAACTAAATCAAATTAATTTTGATGAAGATTTTGAACCCTTTCGACCCTTCGGTTTCAAAATTTATGTGTTTAGTTAATGAAAAATGCTCTTAATCATGTAAAGGCTATTGCGATTGCCAAATTTAAAGTAAAAATTTGATAGGTCGATTTTTAACGATTTCGAGCACTTTCTGAAAGTAACATTTTTATTCAATTGGACATAACCTTTGATCTAATGAATCAAATTTAATAAATAACCCATCAAAATTTAAGTCTATCTTTCTTCTTTCCAATGAAATAAGAATGGTTCTTTTAAAACTTTTAGATTTCGAGAAAATTAGTTTCAAAGAGAGAAACTTTTTTGTGGCGCACCCGGTACTTTAAAATTATCTATTGTTTTTAAAATGGTTGTATACGGTTTATCAACTTTGAACAAAAAAGGAATAACACATACTACAGGGTAACCCACAAAAAATGAAAAAGGTAACCAGCTATGTCAATAAAAACGTTAGTTATTTCGCAGTTGAAAAGAGCAAAGGTCAAACTTAAATCTTGATATATAATTTAGTCCAATGGCTGGCAGTGGCTCAAAGGCATTTCAAGTCTAAGATTATTATATAGATTATTATCATAATTATAGAATTCAGAATTTAAGATTTTAAAGATGGATAGAAATGCTTTCGAAGTCAAAAAATATTCATCTTTCTATCATATCTTTTATCATTAATGTTTCATCATAAATATTTCTTAAAAATATAAAAATAATACTCACCATATTTCTGTAACTCATGTAAGGTGTCAAAGGTTTTTGTGGAAGTCCTGTTGTGCTTGGTGATTTCGGTGTATGCTATAAAAATAAAATTTAAAAATAAGATTTTAGAGTAGTTTATTTAGAAGTCTTGTCTTAAATTTAGATGTATTTACTCAAAATTCTGCCAGGAAGTTCCCAACCCCTTAATTTGTTGAACTCTTCATTTCAATTACGAAGCCAGAGTCAAAAAGCAACTTTAAATGTGGACATTTCTAGAAATTAAATTCAGAAAAACAGAAATTATACTAACGGACATTAAATAACTTTTATTTAGCCTGGTTTTACATTCCAGAAGCATATTCAAACATCAACATAACAAAAAAAATCAGATAATTTGAAGTGATTCCAACGGTGCATGCATTCTTATTATGATTACACTTGAATTCATAGAGCAACTTGAAAAGAGCATACCGTAGCTTTGCTTTGAGTTCTCGAAACAGATTCGGTGTTGGTGGTGTAAGACAATGGTGACCCAGAAGAAGACATTGACCGAAGAGGATTCACTATTGCTGTGTTTGGCATCTCATCTGGTTTTTGAATGTTCTTCTTGGATTCTTTGCTTTCTGAAAAAGAGAAACAAATTAAAAGATCATTTCAAGTGTCACTGGTATTAAAGGAGGTCACATAAATTGTCAGGCCATGTTCTTTGCTTAGTCTGAACATAACAGCCAAACCTGCAGGCCTTTTTTCTTCATTCTACCAACATAAACATAATAACGACAATTTTTTTATTTGAAAATATTTGAAATTCTTGCAGGAAATTCTGTTTCTAATTTTGAAAAAAAAAAAAACAATTAGCAGAATGATTTTTCTGTAAAAATTCTAGAGTGTGCTGTGCTAGAAATTTTTCAGTTAAAAGAAAGAATATTGTTCCATCTGGGAATAACACTGTTTGTAATTCTACCTACTTCTCAATGCCAAATAATATCAGGCATAAGTTACTCTTTTTTCCCCTAATCTTGATTGAAAAAATAAATGTATTGATTGTGCGGGTAATTTGCAATGCCTTTGAACAAAGAAAACTTGTCACACAGTGAAGAAGAAAATTACTAGCGGCTGCATCATCCAATGGTTTCCATTCATCTTCTGGTGATGAAGGCTCCTCTTTGATGGAATAATGTTTGGATGGTTTCTCTTTGAAATAAATCATACTAGCATAACTATTGATGGGTCTATCTCTGTCAGTTTCTTCACCCTAGAAAAAAATAAAAACATGAAAAAATGACCAAAAGTAATGAATGATTAAACGGGGTAAAAGATAACTGTAAGAATCTACTGTATTTACAGGGCCTGAAATAACAAACTCTAGACATGATGTCCGAAGCAAATCGATTCGGGTCGGACATGTCCGAATGAATTTTTAGCTATGATTGGTCGGATTGTCCGACGTGATCGTTTTTTGGTTTGACAAAAAATTAGACCAGCTAGAAATTTAGAAAGACATTAGTGGAGAGCATTTTTTGCGCTATGATTTTGACTTGCTTCCTTGCTTGAAAAAGGATGAATTGTTTGCTTTCAAACACAACGAATAGAGGACATTTTTAATTGCAGAGAGTTCCTCTGTGTAAATAAGAAGGTTGTGAATTTCAAATTTACGAAAAGATTCTTTTAATTTGTATGAATTTTTTAAGGGACTGAAAATATGGGTTGGACATAATGTCCGATTAGAATCTATTTTGGTTGGACATTTCATCGATTGGGTCGGACAATGTCCAATATCCGACCGTTATTTCAGGCCCTGTATTTATAAATACTTTTTACTGAATGTGATTCTTCAATTGTGTCTCTAGTTTCACTAGCTTCTAGCAGCTCTTCTCGGTGCTCAGTCAAATCATTCTTTGTCGTACTGTCAGCCATAATCTGTTAAAGAAAGACAGATAATATTTTTTTTCTGGTAAAGATACTTGCTTGAATATCATTAGAGTTCGATGAGTAGAGTGCAAAACATTATTTGGTCAAAAACATTGATTAGGCAAAAGTTCAATGTTTTTCATCAATGACTGTCAGGAAATATTTTTGACTGTTAAAATATACAAATTATTGACAAAAAATATTCAACATTGACTGTCAATTAATTTTCTTGAAAACTAAAAGATAATATTTCCTGATTTACAGTCAATTTTTTGGCATTGACTGTCTATCACTCATTATATTGAGAGTTGTCAACAAAATAATTGACCTGAATTGAAACGTAATTTAAAAAATGACTAATTCACAGTTGCAAATATTATTTCATTCAATATCTAGGATATCCTTGACTTTTATCCAATTTGTACTGCATGTTACATGATGGCAAGTAATATGTGCTGAGTAATTTGTTATTTAGCAAACTGAAGTATTCTCCTAAAGGCCTTAGCTTCCTTGTATTTCTTAATTAATATGTACACTTTTTTCTAAGAACCAGAAAATTTTTCAGAGGCTGGGCTGCTCTTATACTTTTGGCACTTTGAGCCTCAAAATTTTCTTACCCTGTTCTTATTTATAGGGTGTAATTGAGGTATTTTAAGTGTTATACCCAATTTTTACTACTTTAACCCCTAGATTGCTTGAAATCGAGTAATTTCTCAGGCTCACCATTGTTCTTAATGATAATTCGTAAAACCCCCTTCCGGTAGGTGTTTACACCTACCGGAAGGGGGTTTTCACTACACTGACAAAAATGCATTTTCTAATTATTCAATTAACCCTTTGAATGAAAGATATGCCACTTTCAACTTGAGAGGACTTAGCTGAAACACAAAGTAACATTTTTTTCTAGCTAAAAAATATAGTTAGTGGTATAAGAATGGTGGCTTTAGGGGTGTTTTTCTTTTTTATCCACAAAATTTGTAAATAATCAATACCAATAATCCCTCCAGTACAAAGCATCAATGATAGTTTTTGTAGCTTTTTATGTTTTAATGGTTGGATATATATAATCAAACCCTCTATTCAGGTGGAAATTGCACCCTTTTTCATCTTGAAATTTTTTTTTGCCAAGTTAACACCAGAAAATCAAGAAATTCCAGTAAAAACTCAAATAACAATCATAGTGTGCAGAGTGGTCTGAACCCCCCCCATTAATATTTCATCCCCCCTATAAAGGTATCCCCCCTATTCTTAAAATTTTTTGATCCCACACCATTTACAGGGGTCCGAGCCCCCAGCATATAATTTGTACTCCCAGTATTGGGGAAGAATTTTGATGAATGAAATCAACATATAACATAAAAAAAAATTTTTTTAACAAAAAAGTTACTATCCCCCCATTTTTATTTGACCCCCCTAAAAGCTCAAACCCCCCATTTTAACTGGAAAATTGCCCATCCCCCCCTATAAAGCCTTCCTTGAAAACTCAGACCCCCCCCCTTAAAAAAGGGGGGGGGTTCATACTATGAACAAGCTGCATTATTTCTTTGTTGTATACAGGACAGGTTCCAATCACTAATCATGATTACCTACCAGATAAAGCAAACAAATGATACAAAAGAGCCTTTTAAAATGTGACAAACTTCTTGTTTTACTATGTCCAATGCTTCTTAAAAATACATTTTATGAAAGTTTATGAGCTCCAATAGCATTTTTTTGATGAAATTTCACACTGAAATTTCACTGTTTAAAAGAAAACCCTATCGGTAGGGGGTTTTCTTAACTAATAGAATTTTAAGGTGTTCTAGCAAAAAACAATACTATAAGATCTTGCAAATGCATTGATTCGCTCTAAAAAGTTTTTAAGACAGATAATTTGTTGAAAAATGTTTCCTTTGAGACTGGACTAGTCTGGTCTAGCTCTACCGAAATTAAAATGATGAAAGCACCCCCTAATGTCACAATACAAGTATTTAAGGTTGTTACACCAATTGTATTTTCAAGATTTAAGTCTATATACATGAACCAAAGTAAGATTGGACTTTTTCTGATGAAAAATCCATCCTAATGTTGAGGAAAGTTAAAGTGACTGATAATTTTGGTTTAAGAAATAGCAAAATATGGCATTTTCTGTGTTTTGAACCAATATTCAAGATTCTAACAGATATTCACCCTTGAATCTGATAGAAAACATGAAATGGTCACATGAAAATACCAAAACAATTCCAAGAAAGTGCACTTTTTTTCATTATAATGCATTTTCATATTATTTTGGTCATGAGAAAACCTGGGGGTTTTATAACCTCTTCCATTCTTAATTCTAACACTAGATTTTAAATTTGTATTGGTCCATGATATGTTCAATGTCAAAATCATATGTATAGAATACTTTTGCTGTGAGATAAGTTTCCAACCTGCCAGATAATGATATTTTGGCTTTTCTTGTGTTAAATGCTCTAATTTTACCAACAAATTTCCATATTTTTTATCAATTCAAAAAAATTGGTAGGGGGTAAGGGGTTTTCTACCCTTCTGTGAAGCATAATAGTTAAAGATACAGCAAAGCTTTAAAATTATTGTTTAAAAATAAGATGTATTATAGCCTTATGTGTAACCCTATGAAGTTTCAGGGCTAGGACTTACCTACTTGAATTTTCATGGACAGTTTTCTGAAAAATTGCATTTTCAACAGATTTTTTTCCGAATTTGCAATTTTCAGCTGTGTGCCTTGCTAAAATTAGCTGGAGTATAGCCAAACGTTTTTTTGCAAAAGTAACTTTACTTTATAGACTAGTGTAACATACAAAAACCAACAGTATAGGTTTAAAGGTCTAAGAAGAGTATGCATTCATAAATTAGGGAGAAAAACACCTTCTAGTAGGTGTTTTTCCGTACGAATTATCATTAATGTTCTTATTTTTTGGCGATTTTGAGCCTCATTGTTCTTATAAAATTGTTCAGTTCTTATAAAGTGTATATAAAAAAATGTAAAGAGAAAAGGTATCAGTGTACTTTTTCTGGTCTAAATATAATGTGATAAATAACCTCCCCAAACAACCCATGATATCTCATAAATTGTAGCTATCTAACTCTCGCATCAAATTCCCCATTTTTCCAGAGAATTAATAACGATGAAAAAAAGCCATATGGAACAAATAAACAATAATGACCTTTATAGGGTACGATTTTATTGTTTGTCTGTTGTGCAATACACTGAAAAGCCATATGGGTGGCACAGAGAAGATTATTGAAGCTGCTTCAAATTGAGTAATCTCATAGGGGAAGATTTAAAAATCTCTTTGCAAAAGTGCTTGCCTTGATAAATACTTCACGGAAGCAATCTTGGAAGAGACCACTTTCCTTTTTGTTGCAGATTTTAATATCAACTTTGCATTGCAGCTCAGTCTAAACTCCTAGGATTAGAAACTAGGCAAGAATCTCATCTCTTTTCTCTTTCCCTTAAAGACAACAATACAATGCTGACATTAGTTGACACTACACTTTTCTAATACACTTATATACACTATATATAAAGGCGCTGTGGTATAGTGGTCATTGACCTTGGTTGCTGCACAGGCGACGTTGAGGTTCGATTTGCAGCAGTTCACTTCCCAAGTGAATGAACCTTCGCCTGGGTCAACCCATGCCATGTGAGGGGAATTGGGTAGCCAGTCCAAGGTGCTGATGGGGCGCTCATTGAAAGTATCTATAATTGCAAAAATAGGCCTCAAAGCCTCCTGCAACTCAACCAAACAGAAATAAAACATAATATATACAAGTTAAATCAAAAAAAAAATTGTAGAGTAGAGCTGTGAGCGGAGCTGCGAAGTTCATTTGTTTTGAAATTTTGCTGCTTTGATTGGTCAGTCATTTGATGGCTACTATGCAAGTTTTCCTCCACTGATGCAAGTTACCCGACTTCACGGTAAACAACAAAGGCGACCATCAATAATTGTTCTGTTCGCGTCGCCCGACCGACTCACCTTCAAAACATAAATCTTGAGTCAGCCCAGTCGCAATAATGTTGGAAATTTTTTTCAACTAAGCCCTTTTCTACATCACCATTTGCTTCAAGTTTTTGTTTACTTCACCCACATTAGTCCCATTTGAGCTTTTTTCCATCCATCCTAATTGAAATTATCATGTCGAAATTCACTGGCATGAGCCTGGGACCCCCGAGGGCCAAAAATTGGGTCCGGTTATAAGGTCGACGCATTTCACTGAGTTTATTTTAGCAAATTTAATGGCAAAAGATTCTGTTTTTTGCGAACAGAACAACATATATATTCAGTGGCACAAACTCAATTTCGAATTGAGTTTTCAAACTCAATTTTGTAAAGAAAAAAATGTGAAAGGTAAATAATGCAAGATAGAAGAGAAACGACGGTACAAAAACTTGAAGGAAAATCAACTCAATCTATTGTAATGCGTCTAACAAACAAGTAGTTTTCAAAGGTATAAAATTGAGTTTCAAATAAGTAAGTAAGTTAGAAAGTTCTAAGGCCATCATCATGAAAGCTTTAAAGTTTTTTTTTTGTACTGATAAATAATAGGAGCATCTTTTGATTTATAGACAAACGTTATCAAACGATCCCTACACAACTGGTGGGTATTTTATATTAATCTTTGCTTATTTCTGTTCATATTTTAGCTATAAATAGGTGTAAATAAGATACATTTCTTCCTTTACTGAAAACTACCGTGACTCTTATCGATTTTGATTCTATGATTTATTGCTACTGTAGAAAGTATAGTTTGGTTGCAATGAAACTTTTAGTCTCGAAATTGGGGCATATGCGCCGGATATCTCCGGCACAGACTCGAGATTGGTCTTGGAGCATTGGTGCAGAGCTGATGTATACACCAAATGTTGGCGTGAGATTTATTATATTTATTATTCAATTCCTTAACATAATTAAGCCTAATTCAAACACATAATTATATGGCTGATTACAATTAGCCTAGAGATGTAAGGCAGTAAGGGGAGAGCGGGCAATTAATTCGTAATCACCCCGCTCTTTGTAATCATCCGTCCTGTTGCGTCCTGTTGTAAACAAAGATTTTTATTTGTTGAAAAAAATATCGCTTGACTTATTAATCATAGACCTTTTCGCCATATTGAATTGTATGCAAAAATACAGGAACGAAAAAGCCATTGTTGGATTTGGAGTTGGAAAGTATGCAAAACATATATGCAAGTTTACACAAAGATTAAAAAGACAACAAAGCATCTTATAAATAAATATTATAATCATTAGAACAATAAAAGATGGAATTTCTTAATCCAAAAAGAAATATTTACAGAATAACAAAAGCCTTTTAGAAATTTGTTCTTAAAGACATAGCATATTCTGTTTTCATGCCATTAAAAATTTCCACGAAGACGGAGTACACACATCAAACTTTCAAAACACGCAAACTGAAAGCAGATTATGACGTCACACATTATCAATGTTTTGATTTGATCATTTGGCGGCTCTATTCCCAGGAGAATAATTTACCGTCAGCCGAATAAGGATTTCTATTTCTATTTGGTTGAGTTGCAGGAGGCTTTAGAGGCCTATTCTCGCAACTATAGACGCTTACTAATGAACATCTCGTCAGCACCTTGAACTGACTACCCAATTCCCCTCACATGGCATGGGTTGACCCGGGCGAAGGAACGTTGACTTGCCAAGTGAACTGCCGTGAGTGGGAATCAAACCAGGCTGCTTCATTTGAAAATTTCAGGCGTGTGGTCAATCACACTCCTAAAATCTTAATTTTAGTAATTTAGGCGTGTGATAAGGAGTGCTATGCACAACTTTCAGTTGTGAAACTTACTTTATGGGGTGTGATTGATCGCACTCCTCAGACATTTTAGGTGTTTGTGGAGGTGTCCGGTGCCGCGGGTCGAAATTTGAAGTGGTCGGGCCACATAATATAGTGTCTAAGGAGGCGCCACCATGGTTGGCGCCGACGGGCTGGAAAATTTTGCGAATTTCACTCCTCTAGATTGGCTAAAGCAGCCCCTTTTCTTGAAGAAGATAAAGCTCATAAAGCGCTTGAATATCATGCACAAGGTAATGTTTTTATCTTGCAAGAAAGCAAAAAAATGAGAAAAAAAAGAAAAGAGAAATACAAACAAAAAGAGAAATACAAACAAAAAGAGAAATATAAACAATTAGATTAGATTAACTGACTTTTCAAGACATTTAAAAAGTTAATTTTTTACTTCAAAAAAAATTCTTTACTCTGAAAAAAAGTGGTCGGGCCATGGCCCGACCGGCCCTACCGCTGCCGTGGCGCCTGGGTGTGCGCGTGCTATCGCACGCCTCAAATGATGCAGCCTGTCAAACCCTAGCCTCTTGCACAGAAGCCAAGGTCGACTACCACTATACCACGGCACCTATATATAGGATTATTTTGGTACCTTCGCTGGTGATTTTTCAGCTTGAGTTTTTGTCTAATATAATGGTTTTTTGAAGTGCTTGTTCTAAGAGATGAGCAAATATAATTATTTTTAGTTTTCAAGAGAAACAAATTTAATCTTTCTTCTAGAAGATTATATATACACAAAATTCTTTAATATAATGCCAATTATGCATGTAAGTTTTATATTAATACTTTCTTTTTGCATATGTTTTGCATAATTTCTAAGGGAATTTCATCATGGCAATTCGGCCACCATAATTTTTGCATACAATTCAATATGGCGGGTAGTGGAAAGGTGAAAAGGTCTATTAATTTTACAATAGCGCAAATCGAATGTTTTTATTAGAAAGCAAGGTAACAACCCCCCCCCCTCAAAAATTTTAGCGTCTGCCTTACGGCGGCAATTTCCTATTTATTACCTTTTGGTGCAGCTTTTTGGCTATACGCCAAAAACACCTCAGACGCAACATTTCTTTTCCAGCCAGACTGGTGAAACTTTAAAGTCCTTTTCAAATTTACCTTCTTCAACCAAATGGAAATGAGATTAGCTTATTTGGTCCAAAATAAAAGTATTGCTTTTATCAAAAGATAAGGATTGACATCAACATTCACATTAAACTTATCCAAAACATTTCAAATTTATACTGTAAGGTTGTTTTTATATTTTCATAATCAAAGTTGTTAGAGTTTTTAGGCTACTAAGTCTAAGATGCAAGAAATCCTGAAGAAATCACCTACGGTTGACGGTATTTAGGACGTTTAGAGAGCAAAAAAATTTTCGTCGCCCAACCACTGCATTGAAAAACTCAATTTTTAAGACCTAAACCGTAAACGGTGGTAAAGGTTTATAAGGTTAAGGAAAAGTAAAGTGCTTGGAAATTTTACCCTGATCTCTAGAACTAGAGCCATGCCTAGTGTAAAATGAGAAAGAATCTGAATATCACACCAGACTGTGTACATACCTGATGAACCCAGACCAAACTTAACAGCTATAAAGTCAAACCAGATCTAACTTGGCCAAAATCAAAAACTCAAAAAATAGTCCCGCTGCTGAGGTCGAAAATTGTTTCGTTTCGTGATACATCTCTTAGATCTAACTTTTTTTGGTGGAAACTCGCGAATTAGTATGTGTAGATTACAAAATCGAAAAGTTTCCGCGATTTTCTAGTGCAAGTGTCGAGAAAATCGACTTAAAAGTTGACTTTTATCGAGTTAATCGATTTTAATCGATTTTCATGAACTTAACAGTTTCTAGGTCATGAGTTTTCACTTTTATGATGCATTTTGCTTGTAAATACTAAAAGCCATCAAAATATTACAATAATAATTAATTCAAGCGATGAGAATCGGCTAAAATCGATAAAATCATCGATTAAACAATAAACATCGAATTTCAACTGAAAAACTCCGAATGAGTCTGTAGACTTCAAAAATTGTCTGATTTGGCTGAAATTTTGCACACTTGGCCCTTGGGTGAATATCTGCAGATCTAAGTTTTCATTTTTTGAAAGTTTGGATTTTTGGGGTCTGGGGACGAGTTTTTCGTCAAAACGAGGCTGAAACTTAGGGGCGGCCTGCAGACCTCAACAATGGTCAGATTTTGCTGAAACGTTGCACACTTGGTCCTTGGGTGAATATCTACAGATATAATTTGTCAATTTTTGAAAGTTTGGATTTTTGGGGTCTGGGGACGAGTTCTTCGTCAAAACGAGGCTGAAACTTTAGGGCATACTGTAGACTTAAAAATGGTCTGATTTGACTGAAATTTCGCATATTTGCTGCGTTAGTGAATATCTGCAAATCTAAACATCCAGTTTTTTAAAAATATTTATATTTGGGGTCCGGAGACGAGTTTCTTGTGAAAACGAGGCTTTGCGTGGGCAGCCTGTAGACTGGACAGGGTTAAATGGATGAAATTTTGCAAAACTTTTTCCATACTGATTTTCCTTTTTTGAAATTGTTTTGAAAGACCAGAAACATGTTTTCCGTCGACGACACTTAATCCATGGGAAAATTTTTACGTTAGCTCCAAAGAAAATAAAAATTACTTTGCTGGATCATCTTCAGTTAGCGAAATTTGTAGACGAATGAACAAGCAAACCTTGACACGAGGAACAAACACTTAAAAATATCTTTATGTGGAGTTATGATATGAGCGTATAGTGATCGTGTCACTGCCAGGACTGTCTAGAAGCAGCCGGCGAAGTAATTTTTTAGAAATATGTGTTCTTATTTGCTAGGAGGGAGCTTTTTATGGTCTTCAAGTTTTTTTTATTTAAATGATGTGTTCTAATTTCTAGGAAACCTGTAGCTATGTCTCCCAAAATTTATCATTATTCCATGGAGGATGTGTTCTGAAATTAAAGGAGAAACCTTTTGCCTACAAATGTCTAATTATTTCCTTGAAAGGTGTGTTCTGAAGCTTTCTTTAGCTTTCTAGGGTTGCCAGGTAACAAGAACACACCAATTTTTCATAATTTTTCGATACCCCTGTCTCATTGCATCTCAGAACACATCAAGTTTTCTAGCTCCTACAGAACACCTCCTAAAAAAGATCGCCTCGTCGGCTGCTTTTGACTGTCGTATATATTACTAATCTATAGTCTGAATAGGTTTAAACGCCGTAGGATTTGTAGATGAGAGCAAACGAGCACTCATTTTAGACCAATATCGCATTAATCTTGTATATTTTTTCATGATAGTGGTTGAAGCCTAGTTTTTCATGATGGATTATATTGATATACCTATCTCGTATTGCAATATGAAGGGACCTGGTTCTTTGAGTAAAATAGATCTCAATCGCTTTCTTCACTCTTGAGGTTGAATCAAGGTTGATAAACGTCTTTAAACATTTCTTCATTCTTTATCAGCTCGATAAGACGTCGTATAATTAATCCAGGAATATTGAAAAAGTGAGAAAGAATCACCAGAAGACAAAATTGTTGTTGTAGATAATGTTTATAATAGCAAGCCTTTAGTTATTACCTCACTTTGTCTCCTTTATTATTCTACACGGGACCAACGTTCGGTATTCTCTATTCAGGAAAAATTCCTAGAGTAATCAGTGCACTACTTTTAATAGCAGCCTAATAAAACCTCCCGTTTCCTGTTCTTCCCCTCAATGAAAGACTGGTTCTAGGTCAGAGATCTCTGCAACTGAATCAAGGGATGGGGAAGTTGATGTTCAAATTATCGACCCTTTTTACGCCGGCTCTTATTGGCGTTATTTTAGAGCTCGTGGCCTAACGTACCGGCGTTAAAAAGGCTGACGTAAAAAGAGCCAAAATTATAAATTTTAAACCTAAAAGCGGGGTTTCTTTTTTTTGAACCATTTTTTCACAATCGAAGTGGCTTTCTGAACAAATTCAAGGTGGAAATTACCGAAATTCTTGCCTCGTATCCAAGTAAATAAGTGAATTTCGACGATAAAAATTTTACGCAAATTTTCCTACTCACAGATGGCATTTTGATGAAATATTCTGTCATAATTTTCTGTTTTGAAGCCTAAATTAAATTGCAGTTTTTGCAGGTTTTGGTGTTATTTGCAGCCCTTATTGGCGTAGGCCCAAAAATGGGCAGTGGCGTAAAACGGACCGATGAGGTAATATGAATTGTCACTGCACTGAATAAAACGAGATATAAATCTTTCTTGAGAGAGAGAGGTACATCCCTGTGTCACGATCTGGTGGGACCACTCTACTCATTGAAAATAGTTGCCGTAAAATCGTCCCCGCTAAGAAAGATATGCTGAAATTCCAATGAAGTACAGTAGTTCATGAGATTTATCTCCAGAAGGAAAAACTAAGCTTTTGGGGCTGAATCTCCATCTCTTCTTCATTTCTTCAAAACAAAGCTAGGATGCACGACATTTTGAATAACTGCGGCAGTAGCTAAAGCTTAAGGAATTTAGCAAATCCGAAAAATGAGATTTCCCCTTGAATTTTTAGCATACCTGTCGTACAACTTCTATACCTTTTAAGTTTTATTTTATTTGACACGAAATTCGATCATGATGAAGTTTCAGTCAAATAAAAGACAATTTCATCAAAAATAGTGAAGACCTTAAAAACATCGCAATCAATATCTTTGAAGAAAAAAAGTTGCATCTGCCCTTTAAAAATTGCAAACTTTTCTTTTAGGACGCTTGCTTCCAGGCTCTTTGTGCCAGAGTTTATGTAATATGAAATGTAAACTGTTGCCCCAAAACATTCAGCCAAGGGAACAAGTCTACTTCAAAATACTGCCACGCTGCCCCAAAGTTTCAGCCTCGCTTTGACGAGAAACTCGTCCCAAACTCGTCCCCAGGCCCCAAAAATACAAATTTTCAAAAAAAGAAAAATTGGATCTGCAGATATTAACCCAAGGGCCAAGTGTGCAAAATTTTAGACAAATCCAACCATTTTTTAAGTCTGCAGTGTGTCTTAAAGTTTCAGCCTCGTTTTGACGAAGAACTCGTCCCCAGACCCCAAAAATCCAAACTTTCAAAAATTGACAAATTATATCTGTAGATATTCACCCAAGGACCAAGTGTGCAAAATTTCAGCAATTCTGACCATTGTTGAGGTCTGCGCAGGCCGCCCCTAAGTATCAGCCTCGTTTTGACGAAAAACTCGTCCCCAGACCCCAAAAATCAAAATTTTCAAAAAATGAAAACTTAGATCTGCAGATATTCACCCAAGGGCCAAGTGTGCAAAATTTCAGCCAAATTAAACAATTTTTGAAGTCTACAGACTCACGGCGTTCGAGTTAGTTTTTCAGTTGACATTCGATGTTTTATCGATGATTTTATCGATTTTAGCCGTTTTTCCTACATTTTCATCGCTTGAATTAATTATTAGTGTAATATTTTGATAGCTTTTAGTATTTACAAGCAAAATACATCATAAAAGTGAAAACTCATGACCTAGAAACTGTTAAGTTCATGAAAATCGATTAAAATCGATTAACTCGATAAAAGTCAACTTTTAAGTCGATTTTCTCGACACTTGCACTAGAAAATCGCGGAAACTTTTCGATTTTGTAATCTACACATACTAATTCGCGAGTTTCCACCAAAAAAAGTTAGATCTAAGAGATGTATCACGAAAATCGTTTTCTAGCCACTTTTTTCGATCTCAGCAGCGGGACTAAAATAAATTTTATGAACGAGAACGGAAGAACTTTCACTTTCTTCTTCTTGGATTTCCCTTCGCTACTAGATCGACCATTTTTATTTATCTGATAAAACCGATAAAACCGATGGCGGATTGGCGGTCGCCCCACAGTTGAAGCGTCGCCTCTCTTTTTCTATAAACGTCCAAGTTTTTTTGCGGTTTTTCGCGAAAATGAGCGGGAAATGAGCGAACGAAAGAAAATTATGTTACTTACACCCGAGGTACTGTAGCTAGGTGGTAAATCATAGTAACTTCATTTTCAGTCATTTTCGTCCATTATCATCTGTCGCTGTCGACTAATACCACTGGCACTGACCTTGGCTGCTGGAGCTTGAAGGATGGACCCTATCAGATCAGATAGGAATATTTATATTTGGTAAATTTACGAAAGCATCCACCGAAGGCGGACTTCAAAATATCTGTTCTGAAGGCACGTTCCAGCTGGATATGGCAGTCTATCCCGGGGGGGCACTGGGTTTGCGGACTGACGGTATGTGCGGGCCAAAAATTGGCTTTTAAAATTGCATTCTTACAGTGCAGTAAAAATCAGTGAAAATCATACCCTTAGAGTGCATTTTCCCCCAAATTTTCGATTCCTTTCGTGCCAAAAATGGTCAAAATTCTAGCAATTTTGGTCAAAATATCTAGGATTTTCAAAAATTTTCTGAAATTTTCTGAAATTTCTACCCTTACAGTGCATCTCTAGTTTTTCCGACCCTTACAGTGCATTTTAAACATGTTGGAAAAGGTACCCTTAGGACCCGCACATACCCGTCGGTCCTTTTGCCCAGCTGCCCCCATGGTCTGTTCTACTGAAGATTGGGACCAGCTGGAAAAATATGATCTGTTCTATTCTACTGAAGATTGGGACCACAGCTGGAAAAATATGATCTGTTCCCAGGCACGACGGAAGCTTTTTATATCTGGTACGGCGAATGAGGAAATTTAAGCGATTTTATAGCGATTTGACCGACGAAGAGGAAAACTTCGGGTATTTTTGTGAAAATCTGGTACGGCGGCCGCCGTACCTGCCGTACCCGTTGCGTCGTGCCTGGTTCCTACTGAAGATTGGGACCAGCTGGAAAAATATGATCTGTTCTTATGAAAAAATAGTTTGATATCCAAAAATTAAGGTGTCTAAAAATTTCCTATCTGTTCTGAGGGAATTTCAAAAAAGTCAAAAAGTATTTGAGATCTGTTTTTTTCCTTCTGAATGTGGTTGCCTGGAGTGGCAGCTGAAAATTCTCCATCTGTTCTACAAAACATCTGGAAATTGTCGATCTGTTCGCACAGATATTTAAAGTTTAACTGTTAGCTGGAAATTAAATTTCTGTTCTTAAAAGTCTTCAATATCGAGCTGGAATTTAGCGATCTGTTCTTATAAGATTTTGTCAGCCCTGGGTAAATAAGAACAGTTATTAACTCGTGCCCTCGTGTAAAGTCAATCGCCTGGTAATTTCGTACCTGCTCCGAAAGTTTTTTTACCTTCTAGCTGGAAAGATATAACTGTTCTGAAGTAAAACTTTCTCCCCTGGAAAACGAGGAACTGTTCTTATAATTTTCGGGGAAATCCTTCCAGCTGGCAAATCAGAACAGATATTTGCAAATTTTAGGTCGGTGGCTGCTTCTGAATTTGGGATACCCTTTTGCCAGGAGGTATCCACATATTACTAGCCTATCTCTATCCCAACACGCGATTTTTTGATCACGGTGTCGAGGAAAAAGCCGTGGTCGTCTGGTACAGGCAAACATATTACAAGAAATGATTTTTGATTTTTATCTTAAAATGGTTCGGCGTTAGAAGCATAAAAAAGTCGATAATACGCATAGAACGAGATTGAAAGGACTCTTGGCTCGTATCCTGATTTTCCGGTCGACTTTTCTCAACTTATTATCATAATGATTTTACATATTACATGATAATCAGGTTAGAGATAATGTTACAGGCAATATGGATCTTCAATGAGTTTAATAAATAAGGCTCAGCTCAAGCTGGAGTGCTTTAGATTTTCACATAAAGCTAGTAAAAATTTAAAGTTAAAAGTATCGTTGGTTGATGATAATTGGCTCAATTTTCCACTAGAAGAAGATTTCACGTATCAAGCTAATGTCTTAACCAACTAAATGTCAAGTTATCCAGCTTTTTATCATCATCCAGTAATTAGTCAATAATGAAGCATTCGAAACGACACAAGAAATTCGGCAGATTTGAGACTTGAGTGAAGTATTTAATTGGAAGAAAGTTAAAAAACTCCAATTGATCAAAAAACTCAGGTTTGTTAAACCTTTATTAGATCCGAATTAACTTTGTTTTTCGTACATGAATGCGAAAGAAACTAAATTCGTTATACCATCAAAAATTTCGGAAAAGTGTCCCAACTTTGTGAAATCTCGTTTTGAACAAATTTGTTTCGCATCGCTGATATCACAAACATAAATTAGACAGGAGCGCCTCTTGTTTTTTTAAGAGTCTTTTGTTGTATTGTTTCTACACCTATAAAAGACTTTCGAATCAGGATAACAGCATTCAAGCTTGAGCTAGAAGCAAAAGGCTCAAGACAACCATTTCACTTTGTGCGTGGTATAGCTTTGCTTCAGCATATGTAAGTTGATTTTAGGGGATCAATAAAAAACTTTGCTTTGAGAGGAGGGTTTGAGAGCAATCCTTTCTGAGTAAAATGAGGTTCTGCGGGGTTCGGTTCAATAATAATTCCATGTAACCGGTAAAACACCTTTTTAGTTTTACCGTACCTCTAACAACTTTTTAATTTCTTTTTGACATATAGGAGTGCAAGCATGGTGTCGTTGAAATGTTGCCAGTTGTTGCTTTTAGTTGCCATGGTATCTGCTTATAACTACGAACGAGATGGAAGAGAGTTTGCAGACAATCTAGATGAACCTGCTCGAGAAAGTTTCCACCGTGAGTCCGTCTCCAATTTTTTGAGATACTGAATACCGTATCTATGTTTAAAAAAAATCTAGTAGTTTTAAACTACATAGTGTTAGTGTAGATATCTTTTTTCGTCTAGTGTTTTCTTATTGATAGCCCTGTTTCACTCAAAAAGCAAGATCGTTTTTAGTCTTTTAGAATTTCAAACTTAGTTCCAAAAATTGCAACGAGACTGACAGAAGCTAGAGAAATCTTGACTGACAGACTTACTTTCATACAATAATACATGTCTCCGTCAGTCAGATTTACATGTTCTTCATGTTCATTATATTTATATCATTTTACATATAGGACAAAATTACGAGGACTCTCCAAACAACTCTGAGAAAAGATACCAAGCTGATGCTAACGAATCACCTTTTGAAGACAGTGAACCAAGACGTGTTCGAAGTGAAGAAACCAATAGCCGAAATGACAACCCATTCATTGATGGAAAAGTATGGTGGGGTGGAAAAGACGAACCGGAGACCCAATACAAAAATGAAATGAACAGAGATCTGGAAAACATTGAAGAAACCAATAGCCGAAATGACAACCGTGAATCTGATCATCGATTTGAGAACACCATAGCCAACAATGATCAAGAAAATTCGCTTAAAGATGATCAGTATCAATCACCAGATTTCCGAAGAGAACCTATGGATAATGAATTGCAATCTGATCCTGCTGTCAGAACCCGAATTGCCAACTGGTGGAACACATTTGATCATGGTGGTTTATCAAAATGTGCTCCTAACACCTACTTGACTGGTCTATGGAGAAGTGCCAGACATCGACCAGATCGACTTGGATTACTTGAACAAGGAGATTGTAAATCAACACCTTTCCCATCTAATGGTTACTCACGTTGTTACAAATTGAATATCTGGCACAGTTTCGATCGAAAAGGTTGGGCACAATGTCGTAGGGGTTACTTCATCCAATCTATTACTTCAACCAGAGGAAAGGGCCTTCACAATATTGAAGAACTCCACTGCTGCAAGCCAAAAGCATCTATCCAAGGTAGATGCCATAAAGAGAATGTTTGGAGGTCTTTTGACCATAAGGGCTGGTCCAGATGCAGAGCAGGTACCTACATGCAAGGTATATTTCGAAACACCTGTGATCAATTATTCTGCCTTGAGGAATTTAGGTGTTGCTCAATGAAACAAAGTATTCCAAATCCTGGCAGAATCGCAGTAAGTAGAGCAAACTGGTGGCATTCTTTTGATCGTCAAGGTTGGTCTACATGTCCTGCAGGTCAGTATATCACTGGTTTTTATCGAAGTGCTAGGAGAATACCAGACGGTATTTGGCGCCTTGAGGAGGCTAAATGTAAAAGTGCACCATTAGGATGGGTCCCGAGAAGACAACAACAATGCTACAAACTCAACATCTGGAGTTCCTTTGACCGTAAAGGATGGGGAAAGTGCAAACATGGCTATTACATGCAAGGTATTTACCGCACCAATGGAAGAAACTTACATAACATTGAAGAATTCCGCTGCTGCAAACCCAAAAATCACCATGTCGTCCAAAGGAGTTGCCGAAAACAAAACGTTTGGCATTCTTTCGACAGGAAAGGATGGTCCCAGTGCCCTGGTAATACCTACATGACTGGAATATGGAGAAACAATTGCAACTGGCTTTATTGTATTGAGGAATTCGAATGCTGTTCAATGAAATACGTTTAGAGATAACGTCAAAGAAACTAGAATGAGGGATAGTATATGAATAACGAGACCTCACTTTTAATAGACCAAGGAGAGTTTTCTTTAATTTTGTATTTTTTTTTATAGGTGGGTGAAATTAAATCTTCTAAGACCTGTACTACCATTTTCGTTAAAATGCAAGCTAAGTGGGTCAAGTATGACTTTTCGGATAGCTGTTTCTTGAAAAAATGAAACACTAAGCTTTAGCTTCGATATTTGTTTAAATTAACTTTACAATAACAACTTTACCCAACTTGTAATTTCTTGTTAGGGATAAACTTTTATTTTTTTTTCTATTTTCTTTTACAACTTTAATTTATGTAGACTTTTTTATAGCTTTCAATTTTCTTTTTTGATTTCGGGAAAAAATTCATGTTCAACATAACTTTTTTTAGATAAATTTATCGCAAACAATCCTCCTGTAGAAGGGTGTTTCCCCCGTGGAGTGTCCTCTGTCAATAAAATCAGAAATTAGAAAACATTGATATAAAATTCGGGATTCAAACTCAACAAAGTCAATTTTTCGCAAATTTGCAAAAAAGAAAAATCAAATATTTCAAGAGTTCATAACGTAAGGTTCCATTTCTCCAAAAATTTTCTTAAGATAGTACTCCTGTCTCAGTGGTAGATTCTGGATGAAATCTTTTATTGATATCTCAATTGAGATCAAAGTCAATCAATTGTTCCAAGGTAAAAGAATCAAGTAGATTTTGGAATGCATTTTTTCTCCATCGATTTTCAAATGGGGGGATCAAAACAAAGGCGATTTCTCAGTTAAGCCATATTTGTGGGGCATTTTTCCCACAGGGACAATATTTTGGCCTAACTCTCCAGTGGGTGGTTTTTTCCAGTGGGTTTGTGACACAGGGGTGTAATAGAGGTCTAAACAATCAGACTTTAAAAAGCTTTTTCAGGCAGAATAACGCTTATTCAAAAGTATTCGAGAGAAAAATTCGTGTCACTGTAAATAAAGACTGCGTTATATTGGACAAAAGTAATATTTTTTGTCTATTTTTTCTATCGGGAGGGAACCTACTAGTTCTACACAAGTGAGTTAATAATTACAAAGTACAAAGTATATGATCATAAAAAGCAAGTATTATTCACAGAGAAAACTCCACTACTTTACAAAAAGTCCCCAAAATATAAAAGAAGACCTATATATAAGAACATCCTAAAGAAAATTGTCTGTCGTTAAAAAAAAACAGAAAACTAATTAACTGTATCTAAACTCTAACTCAGCTCTCGTTTATAATGAGCTTTGTATGTTAAAGGTTTTTAAAGTAAGTCCAAGTTGGTTAGACGTGTTTCATAGCACAACAATTGAAGGATTCAATACAATATAGCCAATCACAAGTACTTCTATACAAACCTGTCATGTAGGTTCCACTCTTGCATTTAGACCAACCTTTGTTATCAAAGGAGATCTTAACATCTTGTTGGTAACAGGAACCTTGGATGACAGCATTGGTATTTGGGCGACAACATTGAAAATTTTCAATGTTGTGAAGATTAGTTCCTTTGGTTGAATACATACCAGACATATAATAGCCAGGTTTACATTTCCCCCATCCTTGCTTATCGAACGAGATTTTCAAATCCAAATCGTGGCAATCTTGTCGGGAAAGGGAAGCCCAGTTTAACGGTGCACTTTTACATTCACCTTCTTCAAGAAGACCGATACGATCTGTTGACTCTGGTGAACTTCGATACAGACCAGTCATATACTCCCCAGCTGGACATTTTGACCAACCTCCATGATCGAATGTGGTCCACCAGTCAGATGTGCTCACCAGTACTTTACCAGGGCTTACAACATTTTTCTTCATACCACAGCATTTGAATCGTTCGATACAATGTAGACTGTCACAATCATTTCTCCACATACCTGTCATGTAAGTCCCATTTCGACATTTAGACCAACCTTTCTTATCGAAGGAGTCCGAAACGCTTTGGTCATAGCATACTCCTTGAATAACGTTGTTAACTTTTGGTTTACAGCATTGAAGCTCTTCAATGTTATGGAGACTAGAACCTTTAGTGGAGTAAATAGATTTGATGTAATATCCAGTTGTACATTTCGCCCACCCTTTATGATCAAAAATGTTTGTGATATCTAATCTGTAACAATCTTGATCTTTGCTATCCCCAACAAGCTCTGATGGTGCTGTTTTACAATCCCCTTCCTCAAGGAGTCCTAGTCGATCTTTTTTCTGAACAGTCCAAAAAGCACCTGGTGGAGAATTTCTCCATAGTCCAGTCAAATAAGTTCCATCAGCACATCTTGACCAGCCTCCATGGTCGAATGTGTTCCACCAGTTGGCAATATAGGTTGAAACAGCAGGTTTTTCTTCTACTTCCCCTGAAATATGTAAATAAAACATTAAAAGATAACTTCGCTGGGGGGGGTAACACCAGGCTCCTGTTAAGATCATTAAATGAAGTTTGGTTTATAAATGTAAACGTACAATCGTTTACTATGTACCAGAGTTATCTCACGTTTATCGCTTCGTAGTACACTCTGTGCGTATTGTCTGTTTGATAAAAAAATTCCCATACAGAGACATCTGCGATGAAGTATGGTTTATAAATAGCAACACTTCTCTCATGGAGGTTTGGAGCCATAGCTTCAATTTGCATTTCTGAAGATCTTAGTTCCATTCCCCCTTAGAAGTAAAAACGTATTAAAATGAAAAATTGCCATTGCGAAATTGTTATCTTTTAACAGGACCTGGTTATTACAGTTATGAATCTGTAGCTTTTGAATTATCCTCGGGTACCTAATAGCCGCATCTCTGCTAATTTTTTCCACCCAGGAAATTCTTATTCCAACCCCTCCCCCACTTAATTTTTGGGAAAATGTTTTTGAAAGTTTCCTCTTTTGTCCTAATTCTGCTGTATTAGCCTCCTTTTAAACATTTTAGACATTTTTATTCCAACTCCCCCCCCCCCCCCCCCAACTAATAAGTGTTGAGATTTTTCCAACCCCCCCCCCTATTCCAATTCCCTCCCGGCTATTAGGTACCCGCGAGTAGGAGTACACTTTTTTATATAAGAAAACACTATATACAAGAACAAGGTAATAACGTTTGAAGGACTTACAGACTATTAAACACCTAAAATGAAACTCAAAATTTTATAAACCATACACATGTTCTTCTAAAAAACGTATTCCGTGCTTCATTTTACGGCTCGATAAAAGGTTGAGAGTGACATTTAAAAAATTACAAAGTGATGGCATTATATAAACAAAATAATTATTGCGTATTGGAGTGGCCAGATAAGACACTGAAAAATGCTTTAAAATAATAAGAACTTTTCTTACGATGGTGATGATCTCTGTAGACTGGAGCAGATTCATCCTTTATCTTATCCCAGCCTGGAGAAATTGGAGGGAAGCCTTCCATTTCCCGTTCATTGTTGGCTGGAGCAGATTCATCATTTATCTCATCTTTGTATGGACTCGAGTATGGAGGCCTGCCTGTTTCATCCTTTATCTCATCCTTGTATGGACTCGAGTATGGAGGCATGCCTGTTTCATCCTTTATCTCATCCTTGTATGGACTCCCGTATGGAGGCATGCCTGTTTCATCCTTTATCTCATCCTTGTATGGACTCCCGTATGGAGGCATGCCTGTTTCATATCATCCTTTATCTCATCCTTGTATGGACTCCCGTATGGAGGCATGCCTGTTTCATCCTTTATCTCATCCTTGTATGGACTCCCGTATGGAGGCATGCCTGTTTCATCCTTTATCTCATCCTTGTATGGACTCCCGTATGGAGCCTGTTTCAGTCTGTTTTTCATCCTTTATCTTCATCCTTGTATGGACTCCCGTATGGAGGCATGTCTGTTTCATCCTTTATCTCATCCTTGTATGGACTCCCGTATGGAGGCCTGCCTGTTTCATCCTTTATTTTATCCCAGCCTGGAGGAATAAGAGGGAATCCTTCCATTTTTCGTTCATAGTCATTAGCAGAAACCATCACAACTAAGAGTAACAACTGACAACATTTCAACGGCATCATGCTTTCACGCCTATACGAAAAAGAGAAGGTAATTAACACAGGAAAAATGAAATAAAAAGTTCACCGTGAATTTCTGGGAATTGCCTTACCAACGTGAATCGGGAGAGCAGGGAACTAATGGATTCAAGCAGACGAGACTATTACGACCCTTATTTTGGTCCCTAACGTGACCAAATCCCGCGTGACCTTTCAATGGACAAAAGGTTGAAATTTGGTATTAAAAATTATATTGTTCCGGGCTCAAAAAGTGCAAATTTTCCATCGAAATTTAATGGGGAAATGAAAGTCAATTTGGGAGTGAGCTGAAATTGTAGAATATTTTCCTAGCCAAGGAAGAAATTTTGACTAGATTTCCCAGTGGGGTGGGGACCGGGTCTGTGACACAGAGATGTCCCATGCCATCATGCTACTGTTGGTACCCCACTTGCTCTAAGGTCCCGAACAATAGGAGCGGGTTCCGAATAAAAAGGCGTCCCAAAGTTTTTCAACATTTAATAGGATAATTGCCAGGGGTTAGAAATTATATTCCATCAAAATAAGGAAATAGCATACTAAAACCGGAAGTAATTTGGCTGTCGATAGCAGAAAATATTGTCAAAAATAGAGAAACGGGGGTTCTTAATTAAAACGTTAGGTTCTAATAAAAACGGGGGTGGGATCCGAAAAATTAATAGCCGGGGGGACGTTTATTTGGGACCTTAAAGTAATAAAATCAGGGTCTAATATTTACTCTTACTTACCTTATTTAGAAAGCTATAATGCGGACGATGTTTCTTTCTGGAGCCACTCATAGAAATGTTGATTCTATGAAAACTGACTCAAAATTTATAGAGGTAAAATTTGATCATGAACATATAAACGACTGGACATCCATCTCCTTTGTCTTTTTAAAGATAACACAGCTAGCTTCGTTGCCGCCTCGTTAAAGGCATAAAATGAAACAATAGATTATGATGATATACCACTTGGGAATACCTTGCTACAACGTCAAAACTTCGACAAAAGTCTCTGTTGTTCTACTTTTCTCAAGTCTTTTATCTATATCATAACAAAGATAACAGAGGCAAAATTATCATCAGCTTGTCAAAACTCCGACTAATATTTCTAAATTTTGACTTAAAAGTGTCTAATAATTTTAGAGAGTGTCACATTCTAACTTCGATATTCCTATTACACAGGCTCTCAACTTTGGCAAGCTATTTTTTTCAAGTCATAAAAAAAATTATTGGAGTGACAAAAGGGATTCAAAAGTATACACGCTGTTGAAATTCTGCATTTTAAAGTTGAAAATGTTGATAAAATGTATTACAAACTGTAAAAAAATTCCAAAATAATCTTTTTGTACATTATGAGTAATGTTCAAGCTCTATCAATCTTTTTACCTAAATAATTCAAAAGAATAAAATTATGACGGAATATTGTCGGATTTTTCATACCAATTTAGAAATACAGGCGGCAACGAAGCTCGCTTCAAAGAGACAATAAAAGATAGATGTCCAGTCGTTTATATGTTCATGATTTGATTGATATTGAATATTATATTGTACATACAACAATTGTTTTACAAAACTGAAGGTGTGTGCTCATCATAATTTGTGACCAGTCAACCAAAACAAACCTTTTCCCTCTTGACCGTTACGATTCTTAATTATATTCCCAGACGAAACTACACTTAAATTTGATTATTCAACTTTATCGAAGCTAAATAGATTTTAAGCCGAAAATTGATTTTATTTGGACTTTGATGTATACTTTACCAACTTATGGTAACATATTTAACCATAGAAGGTTTTTCGATTAATATTGTAGAGTCTTTATTAGATTAATCGAGAGATTAAAGTTTATTGACAATGAAATAAATCAGTTTCGACGTCAAACACTTGGTAAGGCTAACCCCGGGGGGGGGGTACTAGGGCAAAATGGGTTACGGGGATGCTCCGCTGGTCAGGGTACCTTTTTTAACCTCCACGAGTCCCAGGTAGGGTCGCAAAAACACCAAAATAGAAAAATCAGTCCCTCGTAGGGTGCCTATTTCTGGAAAATTTGGGGAAAAAGTAGAAAATTTTGGAATTTCAGTCCCATTCAGGGTCACTTTTTTCGCAAATTTCGAGTCCCACGTAGGGTCCATTTTTCGAACCTCAGCGGAGCACCCCCGTCGGTCGACAAGGGTAGTACCCCCCCCGGGAGGCTAACCCTTTTTTCGATAGAGTACTTAAAGTATTCACGCCAAGTAGCGTAGACAAGGGGGGGGCGCAAAGTTTGCGTAGGAGAGCAGATTTTTATGACACAGGAATCATCTTTTTATATTATGAATTAGTGAATACTGACGTCGTTTTAATACATTCAGTGCCGTAGGAAGCATTTTCATATTGGGGGGGGGGGGGCTGAAGTTTAGTGATACCGCGAGGGCCAACCATGGTTTGGCCCGAGGGGGGAAATTTTGAAAATTTGAGCTCTAGATTGCTTAAAAATACACTCAAAACATGCACATAAAAGACAATTATGACAAATTAAAAAAGAAAAACTTTGCATTTTGCAAAATAACCATTTTTGAAAAAATTATTGGGGGGGGGGCATAGCCCCCCCTTGCCCCCCCAGTTGCTACGGCACTGAATACATTAGAGAGACTTTTTAACTTGAACCTCTACAACTCGAATTTTTCTTTAACTCCGAACAAGTTTTCTATTCCCTTCATCTAACAATACCTTACAAACCTTACTCTTTAACTTGAATTTACTTAACTGGAACAAATAAGTGTTTCCCATGTGGGTTCAAGTTATACATACTCAACGTAATAAGAGTCCGTGAATTTTGGTGGCTGAATCTCAAAACCATTCCTACTGCTACTGTTTTTTTTTTAACTGAAAGTCATACAGTAAAGTATTGAAAATCCCTAAGTAATGGAAATATCCTTATCCCCACTTAGTTGTATCAAGAGTACCTGAGAAATAGAGACGTAAACTTAAAATGTTTATATTTTTTAATTAATAGGACTGGAGAGTCCTTAATTTTCTTGAACTTTATCCTCGTGGGAAATTGCTTGAACATTCGTGGTACAGTAGACAGACGGTTATTTGAACCTGCACTTTTTTCGAATAATTCAGTTGTTTGAAGTGATATGACGCTCCCCTTGGATCTGTTACCCAACTCAGGCAAAAACACTCTCGGTTATTCGAACTTACAGTTAGTCGAAGCGATTTCTATTCCCTTTCTGGCCAATTATAGAATAAATCACCCTCAGTTATTCGAATTTTTCTCATCAGGAGATCGTCGAGAGAGAACATTAATTTTCTGCAATTAAAACAATTTTTTTCTTTTAAAATTAGGTTTTAATATTCAAAGCTATTTACACTATTCAAGCAATTTCTTCGAAAAGTTTATTATTTTCATTCGGTCTTTCATATTTTAGAACCTCTCAAAAATTTGCTCAAATCTTTGTTCTTCCTTCGAAAAAATAAAAATCCTCTGTGTTTATTACGCTCAATTGAACCAAAATGCCTCAATTATAGACAAGCAGCCAAGATAGGGAATTTTGTTACTTCGTAGGACATCCCTTAGATCAGGGCAAATTTTTGATATTATGCTCCTAATAGAGTGAAGAATTGACAAAAAAAATTGCCCTTCGAATCTCCTGCAGTTTTCTAGTGAATCGATTTTTAGTTAATCGATAGAACTTATCAAGGCCATCTGGTGCCGAGATCATCAACATCGAAAGTTAACAAGCAATACCATTTTTGGGTACTACTAAATCAGGGCTATCCAGCTGTGAGAATTATTTTTTCTAAAAATGCCCCCAGCAAAATGCTGACGTCATCTGAAAACGCAAAAACGTCGATTTTTCGCCTTAAAAATGGCATTTCTCGGCACCAGATGGTCGAAACTTATTAAATAACCCCATTTTCTTTATCTGCTTTTCACAGTGAATCCGTTGGTAGCATCAGATATTTGATTTTCAGACTTGGAAAAAACCGTTAGCAAAGGGAAGACCCTTGATAAGTCCTATCAATTAACTAAAAATCGATTCACTCGAAAACTGCAGGAGATTCGAAGGGCAAATTTTTTTGTCAATTCTACACCCTATTACGCATTACGAGCATAATATCAAAAACCTGTTTTAAGGCCTTTTCTGAGTCTCAGACGCTGGTGTAAATTTTTAGCTTCAAATAACCGGGAGTCTATTGTAAATAGACTGTAAATGCTCTTTTGGATACACTGTAGGCAGAGATAAAAGGTAACCCGATAAAGGACTGCGCACATCCCCAGATTTGATTTTGATATAAGGGAAGAGTATCGTGTATATAATTTCTGTCCGAGAGTTACTTAATTTCGGGGTATCAAGTTTCTTAAAAAGGTTTAGAAATTCAATAATTGTGTTATATTTTTAGGTTTACGCACAAGGGTAGTTGAGCCCGACTGGGGCTGCGGCACATCAAAGGCCGAATATCAATCATCTCCGATGGAAATAAGCCCGCTTCTTTACGCGAGCTTTATCGTGGGCGACCGCCAACCCGCCAACGGAATATCAGTTTAATATCCTCTATATCAAAACATATCAGAGGGGATGCATATGCAGCCTAGGAAAAAAATCAACTTTTTAACATAATAAAAATCTTGTTTCACGCCGTGAAATTTTTTTTCCCAGTTTTTCCCAGTATTTCATTCCCAGTTTTCTTTTGTCTTACGAAATCAAGATTTTTGTTTGTTTTCACATATATATCTCTTTTAGAGCTTCAGCGTTTTGTGCAAAAATCAATGACGATCTGATTTCAGACTGTCCAAAATTTAGTCTAGTATGTTTTATTCTGAAGAATTCGGAAGAAAAGGGAAAGTTTAAACCTCTCCTGGATGAGCGAACCTGCAAGATAAGCAGTAGCGGCCTGGCTTAATTTTCTTGGTGGTGCAAACTATATGAAATTGGCGCCCCTGGTATTTTTGTCCTTGCGCCTTTGTATTTGCGCCCTCCATCATTAAGTGAAAATACTAAACTGTAAGAGCAGTGACTGGTTGAAAGTAACGCCCCTAATCATTGAAATGGAAATTTTATACCTGGTAAGTCGATTTAGTCTATATTTTTGCTTTCTAAAACTCTTATCAGAAAAATTACCAGATAATCTTTAAACTTTTCCGCGGCTGGTCTTACTTTACTCTCTATTAAAGATCAATGGCTGAAAGAGGCCAAAAATTCAGAAGTTGGGAAGAAGGGTTAACGTTCCTTGTAATTTTAGAGCTGCAGGCAAAAAAATTTGGTTTAAGAAAGGTGAAACAGTTCAAAGATCTTCTAAAACGGAGAAAGTTAGTCAGTATAAGACTACAAAAACCTCAGCGAGAATCAACAAGTGCTGATCATTTTGGGAATCTCTCATTTTGTGGATGAGCATTCTCTTTAACCCCTGGTGGATACACAACACTTCTTTTACTTCTGATTCAATACTGATAACAGTTTAGAAAAAATTCAATAGAAAGAATGGAAGAAGATAAAATAAAGCGCCGCAGGCGAAAAAAAATAACATTGTACTCATAGAAAGCGCTATAAACGTGCCGAAGGGCGCCAAATTGTCCAATTAAACATCAACAAAATTTTGGCGCCCCTTAAAAAGCTCTTTTGGCGCCCCTCTCAGATCTTTCTGGGTGTAGCACTGCACACCCTGCACCCCCTGCCAGGCCGCCACTGAAGATAAGTTCACTTTTTGAGAGAAAATCGATAAATTTTTATGCATCACACATGTCCTCCAGTTGTAGAAGGGTTATTGCAAGGTTGAGAAGACGTGAGAAAGATTATTGATGCCGAAAGCAATGAGATAAGAATTTAATTACATTTATCATAATTTGATGAGCAGATTTTAGAAACTATATATTTATATAATCAGGTTGAGTTTACATAATAATAGATGTACGTTGCTGAAGCCTTTCTGTGCAGCGTGCAGCGTTTTTGTTAGTCTGAATCGCAGACCTCTATAGATATACTTCCTATAAGAAACGAGGATGAGTAGAAGTCTACGTTTTTGTTTTGTTTTCGCTAGCGGTTGTAACTCTTCAAGCATTTTTATTAGGAGTGTTGTTTCATTAAAAAAAATTTCATTTATTACTCAAAATATGAATGGTCGAATCCACTAGATCCGCGGCCTTTATCGAAAAGTGAAGCAAATTTTGGTAGGACTTCCTACCAGAGAAATCACGTAACAATAAGCAATTTCACTGGTTCGAGAGATACGAAATAGCGTTTGCCGCCTACTTTTTTTGATCTCGCGCTACGAAAACAACTAAAATGCTAGATCCTATCCATTGGCACGAATAAAAGTCAAATTTTGCTCCCTTTTTTTGCGGAGAAAGCTTAAATTGCCATCTACCTGGCTTACAGATCTCTGTGGTCGAATCTCCTTGTTGAAATCACAAGATTAACCACAAATTAATCACGCTTTAGTATGTAGATTCTTGGAAGTCGAGACTTGCCAATACTTCAAAATGAAAGTTTTTGCCTACCCCAGTGAAAATCAAGCTAAAAGCTTGCTAAAAATTTTTGACACCCCTTAGTTTTAGAGATCTCAAATTTAAACCCGATGAAATTTATTTCTTGACGCCCCAGTAGCAGTAGATTTCAAGACTTCGCTGGCGAAAGGGTAGGGAAGAAATTTTCATTTTAAAACATTGACGAGTTCGTCTTCCTAGAATTTACTTTCTTAAGCCCATTCCTCTTCAAATATGTATTAATCCAATCCAACTAATCAAAATAATGTTTTGCTCACCAGATTTCAAGGCATCGTGCTGCAATTCAAATCAGACTGAGACAGGGGTGTAGCTGACTAATTGTAAGTAACATAAAATAAGTCAATATATGTCATATGCAACCAATCAGATGCCAAAGTATGTCCGAAGATATCAAAAGACGAGGGTGAATAAATCATCAAGAAGATAAACATGTAGAAAATCTGATCTAATTGTCATTGTTAAGTTCACATTTTTGTTTCATTGAACAACATCTGAATTCTTCAAGACAGAATACCTGATCGCATTTGCTCCGGAATATCCCTTGCATGTAGTATCCTAATCTACATTTAGACCATCCTTGATCATCAAAGGATGTCCAGACATTTTGAAAGTAACATTCTCCATCTTCTGTTACTTTACCTCGTGGTCGACAACAGTAGAATCCCTCAATATTGCGAAGACCAAATCCTCTGGAAGTGCGGATTAATTTAATATAGTAACCAGAATCACACTGTGCCCAACCTTCTTTATCAAAGATATAGGTAATATCCTTCAATTTACATTCTTGTTTAGATTCAAAATTTGCCGGTGCACTTTGACAATGTCCTTGTTGGATTTTACCTATTCTTTCACCGCCTGGTGTAAAAGCACTTCTCCATAAACCAGTGAGATAGTATTCATCAGGACAGCGTGACCACCAGCTTGGTTTAAAGCCGAATGTATACCTCCAGTTTACAATCTTTGTTGAAACTTTTTTTGAAACAGCTTTCATCTCACAACATTTGAATTCTTCAAGACAATATAATTGGTTGCAGTCACTTCTGTACATGCCTTGTATATAGTAGCCAGGGTTGCATCTAGACCAGCCTTTGTGGTCAAAAGAGAACCAGATGTTGTGATTGTAGCATTTACCTTGGACGACATTCTTGGATTTTGGTTTGCAACAATGGACTCCTTTGATATTACTAAGCTCCTTACCTTTAGTGGAGTATATAGACTGAATGAAGTAACCAGGCTTACAGGAGACCCATCCTTCTTTATCAAAGATGTACCAGATGTTCAAATTATAACAATCCATATGCTGGCAACCTGCAGTCAATTCATTGTCAGCACTTTTACAATCTCCTTGTTTGATCTTACCAATTCTGTCATCTCCATCCTTACCGCGAGCATCTCTGTATAACCCAGTCAAGAAATATCCATTAGTACAATTGGACCAACCTCCATGGTCAAATGTATTCACCCAGCTGGAAATCTTGGTTGAAACAGCTGCAGAAACAGCGCCAAGTAAGGTAATAGTTACCAGAACTCTCAACATTTTCTCTGAAAGACATTGAAAATAGTATTATATTTATACCTCGATGTAGACAGATAGAGTCGAAATTTTATCAAGATAGCCCAAGTAAATCCAGTTCAGAGCTGAAACGAAACACAGACTTGCGGGTAGTAAGATACGTGAAAATTTTCGTAAAATAACTTTTACTGGAGTGACTGGAGTAATTAAAAGACGAAAGTTAGACCACTTGAAACTGTTTTCGAGGAATTATTCACTGGAGAATTGTTTAAAAAAATTAAATAGACGTAAGATGGACGCTCTGTGAAGAAACTTATGACAAAAAAATTTGAAACCAAATGGATTTTAAGAAAGGTAAAATTAATACACATAAATTCGAACTTCAAAAACCATGTAAAAAGGTTTACAATAGCAAGACTTACCTGTTTATGATCAATATGGAGTAAAGCAACATTCAAAAAAAGTACAGCTTCAATAGTCAAACTTTCTATTTGTCATGTTGAAACGATGTAAAATCTATTTTTCCGGTATTAAAACCTTTTGGGTTGTATGAAAAGACGACAAGTATATTAAGTGTATTGACAAAATAAACAAGAAAGGCTCGCACTTTGTGAAAATCCCATGATTCTCTGCACGAAAGCACTTTTAAGAGATGTATTATTAAAATTGAAGTAGTGCCAAATGTATTCTTAACCTTGTCTTTGTCACGTCACAGGACCATTTTCCCATTTTCCCTATTTTTCATGCAAAGGTCTAAATCTCTAAACTTTTGCAAAAATCTCCGAAAAAGGCAAAAGTCTTCAAATTTAGTCTAAATTTCAAGAATTTATAACCCTTTGAAGGAGTCGATTTTTGATTTTCGTAATTTTGGAAATATTTGCAATTTTGATTATGCCATATCTTTCTGTAGCGAAATATATGAGCTCGCTATTATCAGTAGCGGCCTGGCTTAATTTTCTTGGTGGTGCAAACTATGAAATTGGCGCCCCTGGTATTTTTGTCCTTGCGCCTTTGTATTTGCGCCCTCCATCATTAAGGGCTCTGACCATAGTGAATTTTTCACAATTGCCGTGTTTAAAATGTGTTTTCTGACTGATGTAACCAACAAAACTATGGCATATTATACATTTTCTGTTAGACAAACTATTCCTGAATCTGAAAATTCAAAAATTTCATTGAAAAAAATTGATGAAGAAGAAAATGAAGACTTTTGCGAGGAAGAGTATTTCAACTTTGAAGAGCTTAGTTTCGGCGAAGAAAAAACATCTTGAAAAATTTTTTGGTGTATCTAACCGAAAGTAGTAAGAATTTGTTTTATTCTACACTGAAAAAGCAAATGAAAGTCGAAAAATGTCGGAAAGTCATATGTTTAGGAGACTTTAATGCAACCACCTCTGCGGCATGGTATAATTCCTCACTGAGAGAAAACCGTTTAATTGATAATCTCGAAGTTAACGACAACGGTCAAAGATTTCACACCTTCTTCAACGAAACAAATCAATCAGTACTTAATACATGGTTTACCCACAAGAAATGCAGAAGGGTAACCTGGCACTCACCAGACGGAAAAACTCAAAAAGTATACGATTTTATTTTATCGTGTAGCTGGATTAGACAGTATGTTAAAAACTGCAGAGTTTACAACAGCTTCGACTTCGACAGCGACCATCGACTCGTAACAGCCATAATGAAAACCCCGACTTCTAAAGCTGCTCGATTCATCAATAGAAAGAAAATAAAGCAACCCCTCAAACACAATCTATCAGCCCTGAAAGATCAAACAATTGCAACAAACTTTAAAACTATGGCAATTAATAGGTTGAATTCTTAGTCTTAGACGTAGACAACAACACCCTCAACAACAGCCTTCTGAAAGCAATAAACGATGCTGCAACCGAAACCCTCCCAAAGAAAGTGAACAATGTCTCACGTCAACCCTGGCATAATGATGATAAATTGAATGAACTGTTTAACCTCAGAGATAAACTTGTTACTGAGAATGCAAATATAAATTCTATCAAAGCTGTACGAAAGAAAATTCGTTATCGTGCCAAACACCTCAAAGAATGTTTATCTTAAACAAGAAGCAGACCAGATCAACCAACTGGCCATTAACAGAGAAATCGAAAAACTTTTTTCAAAGAGCCAAAAATCAAAATAGTACTCTTAAACCAGTCCCGAGTTCATGTGATCCAAATAAACTTCTTGAACATTTCAAATCTCATTTTAACCCCCCGCAACGACCAGATGAAACAATGCCAAACGAATTGCGAAATGATCATGATAATCTCCCTCGTTTTATTCAAGAACTTCGTCAAATATCAGCAAACACAGATATTGAAGACAGCCCACCCACTATTGAAGAAATCCAAAAACAAATCGCTAGCTTAAAAAACAATAAGGCTAATAATGACGTAGATCCTGAACTTCTAAAACTATGCGATGATCCCGTCTTATCACAAATAATCCACCATATTACAACAAACCTATGGATGAATAATGATATCCCAGAAGCATGGAGCAACTCGCGCCTTAAAACTCTTTGGAAAAATAAAGGTTCCAAACAAGACCCCTCAAAATATAGAGGGATCAGCATAGGGTCAACAATATGCAAACTTGTGACTAACATTATCTTAAGTCGCCTGCAACCGTGGTATGAAGCTCAACTTAGTGATGAGCAAAACGGTTTCAGGAAAGATAGAGGGACGACGGACGGCATTTTTGAACTGAAACGTGTACAGCAAATCACTAACCGAAAGAAGCAGCCCCTCTTCCTACTGTTTGTAGATTTATCTGCAGCATTTGATCACATTCCGAGACATTGGTTATTCGAATCAATCAAAATGCGATTTCCCGATAACAATCTACCACCACTGTTCACCATACTCGAACAACTCTACAAACAGACAACTCTCACTTTCCAGGAATCAAATACCTTTCAAACTACATCAGGAGTCCGCCAAGGAGGCCCAGAGAGCCCGTTCCTCTTTCATTCACTTTGAGGAACCGAATACCGGTGACATCGAGATTAATTACCGTATTCAACAGGCGACTAACAAATTTGCAGAAATGACCAACCTTCTTCAAAATTTCAATGTCCATTTGAAAACTCGTATCATCTTCTTAAATAGTTATGTACGTAGTCGCTTAATCTACTCATGCCAAAATTGGAATTTATATTCAAGCCAACTTGAGCGACTAAACGTCACATATCGTCGATTCCTACGTCGAATGATTAGAGGTGGTTTTCGTTTCGTAAATGAGTCTAACAACGATTTCCGTTATCAGGTAACCAACAAAAGACTCCATGAAATATGTGGTACATCAGATTTGTCCAATTTCATTGGAAAACAGCAGCTGGAATATGCTAAACATGTTATTCGTATGACCCACGAGCGTTCCATTAAACTGTTGATGTTCAACGATGATAAGTATACGAAACGTGGAAGACCATTTAAAACTTTGCTAGATCAAGTAACTGATCAAAACTCCCTTACAACAGATGGTCTTTGCAACAGTGCTATGTTGAGAAAATGATTTTCTAATATATTTTTTGTAGTTGTTCTTGCTGATATGATGATCGGTGGGAAGTATCTTGCAATCCAGATCAGCTGATCTGGATTTCTCGATGCTTCCCACCCCTATAGTACTAGTCATAGTATTTTGGTAAAATTTATATATATATTACCGAACAATAAAAATTTTTGCGGAAAATTTTTGTAAATGCTTCTTTGTCTCGAAATCTTCAAAATAGTGGTTTTTCATCAATTTTTCATCTGGATTTTGCTTAAAAAAACATTCATAACTTTTGACACATCTTTTTAGAAAAATTTTCCGCAAAATTTGAAATAGTTCAATTCTTTGCGGAAAATTGGAAAAAAGTTCGAAACAAAAAGCTTAATTACCCATTAAAACTTAGCACTTTTTATAAAAGAAGGTGATGAAACATATTATTAACGTCTTTTTAAAGTTCATAACGTCATTTTTGCAATTAAGTTCTTAATTACTCTTAAGGGGTTTGATTAAAAAGCAATTTATAAAGGCAATTCTTTGTTAAAAGTGTTAAGGAATCTAAAACATAACTTTTATATTCAGATACTAAAATCTATTTTCTGACTATGGTCAGAGCCCTTAAGTGAAAATACTAAACTGTAAGAGCAGTGACTGGTTTAGCCTGGGTATCCAGACTCAAAATTTCAGAAAAAAACACTCTTACCTCAACATACAAAGTTTCTAAAATTCTAGAGTCTGGTGCAACTAAAAAAGTTGGGTACAGTTTGTTTGATACAGCCTGTGAGTGAACCCTTGTTGACCGACTATCAAAACTTTGTAAACCCAGGCAGACACACATAATTAACTTACTGTAAAACCTCTTTTACAAACTCAAAAAACTTTCAAAACTACTTTAAGAAAAAAATTAACATTGTACTCATATAAAGCGCTATAAACGTGCCGAAGGGCGCCAAATTGTCCAATTAAACATCAACAAAATTTTGGCGCCCCCTTAAAAAGCTCTTTTGGCGCCCCTCTCAGATCTTTCTGGGTGGTGCACTGCACACCCTGCACCCCCTGCCAGGCCGCCACTGGCTATTATGTCTAAATAATGGGGAATGTATGTCGAATCTAGTAACAGAACTTGTAAATAGACTTATTTACTGTAGTCTAATATAAGGTATTCCCTAGGGAACATAATCGATTGATTACTAATAAAAAACACACGCGTGGAAGCATTTTGTCCATAAAAAGAAACAAAGTACCGAATTGAAATTGAAATTGATTTTTTCCGTTCTTTCTTGATTGAACCAATTAATATGGCGCCCTGTGTCGAAATAAGAATATTTTTATGAAGATTAAGTTGATTTGTCATCCCGCTCGTGTCAACAAAATAATCTGGAACTGTTGTTGAGGCCCCCCAGTGTTTTGCGTGATGGCGTGATTGGGACTTTTTTCTTGCGTGATGGCGTGATTAGAGATTATTTTTGGCGTGGGCACGATCAAGACTTTGGCGTGATGCGTAATAGGGCAAAAATTTGAGCCGTGATGCGTGATTTGGGCTATTTTTCGCTATTTTTTGCGTGATGACAAATTTTAGCGATTTTCGTGATGCGTGATGGAGAAAATTTTTTTGCGTGATGGCGTGATTAGGGGTGCCGCTGGGGGGCCTCGTTGTTTGTATTATCTGCATTTCTTAGACAATGTTATCGTTCAAACTTTCATACGATTTCATAATGGCGCAATGATATTATAAGCTATAAATATAAAACCTGCGACAGGTTTACGGATATAAAATCTGCGACAGGCTTACGGAATGGAAAAATTCATATAGGATATGAAAAATATCGGAGTTTTTGAAATAAATGGAAACTCGGGGTACCTAAGGCACTCCCCAATGGTTGCATGAGGTTCCGCCCCTTAACGTAAATGTTTTTTAAGTTCTTTCGAAGCATTTCGATATAGAAAATGAAATAGGGCATGGTCCCACAGATGGTCCCACTTTCTGAAATATCGAAAAATTTTGAAAAAACCTTTTTTAGCCAACTTTCATGATTTTGATGACGTCACAGAAATAAGAACTTGAATACCTTCTGTTAGGAGAAAGCTTTTGACTTCAAATTTTCTTTTTATGACGTCACCAAAATGAGGCGAAAATGAGATTTTCTCGAAATTTTTCAATTATCTAGCAAGTGGTACTATCTGACCATGTTCCCATCCCATTTTCTATATCGAAACGCTTCAAAAACACCTAAAAAACATTTATGTTAAGAGGGCCCTTAAGAGGTGGAACCTCATGCGACCATTGGGGAGTGCCTTAGGTAACCCGAGAAACAGCTCATATAAAGTTCATTTTGTTTTGAAAAAAACTCTTAAAAAGGGGTCGCTTACGATCCTTGAGCATATTAAAGATACTCATTTGTCCTAGACTGTAGCTAAGTATCATGAAAGCGTGTAAACAATGAAGATCTTCACTGCTGAAAAGTTCTCAATCAGTGTAGTTCTAACTACACCCTTTAATGAGTTACTTAACTTCCTTTCGACTCCTCATTTGAGGAAATCCTTTCACAAGAAATGAGATATTCTCCAATGTAGAGTAATCAGATTAACTGGAAACCAACCCTCATACCGATATTGATATGTCACCAAAACCTTCCTATGGTATCGAATGACGTCACCTTTTAAGTATTTCATTATATAATTATCGCAAACTGTAGTCCAATATATTTCAAATTGAATTGGAAAAATGTGGTCCTTAACGGCACTAAACAGGCCTTAACCTGCAAAGGGTTTGTATCCCATAATAATTAAAAAGGGAGTTTGTGCCAGTTATTTAAGAATTTTTGACTCACAGTTAACACTAGTGAGCCTATTTAGGCAGAATATGGTCAGATTTTGCATAATCTAACACCCTTAGAGTGACAATTTTCCTATCTTTGCTCATTTCGACCCTTACAGTGCACTTTGGGAAGCTTAGAAAAGGGACCCTTAAGGACCGCATGTACAGTAGGTCGTTTACGTCGAGTGCCCACCCACCGGGATCGGGTTCCAAGATACATAATCCTTGCTCGAGTAACTAACAATCAAATCAGCTGGTGGAAAGAATCCCTAAAAGAAGCCTAATTTCAAGCCCTGGGGAAAAGTCACCTGAGGAACAGAATTTTGAATTTTGGAACCTGATAGTTGGGTGTAGATATAGCTCTACAATCATCGGCATTATATATGGGAAAAAACAATTTCGCTCCAAATTTTGTTTTAACTCTGAGTTTAAACATGACATTTAACACTTAGGAGTTTAGGGTCTGAGGATCCTAAAGCTTGGAAAGAGTTCCACCGGGTTTCATTAGGCTAGAGAATATAGAAATATTTTAATTCTGCAAATGTTAAAATACCCAGTCAACACTTAGACCATATTTCTAGCTCTTACAAGAAAATCTGTTATACTTTTACAGGTTGTATTGCAAGGTTGACCTGGGTCTCTCTCACAGTACACTGGAAAAATATCAATGAATGAAGAAAGCAGTGTTATAAAACTTGAATTTCCGAACCGATTCATGTATTTCCTGAATTTTTTGAAAAGTTTGATTTTATGGAAAAAATTAAGTCGACAAGGAAATTAACTATATAACTTATCAGGAAATTGAATTGCTTGGTATAGTTAGCTCGTTTTAGGAAATTAAAATGGTTGCACTAAAATTTTTGAGTTTTAACGATCGATAACGACATTCTTTTAAGCTTTGACACCTTCATAATATCCTTATTTTTATGGTATAGGAAATCTGCAATAAGGCCATGACAAGAATATATCTTGGCATTAACTCCGCCTAGACTAGATTCTGATTGGATTGAGGAAATATTTAATGATCAAATCAGCACTTTTACCTTCCTAGATTCTCACGCGTCGAAACTGCAGATTTTTCCAAATCGATTCAGTGACCTTTGCCGTCCTCAAAACAAAGCACAAATAAACAAACTGTACCATTAAGAATTGTGGCCTTTATAACAAAGTCAGTAAATATAAATGTAGCTCTATATTTTCTGGAAAGGACCGAAAAGTAAAATTAAAGTCTATTCACGATAAGTGTGCACTCTTTTTTCTTTTACCTATAACTTTTGAAGGAATTCTTCAATCTTTAGAAATTTGGTATCATTGGAAAGATATTAGCGAGTGGAACAATTTAAAATCAAAAAATCTTTAAAAAAATTCCAAAAATGAAGATGAAAATGAAGAAGAAAAAAATGAAGATCTTGTAGAAAAGTGCTATAACTTTCATTTTCACTGGAGAGATTCAGTTGTGATGAAGTTTTTATAAGATGCTCACATAATTGGTTATTCAAAACAATAGAGATGATGCGTTCTTTAGAAAAATATAATAAAAGTTTTTATTTGAATAGTTAACGACCAATCCAATGACAAAAATTCTTGTAAAATGTTCATCTTGACCCGAGAGATTCTTTGATCTTAGGAGATCATCACTGTGAAGAAATTTCATTAAAATATTTATTCAATATAAAGTTATGATACAAAGTTAATAAGTGATTGACCCCAAAAAACACAAAAAACTGCAGAAAACAGCGTTTTTAGACGTCAATCAGCTTATAACTTAGTTTGATATTTTTTGACTGAATGATTATTTTTGAGAATTTTTTCCACAGTGATGACGTTCGATGATCAAGAATTTCACTTCAGGGAAAATGATAGTTATAGCACTTTTCTACAAGATCTTCATTTTTTTCTTCTTCATTTTCATCTTCATTTTTAGAATTTTTTTGAAGATTTTTTTATTTCAAATTGTTCCACTCACTAATATCTTTCCAATGATACCAAATTTATAAAGATTGAAGAATTCCTTCAAAAGTTATAGGTAAATGAAAAAAGAGTGCACACTTATCGTGAATAGACTTTAATACCATCGATACTTTCTTCAAACAAACATCTCTTCATCAGAAGCCCTGGGAAAATCATTTAACAATCATTGTTGTGGATTGAATTAAATGACAACCGGTAACAAACTTTTCAGCAAAATAATGGTTCCCGCCAGGTATGTGATACAGTAGTCTGAATCTTAGACCTCTGTAGAAAATGAGCAAGAGTAAAAAATATGTCAGTAATCTAGAGACAGGGGTATGTTCACAAGCATGCTTGTCCAATGTATTTTCTTTGAATTTGAATTTGAATTCCAGATCTATTGAGGTGTAATTAAAATTAAAGGAAATTATTTTTACCTGCGTCTCTCTCCGAATTTTATGCAATCCATTATGTAAAAGAATATTAATTAAATTATGTTAAAATTGGTCTATTTTTTGTCGAAGCAATAAAAAATCTAAATTTGTTTGGCACAACACAAACTTTCAAGAGCGACGTGTCAGCTATAAATTTTGATTTTTGACATCGACAAAAGCTGCCAAAAATTAATGGACATCTTATTAAATTGATGAACCCCCATTTTTAATTGTTTATACACCAATTTAAAACGCTGATTAATTAGATTGTAAATATTTTAAAAGCCACCCATCCCACAGAACGTATTAGCCCTTCAATTTCTTTGCGGGAATGCATCAACTAGCAGTTGGATGGAGCTACGTCAAATCAGCACAATAATGTCCAATTAATGTCACGCTAACGCCCATGAATGTACTGAATGTTATATGAACGTAGAAGCAATTCATGGTATTATTCAGCTGGAATAAAAGTTTTTTCCGAAACAAAAACGTAGCCAAGAAAATTCTCAAAAAAATTCAGATTTTGCGTAGGTTGGTGTCTATTTTAAACCTTTTTTCCAACTAGCTACGTGAAATCAAAAATGCGTTTAAATTATTCTGACTCATGCAACAAACTTCTGAAATATTCCATTGAGAAGACATCAAGATGCTTTATATGAATAATTTCATCTTGTTTTAGAAAACTTTTATTTTAAGAAGGTCAATAATGCTGACCTTCTAATTTTGATCTCTTTTTGATGATGATAGATAATAAGTGAGGAAGTGTATACTTGGCCATTATTAGCATTTTTAAAACACGATCAATTCTTCCCAGCTAGAACACAACGTTTCAATATTCATCTAACGTTATACGGACGTTGTGAAGGTTAGATAAACGTCGAAACAACGTTGTGTGCCAGCTGGGTTGGTTAGAAGCTGAAGTTAGAACATTTTAGTCGAGTATATTACCAATGAAAAGCTAGAATTCTATTAAATGTCCTTGTAGTCTGATGGTACAAATTTGCACGACATAAGTGACAACCACAAAATCAAATTCATTTAGACTGGAGTCGTTTATAATGCGTGTACCGTAGTATAGGCGTTTTATGATAATACGATTATTGATACGGGATTTTAGTTTCTATAAAATTAGAATTTTTCCTTCCATTACTTTCTGCTTTATTTCTACTGTCCGAATTAGTCGTCTAGCTTGCTAGACTAGCATTCATTTAAATGTTTCTTTCAAGGTTTTTACAAAAAGCATGACGAAAGAAACAATTTTCAGTATCCATCATTCCAACATTCTTATACACCCGGGCGGTATATCTTTCAAAACTTAATGCCAGATCTTCAAAAAAAGAAAGATTGGGGAAGTCCTTAAAATTTCTTATTGTCAATTCAAGTTGCTGTTTTGTTTACCTAGATACATTAGATACATAAAAGCATTCTTAAAACATGAAGCCCTATTATAATAAAATACCGACAAACTAATTTCGCGGTTAAAACACATACAAAAACTGAAAGATTTTCTAACTCATTATGCCTAATCTACATACTACGTATATGTTTTTTTTCTCATTTCACCGTGTAAGAGGTTGTTCAAGGAAAATTATGTGTTGATTTGGCATTTGATGTGTTTTGAAGGCAGACGGTTTTCCAAGATAAGAAACTTTTAATTTAAGTTTTTACTGATCTTTAGCTATTTTGAGTTTAAGTGATGGGAGGGCTATGCTTGGAAAGGAAGGGTCCCACACATTTGTGAATTTGTTGCTGGTGCAAACTATAAAAAATGTAAAAAACAGTTTTTGTCATAAAATTTTAATCTTTATTTCCTTGGGATTCTGTTATAGAGCTGATCAAACGGGTGTTCGTTGCCGGATTCAATAGAAATTGGGATAGTATTAAATTTTTCTTTGATAGATCTACATCGTGTCCGAAAAAAAGCGCAACAAATTTTATTCAGAGGTTTTGTTTAACTTAAGTTGGTATGGTTTGCTTACTCATCAATTTTAAATTAAAAGTTTTTTCACATTGAATTGACACGGATGCGAAGCAATATTGGTTCGAAAGAACGAAAAAAATATATATTAATGTTTTGTTTATTCAGCACGAAATCGATTACAATATAACAATAGGAGACACCGGCTAATATGAAACATGTATCTGATTCGAAACGGGAACACTAAAACTAAAACCTTTAAAGTAAGATTCCAACTATATATCATTAGAGTTTAGTATTGGGCATTAAATATTTTAACAAAGAAATTCCATCCTTTTTCCATTATTTTATACTCCAGTTTGAGATAGAGGTTTTTTACGATTTTTAATTTCTATGAAAAATATTCCGTTTTTTTCCGAACAATATACAATCTAATGGCTTCCGTTGTCTGTTTGTTATCTACTGTCTGAAATGATTTCAATCTACTAGAAAAGCTGAATGTTTTCGGTTTATTCCTTCCTTCCTGAGCTGTATGTATAGTTTATAGTTACTCTAAACATTTTAACACATTCAGATATTTTTATTTCTAACTCTATTTCGCATTCACCAACTCTTGTTTTGCTTAGCTAAGAACTGACAAGCATCAGCCAAAATTTAATATATTTATAAACAAAGCGTGCATCGGTGAAAAGATAATTCAGAGTATTTTGATTTTTGAGATACCTAAAGATTTTTGTTTCCATCAAAATTTTAAGGACACTAGGAATGGTTTTGACCTTTTTAGGTTTTAAGGCCTGACAACTCCGTTCCCTTCCATGCCAAGAAGTTCGACTCTTAGACCATGTTCAGACGTTACTGTTCCGTGAACGTCATAATTTGAAACGTCAAAAAATTTAAAACAGATCGAAACGGTTTCGCTCAACTATTTTCATCGGAACGGAACTGCTCCGTTTTCTTGCTCCGAAACGTTCCGATACCAATATGAACACACTCGATCCGCAACAAAAATCATACCGGAACGAAACGGAACAGTAACGTATGAACATGGTCTAAGTCTTTTTCACAAGCACCAACTCTTGTTTTGCTTAGCTAAGAACTGACAAGCCTCAGCCAAAATTTAATATATTTATAAACAAAGCGTGCATCGGTGAAAAGATAATTCAGAGTACTTTGATTTTTGAGATACCTAAAATATTTTTTGTTTCCATCGAGAATTTAAAGACTCTAGGAATGGTTTTGAATTTTGTAGGTTTTAATACCGTACAACTTCGTCCCCTTCCATGCCAAGTTCGACTCTTATATACCGATCTGTAAGTACCTTAAGAGTCACTTGCATGGTACTCCCAGCGTGTAGTCCCTGATCACACCGTCAAGTCATGAAACTTATAACCACATTATAAAGATTTATAAAGCCCAAAGGGGCTAGATGGCGTACTTTGGCTGAAAAGTGTGCCGTGATTAGGTAGGAAATCCTACCAAGGTCATGTGACATTACAATAGAATTTCAGCGCTTGACCAATCAGAATAGCAACAATATTTTTTCCGATATTCATTTTTTTTTGCCTGCCATGGCTTAAAGCACGACATCTGGCCCTTTGGCTAAAAATATTTTCAGAGATCACCTCATCACATCAAAATAATTCTCTTTGGAGAATTCAGACATATCATGCTATTTGTAATCTATAGATCATGCCTTTATTCCAAGAAAAGGTCCTATTACGCCATCACACAAACTGCTGGGGGCCTTAAAGAGTTTTCTAAACTACACTAAAGTCTAAGACCAACCACTATTTAATTCGCAAACAGTTTTTTATTTTCTGAAAGGAGTTTACAGTCGGTAGAGTTTGTTAGTTTCTTCGTTTCTCCGAAACTCTACAGCCGATTTTTCTCCGTATACCGCAATTACGGCTGTAAATTCTGCGTACCTTATCGGCCAAAGCTTAGTCGGCCCTAAGTGACTAAATTTTGGCTTGGTGGCTAAAATTAGGGACGACCAAAAATTTGGGCCGACTAAAATTTGGGCCGACTAAAAATTTAGAAATGGCCAAAACTTAATTATTAGTCGGCCCTTAGTGACTAAATTTCGACGAGGTGACTAAAATTAGGGGGCCGACTAGTAATTAAGGCCGACTAGAATTATGGCCGATTAAGTTTTGGTCGATAAGGTATATTATTTTCCTGCCTTTACTATCCCTGTGACGGACGATAAAATCGTCTAAGAGTTTTCAAGACCGTCGTCACAGTATGTATTTTGAAAAAACAACATGTGGATCTCGTGGTCATAAGCCTGGGTCAGGCTGAAATTTTAATGACTGTTACCTAAAGGGTACATAATTGTGTTTACGTGACCCTTTGGGTTTGAAAATTCATTTAATTATCACTTTCAGACCGGACAATTCAAGGTTATAAAACTGATTTAATGAGCAGAAAATTTTGTAACGAAAACTGAAAAGGGGTAATTGTTGTAATATCACATTCCCGCTCATAAGAATATATGGCGTGTTCTAAAATGATAGATTAGATTGGAATTTCACTGTTGTAAACATTATAGTCATTAAATTGCGGTTTTTAAATCCTCATAAAAGCCATGGTTTGCTTCTGTAGCGTTCTCATGCAAAATGGTATCGTTCAGTTTAATGCATTCTACATTTGTCTTTTCTAGAAAGAAAATTCGCACACTAAAGGCCGGTCTCCACTTTCGCGCGACATGAGCAAAAATTTTTTGACGTTTTTGTAAGGTTATTGGTCGGTTGAAAAATGAAACAATTCCATTGGTCGAAATTGACGTAACGGATGAAAAAAGTAGAACTTCTTCTGGAAAGTGTGCCGTGGTTAGGTAGGAAATCCTACCTAGGCCACGTGACACTACAATGGAATTTTAGCGCTTGACCAATCAGAAGCTTCGCGGGTTTTCGAAAACAACAACAACAATATTTTTTTCCGATATTCACTTTTTTCTTGCCTGGCTTGGTTTAAAAGCACGACATCTTCCACATCGACATCATCCCTTCGGGCTTTATAAATCTATGGTTAGAGAGGTTAATCCAATCCAGGGAGTAGATCATGAAAAGGTCTGATATTCACGAGCGAGTTCTTCAGGAGAATTTTCATTAAATTTTGCACAATAACTGGATGCAGATACATAATTGTACTAGTACAAAGTCAGGGTGGTCTTAATTAGGTTTCAATCCCAGGTTGTGTTTCTAATAACGATTTGAAAGCGTAAAAGGAGTGAAAATAGCCAATAAGTTACTCTAGCCATGGAGAGAGTCTCAAGGGCTAGAATGATAATAAGCGATTAATATTAAATTATTGAATTTTTATATACATAGCCGAATAAAGAAACATGATAAAACTATTTTTGTTGATGGTTTTCATCGTCAATTTGACTGTAAGTCATTTTCCATGTTTTTACATTTCAAATTTTCAAAAATAAATCTTTTGAACCTTATGACTATCTACTTTAAATTATCTTTCCAACGATATGTATATTGTCTTTTATATAATTATGGGCGTTGACGAAAAGTTTTAAAATTCTTTAAAAGTGTTTGGATTTTATTTATAAATTATCGTTTTTAAGCTTTAGTATAACTATCTCTAGGTTGGTATTGCAAAGCCTTCGTCGGAATCAACATCAAACAGTATTACAAATGGAACAGCGAAGCAACAAACTATAGTACCTACTCCAAAAGAACTTACTCCATCATCAGCAACACAACAACAACAAGATAGTCAAGGTGTCAATTATGCTAGCGCTAGTATAAATCTGAGAGCAAGATTAGCCAGTTGTAGGTGTCAACAGCTGGGTAGAGGACAAACTCCTTGGCTTTATAGACACAGGTGTAACTCACGTAATCAGTATGATTGTTGTCGATTGTGCAATCAAGGAAGTGGAGACAATAGATACTCATGTGTGGTGATTGGCCTTCGTGAAAGATTGTTTTATTACTTTTTCTTTGGACCAATTGATTATTACTGTAGACAAGACAGTGGTGCAGATGTTGCTACCAATATGAATTAAATACCATCCAAGTACACCTCTGTATCACAAACTCGGAAAAACTTTCACACTGGAGATATTGGCTGTAGAATCGCCTTGAGAAACCGGGAATATTGGTTGATGAGTCGATGAGTACCCTGCAATTTCAACCCTATTGTAAAAATTAGCTTAGCTTTCATCCCAACTTGGAAAGTAATTGTAATTTTAATTTAAATACCTCCAGATCTTCCTAAAAATATTTGCACTGGGCTAGTGAGACAGGGGTGGTACACAGTGCTGCTTCAATGGTTATCCATGTCGGGAGCTGGTATACAATGAAGTTTTTTTATTATATTCAATGTTTGTATTTATTTGTGTATTGTATTTATAACAGAATTTTTATTCTTTTTTCTCACTTTTTTCATCATTTCACCTAAATGTCTTGACTCTCTGTAAACGTAGAAGCTGCCATTTGCACAATCAGACTTTACATTATCAACCCACTGTCATTAATTCACCTTAGATACTGAACATAACTTAATACCTTAAAACTCTTCAAAATTTCGTTCAAAATTTGCTTTCCCAACAATTCTGACCTTTATATTTATTGGCTCGTTACGAGTCCCTTTTCTTAGAGATTCCAAAGTTATTCAATTCCTCAGATACTTGATTGCTCACTAAATCGAACAGTGATGTGACAATTTTCCTTGAAGATTGAGTTATGAAGATCCTATTGTTTTTCTTTAACGTTTAGGAAAAATAATAAAACAAATATGATATTAAGGAAAAAGAAGGAGATTTTGGCGATGTTTTTCATTGTCAATCTTGTGGTAAGAATTTTGTAGTAATTTTTATTCGAAGTTCATGTTGGTTTGAATTTCATAGGTAGAGTCGATAATTTATGTGGGCATCCTAGTGACTTTTAATCCATCATACAATACTTACTTAGATTGGTTTCATGGGCGGCTTGGTAATCTATAGATATCGAATAATTCAAACTTCAAAATTATATGAAATCACCAATGGGTGCACAATCAAACAATCAAACAATCAAACAAGGTTAAATTGTCAGTGTCATTCCACCACGTAACATTAGAGTTGGATATCTTCCACTGGTTGTTTAACACGTTGAGAAAGGTTGAAGATTCCTCTCTAGACCTTCCGGCTTTTAAATACAATAGTATGATACTGACATTTTATCTGCAAATTTAGATTTAGAAGCACAATCACATCCTTTGGAGATTTAATATAATGTTGAGATTTAAATTCTTTGAAAGATTGAATCTTAAATTCTCTTCATAAACTTTTTGTATAAACTTAATACTCATAGATTGGAAGAACTATGCCTATGCCTGCATCAAATTCACAGTCTAATGGCAGTGGAACAAATTCTGCGTCAAGTCAAAGTGAAAGAAATTCTGTGTCGAGTGAAAGTGGAACAAATTCTGCGTCAAATGGAGGTGGAACAAACTCTGCGTCGAATGAAAGTGGAACTAGTTCTGCATCAAACGGAAGTGGAACAAATTCTGCGACAAACGGTAGTGGAACAAATACTGCTTCTAATGGAGATGAAACAAATTCTGCGTCGAATGGAGGCGGAACAAATTCTGCGTCGGACGGAAGTGGAACAAATTCTGCGTCGAATTCTGCAACGTTAACAGAAGATACCACAGAGGTGGATACTTCATCATTGTTGGACAATTGTCAATGTGACACGCTTGGGAAAGGATTAACACCCTTTATATATACGCACTATTGTAAACTTCAAGTACCTACTGATTGTTGTCGATTATGCGACAAAGCAGGCGGAGATTATGAATATTCTTGTGTTGCTGTTAGCGATAATGATAAGTTCTTCTGGCAATCCTTTTTGGGTCCACTTGATTATTATTGCAGACAAGACAGCGGAGCTTTGGTGGTAAATATGAATAGTTAAGTGCATTCAAATTGTTGCATATGGGTGAAAACAAAGCAGTGTGGTCTAACTCACTAAAGTTATTTGTGCGTGTGCAGTCCCAGCTGACACACAATGCAATGTTGTTTCAAAACGTATATCTAGCATTCACAACATTCACATAACGTTAGATGGACATTGAAACAACGTCGTGTGCGTGTGCAGTGAACAATACTATCAGCGAATGAAACCATAGTGCTTGTTTTCAACTCTCACAATGATAAAACTTTATTGGATGAAAAGTGCATGATATATGATTTTCTGTGGTGACGAATGCTAAGTATATGTAACATGTACCATCAAAATGATAATGTAATTTTGGAAGAATACGTTCGATTCAGACTACTGGCCGTGCATATCGCGCAGAGAAAGTCATATTTGGGTAACATTTAATAAGATTTAAAGAAATGAATTGAATGAATTGATTACAAAAACTTTTCAAACGGGCAAAAGAGCAAAGTAGCACTCTTTCAAATATTCAAGCTTCTTGTCCAACCCAAAGTCTTCTCAATCACTTCAAATCTCACTTCAACCCTACCCAACGACAAAACAGGCCAATCGAACTATCGAATGATGATCTTCCCCACTATGTTACACAACTTCGACAAATCTCAGCTACAACAAACATCAAAAGTGAACCCCCTGATACTGACGAGATAAGTCAACAAATTACGAAACTTAAAGTCGATAGAGCTTTCAACGATATTGACCCTACTCTAATCAAACGGCTCGATCATCCAGTTATGCTTCAAGTGATACACAGAATGTCTTCAAATCTCTGGGAAAATTTTGACGTCCCGACTGCATGGGGGAATTCCCGTCTGCAAGCCATATGGAAAAAGAAAGGATCCAAAAAAGACCCCAAAAAGTATCGTGGGATAAGTATTGGCTCAACCGTTTGTAAACTCTTGATCAATTTAATTCTCGATCGACTTCGTCCTTGGTACGAGCTACAACTAAGCGACGAACACGAACAGAATGGTTTTCGGAAAGATAGGGGAACAACTGAAGGAATATACACAATTAAACGGATCCAACAGATTACTGATCGAAAAAAACAGCCCCTTTTTCTCCTTTTCGTCGACCTGACGGCAGCATTCGACCACATCCCTCGAGACTGGCTTTTCGAATCGATTCGTTTGCGATTCGATAACCGTCAATCACCCCCACTATTCGACATTCTTGAAAAACTTTATCAAAATACAAGTCTAACTTACGAAGATGCAAATAAAACGTTTCAAACCTCATCTGGTGTTCGACAAGGAGGACCAGAAAGTCCCTTCTTGTTCAATCTCTATATTGACTTTGTCATGAGACTCTTCAAAGAAAAATCAAATGATATCAACTTTTTCAAGCACAAATATCGCATCAACTTGAAAAGTCTCACCCGAACACAGCGGTACCAAATACGAAATAAAAACATCCAAACGTCTGGACAAGCGGAACTCTCATGGATTGGGTATGCGGATGATTTAGTACTTTTCTTTACTGACAAAGAAAGTCTTTTATCTGGTTCTGAACTTCTAAACCAAGTTTTCGAAAGTTTTGGGCTATTAGTTAACAAACTCAAAACAGAAACTATGGTTCTGAATCACCAAATTCTTGAACAACACTATCACAACACAATCATTTCACTCGACGAGACACCAATCAAAAACGTCACCAAATTCACATACCTTGGATCGATAATTAGTCATGACGAGCCTAATACCGGAAATGCAGAAGTCAATAATCGCATTCAAATGGCATCTGCTAAATTCAACGAAATGTCTAATCTCCTTCAAAATCAACGAATCAACCTTCGCACCCGAATCAACTTCCTCAATAGTTTTGTGAGAAGTCGGCTTACGTACGCGTGTCAAAACTGGAATCTAACAAAAAATCAATTTGAAAGATTGAATGTTAGTTATCGTTCTTTTCTTCGACGAATGATACGTAATGGTCGAAAGTTTGTAAATCCGACTGAAAACGATTATATCGTTTGATTATATCTAATCAACATCTGCACGAAATTTGTCAGACACGTGACTTAGAATTTTTTATAAGAGATCAACAAAAGAACTATATGTCACATGTTATTCGAATGAACGCGGAACGTTCAATCAAGCAGCTGGCTTTTAACGATGATAAATATACAAAGAGAGGAAGGCCTGTGAGAACTCTACTCGACCAGGTCTTAGATAACTTAGATATTTCTATTGATGAATTTTGCACTCTTGCCCTTAAGGGCAAGAATTAGAATTTGATGGAGAGATGTGTGACTGAGAAAACAGGGACTTATCCCAGGTTTCCTCTCCTTGCACATTTCTCCATCTCTGTTTAACCTAGGAATAGGGATACAGTAAATTTTATATATATATATATATTGATTAAGCAACACAGATTTGAATATAAGGCTACCGATGTTTTTATGGATTTCGATAAGAGTTTATTGGAGTATACAGAATAATATGATTCACCACTCAATATGGATATGAAGGTTTTTCTAGGAATCCATTTTTACTACAGATATACATGAAAAACGAAAATTTCGTACTACAAAGTAAAATTTACAGAGGCATGTCAAAAACGAGAAGAAGAGATTTTGGATATCCTTGGAGTATTATAATCTTTTTTTTATGTATTGTGACTTACAGATAATGAAGAAGACATAATGAAGACTTTGTTGCTCGGTCAATCCCCAAAATGACACACAATGTTGTGTTCTAGTTGAATCTTTACCCACTCATATATATTCAGATTTCTGCAAATATTTTCAGCCCGCCCTCTCAAAAAATTAACCTTCCTTATTATAAACGTATACATCAACCAGGAAAAAGGAACACGCCTTTTCTCGTCTCTAACTCGTCCGTCGTTAAAGAACTTGATTAACTGGCTTTTACGTGTTCGAATTTCGCTTCTTAAACGTCCTGAAGATTTCCTTAAACAGGATTCAACTTTTTTGTTTCTTCTTTTACAGGCGTTACTACTGTAAGATCCCGAAAAATAGGGAGGGTCCGAATAAAGGGGGGGGTTCGGGATTGTTTCAAAATCTAATAAACGGGGGGAGGGAAACTGAATAAAAGGGGGAGGTCCGAAGTCCTACCTTCGAAAACCCCAAAATAAGGTAAATATTAGCTAAAACCAGACTATTTTAGAGCAATTCAGCTTGTGAGAGCTGAAAATATTGTCAAAAATAAGAAAAGGGCGAGGCCATTGGGGGTGGAGTTCCGAAAATGTTTCAGAAAATAATAAGGGGGAGATGTTTATTCGGGACGAAGTAAGTCATATTTTTCTCATCTTCGTAATTAATGCAAGTTTTTACTCGTTTCAAACCATATATTCGTTTGGCACTATTTTTGAGTCTTTATTTTGCTGATGTTAGTATTTCATAACTTGCTAAATGTGCTTGCTAAGGCTTAAAACTTGCTAAGCTAGAAGGCATTTTTGAAGTCAAATCGCATCCCTTACAGTATAACAAAAATTATTCTAAACGCGAGCAGCCTACAATACAGAACTTAATTGCAGGGAAATCGTTAAAATAAACAACAGGGGTTTCATTGTCTAATGATAATTAGTCCTACACCTGCATTGCTATGTAATTTTAAAAGCAAAATTATATTTTTGATTCAGAGGACAGGAAAATCGTCTTCAAATGTCTGAATGATTAAATTAAAAAAGCAGCCGCCGACGAAAAATTCTACAATGAGTTTTCTTTTTTCGTATATAACCTTATTTTTCAAAAGCTTATAGAAACGCGTGTTAAAAGAAATAGTCTGGATCTATGCTGAATATTTTAGAAAAATAGATTGCCTCAGCAAAACAAGGTTTACAGAATAGAACCCTCCCTGCCCACCCAGAGCTGCAAAAAAGAAGTGAATTCTTGCCTCGATTTCTTATGCAATTTCATGTGATTAGGAATCCCTTTTCATTAGGACGTCTGTAAGTTACTCAAATTTCTCCACTTCTTCGTGTAGAACAAACTTTATGGGTATAACGGAATGAGCACAAACAATTACCGGGGGGGGGGGCACTAGGTTTGCGGACTGGCGTTATGTGCGGGCCAAAAATTGGCTTTTAAAATTGCACCCTTACAGTGCAGAAAAAATCAGTGAAAATCATACCCTTAGAGTGCATTTTCCCCCAAATTTTTATCCCTTTCGTGCAAAAAATGATCAAAATTCTAGTATTTTTGGTCAAAATTCTAGCATTTTTGGTCAAAATATCTAGATTTTTCAAGAATTTTTTGAAATTTCTACCCTTACAGTGCATTTTAAACATATTGGAAAAGGTACCCTTAGAACCCGCACATACCCGTCGGTCCTTTTGCACAGCTGCCCCCCCCCGGGAAACAAGTAGATTGCGTTCTGATTTGAGAATTCACATTCTACCAAGTATTAGATGTTTTGAATCTATTATAGTCTGACACAGTGTTTTGGTGACGATACTAACGGTTTAATTTAATGATAGAACTAGCTTTGTTTTCTCGATCATTTAACATTAGCGAAATCATGTTTTTACCTTTTTGAGGACAGCGGAATAACTGCAACAGTTTTTGATCCGAAGTAAAAATACCGATTTACCGTTTTCCTCAGTCAGTCATAAACTAATCATCTCAGTTGCAGGAAAAGCGCAATACCATATCCTCGCTATTATAAAGGGCATTGTATGGACGTTCTTTGAACGTCTTATGATCCAACAAAGACCTTTTCATCCTATCTTTATATCACGTATGATAATGACACACCCAAATGAATTTCCTAAAAAAGCATTTTTTGCATTATCCCAACCGAGGTATAAAATGTGGAACGGATAGATAAGTTGTTATGGATACTTGGTAAACAAACACAGTATGGTGAAAAAAAGAAAGTTAAAAATAAACGTTTCAAGATGAGCGGCCCGGTTTTTGGCACGTATGTGATATTCTACAATCTTACTAATGTGAATTCTAACGGCAAAGCAATCGTTTTAATCTCCATACCAGGTTTAATTCAAACTCGAACCCAGTCCTTTTGTTTGCTTTTTATGATTCTGAGAGCGCTCACGATTGTACCAACGTCCATTAGTAAAATCAAAAAAGTGGTGCACAAGTGGCTCTGGGTACGAGCTTGGGTTCAATTTACACTATCTACGTATGAAAGAATAATCCCTAGACACAGATCGTACATTCAGTGCATTAGAATACAGTTTTTCACATGGGTTAAATCTGAACTTGGTCTTCGTGTAACTAGGGCTCATAAAAATACTCAGATGACATTTTGAGTAATTTGCTTGATGAATTATCATTTTCCATTGTCAATAAACTGCATGGTACAATTTTAGGGGTATAGGTAATTAGTGTATTTTTTCCGCTGTTAATTTCCGGTTTTAATATGCCAGGTCCCACATTTTGTTTATGATGTACCTATGATGTGATTTTAATTATTAATTGAAAAATTCTAATTAACCACGTACTTTAAAATTAGTTTGGTTTTATGCAAAACGTTGCATTTTGTAATTGAAATATTATTTTGAGATCTAAAGGTAATGTTAATAAGAATTTTTGTGGTGACTTGAATGAGAGAAATTTTGATCGAGATTATTTTCGTCGGATGACTTTTGATATTCCTATCTATTTCTACTCTAAAAAACCTTATCCACGATCCATTTCAAATCTACCGTACCGGGAAAAAAATTAGTCAGTGCAGAAATTTCATCGGTGAAAGTAGTTTTTTGATACCAATAAAAATCCAAGATTGCATAAAAGATTTAACACAAGTTTATAGTCTTGTTTATTAGGCATATCTTGAAATTTAATTGGCATATTTCTCCGTTTCCATATTTTATATAAAAAAAACGCTTTGTGATGTGATTTTAATTATCAATTGCGAATTGTAATTAACCGTGTTATGTAAATTAGTCGATAAAAAATCTACGAATCAAGCACATAATTTTTTATGGAAAACCCAGAACATGCCTCCCAGAACTTCCTTCTTGATGCCTGCAACTATCTTGGAGGTAAAAATTTTGGTATATTTGAAATTTTCTTTCCTCGAGCAAGTTTTTGCCAATTGTAACACAATCTTGCTAATATCAAACAATTTTAAATCACGAACCTCTTTTTGCTGCAAACGAAAAAGACTAATAAAGCAGAGCTCTTGAATAAGTAAATGATAAGTAAACCAAAAAACGCTATTTCACTAATCAGGTAACATCTGAAAAATTGTAGGTGATAGTTGGCAATATATTCTATTACCTGACTGAAACAATGTAACGAATCTCGACAACTGATAAAGTTCGATTTTCCTTGTGGTCTGATGACTTCCTTATTTCCTAGGGATCAAATCGAGAGGTGATTTTCCTTTAGTTACTACAGAGTATTTTCCTTTTAATTCCATAAAATTAACAGAAACAAGTGCTTATTCAAACTAGACAGGAAATTTCTGTTTTCAAATGTTGATACATTATTAAACAAACAAACATACATGGTATTAAGTACTGGTGGCATCATATTATTAAGGGTATACAAAACTGACCAGATAAATATCTTTAGACTGAGCAAACAGTACTTAAAAACTTATGACGTGTGTTTAAAATCCATTTAAGAATTTCACAATATGTTCCAACATAAATCACGTAGAAAGTTCCAATTTTTGACGCTAGCTAGAACCTTTCGACCCTGACAGTGGTAAAAGAAATCCTACTTTGAAAGTTTAGAACAATTATTCTTATTCCGTGACAATTTTCCATCCATTCTTGAATCCAATACGGAATATCGGTATGATAACAAAATCTAACAGACAAAAAAAATACCTGTCATAAATCTTTCGAAAACATTTTATTTAAGATTTGGTATTGTTATCGTATTTGGTTCTTTCCAGCCGATCCTTGTTGCTGTTACGTTTTACCCGGGGTTTTAACCATGATGTAAAAAGAACAAAGATTTAATGCCAAACAGTTTGAAGAATAACTTGAACCCCCGGCGTTGGAGACTAGGTTTGCCGGATGATGGGTAAAGCGCCGCCCGATTTCCATGTAAATTTCTTTTTCCGGTCTTACGACAGATTCAAGAGTACTTACCAAACATATCAATGAATAAAATTCGTTAATTAAATCATTTTGTCAATGATTTAAAGGGCTTGAAGTTGTCTAGTCATGTCTATAGTCATTGTTGATCATTTTTTTAGAATTTTACTTATCTATGGGAAAAGTAATTTCTGTACTAATACACCTTTTCGATCGTAGCCGCCAATTGCCGCGCGGGCATTTTTTTGTCTGCTTTATCCCACTAAACTCGATCCAATCCTTTTTTGACACATTTTTATATTGTCTATAGGTACAAAAAATGGACTGGGACGGTTTTAGTGGGATAAAGCGAACAAAAAAATGCGCGTCAATTGGTGGCTATGATCGAAAAGGTGTATTGAAACCCGGCAGGGAAAAGATAAACCTGAATCATTCAACTGAAGTATATGGTATGCTTGATTTAGCTTGGACTAAAGAAATCTTGAGAGACAATCGGCTCTATTGCCATGACCTTTTTACCGTTGTTGAGCATAAGACTCCATTTCCTGGACTGCCACTTTCCTAGCGGGAAGAGACCAAGGACTCTGGGTAGTTGGAAAATGAGCTTCTGAAATTTAGGCAGCTTCCTTAAACACCAAATCGTCACAGATCCGATGGCGGTGGGGGCGTGAATCAGAGACAGGGCAGGCACAAATAGACTACGTTTGCATTCATGATAATCGTTCCGCCATAATCATGATCCGAGATAATATTCTTCAAAACAAAAATTGTCCATTTTACAGAAATTGAAGAAACATAACGTAAAAACCTTAGGTCCCAATACGCGATGATTGTCTCCTTATAGTGGAAGGGTAAAAATTCCTTGCATTCTTAAAATACGAATTTTTAGCGAACACATACGACGTATGAAATCAAAAACAATTTTACGCTTGAAATTCTTTGCAAGGAAAGTCTATAAAGCGTAGTTCATTCTTCTCATTCTTCAACGGTTAGGAATCAAGCAAATGAATTTTCCGTACATCAGATTTCAAAATAAAAACGGTCGTCACAAAATAAACAACGTTGTTTATTTGTTGATAATACAAAGTCTTGGTTCAATGAATTTTTTTTCAATATTGTTTTTACAACAAATACAGGTTGTTTTTTTCTAAAAGAACAAACTATATAAGAACTCAAGGGCTCGAGGCATCGATGGCATCGATGGCAAAAATATTTAGAACAAGTTAAGATCATTTTAAGGCTTCGTGGACTCTAAAACACCCAATGTCTTAGAAAAATGGACAGAAATATTCAAAATATAAGCAGAAATAAGAACATTTTTAGGCTTTAAACTCAAAAAGTTAAGAACATCCAAAGGCCTAAAACATTTTTGGTGTTCTTATAAAAAACTTGTAAACATTGAACCAATGAATGCAAATTCAAAAATTCTACCTATCGTTTATGGTGATGTCACTGAACATTTCAAGCTATTAGGGTAATCAAAAGCTTGAAAATAATGCACTTGAAATGTCACCAAATCTTTAAATGTAAATAAGGAATTGGGATTAAGCCTTAATGTAAACATTCGAATAAGTATAAATGTGGCAGACAGAATGGTAGGACGTTAAGCAGTGTCGAAACTAATCAAGGAAGACTACTACAACCAGTAGAGAATAATCTTTTAAAGTTGAAATTCAAAATTTTTGGAAAGTGTCACCAAAAGATTTAAAGGTAAATAATTTTGATTTCCGATTTATTTTTGGCAATTTTGCTAATTTTAAAGGTTTGAATACACGTTTTTTATAAGAACATCCTAAATTTTTGAAGCAACATCCTAAATTTTTGAAGCCTTCGGTTATTCCCCAGGGGAGGGGGCACTCATATGGTCCGACCCACGGCATGTGTCACCTTTAAGGGTAGGTTTTTCGAGACCCTTGAAATGCACTGTAAGGGTGTACTTTTGATAGAGTGCACTACAGGGGTCTTCTTTTAGCTGGATACACTGTAAGGGTGTGTTTGGGGACAGCTGAATAGCAAGTCTGACAGTAAAAATTTGATCTTTATTAGTTTTGACTTGCACCCATTTCAATTTTTTACACATTGTGTCGACATCTCAGCCTCATTTTAAGGTAAATTCAGCAAAACAAGATATGAAATCAAACTACACTGTAAGCGGGACTGTTAGTGTTGTTAGGGTTAGAAATGTTTGATAAAATGCACTGTAAGGGTACCTTTTTCCTGCTCAAGGGCTGCACTGTAAAGGTCCGATTTTGAAAGCCATTTTTTTGGCGGCACATGTTGTCGTTTAGAAACCGAGTGCTCCCGGGGGTTATTCTTAACCTTTTGTAGTTTTAAGCCTAAAAACTTTCTGAAGTTGTTCTTATCATTTTGTCTATCAAAGCCTGAGGTTCTTATATAGTTTACTTTTATAAAAAAACCTGTACTAAAGATGTGTAATGATTAAACATCAAGTTGATTGTCCAAGAGGAGAAATCCAAGGAAGAGTGGTGTCCTCCCCTTTCTCAGGTCCCGGGGGGGGGGGGGCAGTGGGTTTACCAACTGACGGTATGTGCGGCGAAAAAATTGGCTTTTAGAATCGCACCCTTACAGTGCAGAAAAAAATCGGTGAAATTCATACCCTTACAGTGCATTTTTTCAAATTTTAAACTCTTTTAGAGCAAAAAAAATCAACATTTTCGAGCAAAAATTTGCAATTTTTCCCAGATTTGCTGAAATTTCCACCCTTACAGTGCATTTCTGATATTTTGAAAAACATACCCTTAACTGCCGCACATACCCGTCGGTCAATTTGCCTGACTGCCCCCCCCCCGGGTCTCAGGTAGACAGCTAAGTAATATGAAAAAGAGCCATTATTGACTATGGCTGCTTAAACTTACTACTCACCCTACTAGCTAAAACTTACTAAAATTCTTAGATTAATGTTTTAAGGACTCCCCCTTCTCACAGACCCGGTAGGATTTTTCAGCCAGTGGGGATAAAAATAACGGACTGAAACTCGATGGGGATGGGATCGATATTCCCATATTTTTATGGCCGGGAATTTCAATTCTTTTGTTTTCAAGTCAAAAAATTCAGTGGGGATGGGACAAAAATAGCATAATGTTTTGCAGTGAGGATTGGGTTATTTGACTACTTTCAGTGGGGACAAAAATTGGATGATAATTTTCCACTGGGTTCGATATTTTGGCCAATTTTTCCAGTGGGAAAAGGGTTCCCAGTGGATCTGTGAGAAGGTGTCTAAGGTAAAGAACATAGAGCATGCTATTGAGTTATTTGCTGTTACTACTATAGCTAAAATCTTTTGGAGAGCGTTTTTAGTTAAAGAAAGCATCGTTTATCATCAGCCAACCAGTTAAGTCATTTAAGGAGAAGTGAAAATCAAGATAAATCAGTGGGAAGTCTTTTGGCAGTCTGTTTGACCACTTTTGACGGCTGAAGCCAAGATTTTTTCCGTTCGTTTCTAAAGACAACAGTTTAAAAAAGATTTAATTGCAGGTCAAACGTCATCAAAATTTCCATTATGAATCAAATCAAATCAACCAGTTTTTTAAACCTGTTGGTCTTATACATTCTAATATTTAGAGTTTTTGGTATAAAGCATAAGTTTCCATGGAGGCTGTTTTGTTATTGTTTTTGCAAGGGCACCCCACTGAAAACACTTACCTCAAAAATACGTCATCAAATATCTAACGGATAGGTCATTTAGGATAAGGTAATCAATAAATCATTGATAATGAGATGGGATAACCCACAGTTTTGAGCTCCTAAATCTCGTAACATCAATCACCATGGCTATCTGATAAAGACAAAATGAAGGAAAAAGATCAAACTGATAAAATCATTTGAAAATTTAGAAGAAGAAAATAAATTGATAAAGTTTATTGTACAATGAATTAATGCCACCAAAATCTATGTATGAGAAAATCCTGTTATAGTTAGTTAAATCAGAGGCGGAGGTGCGCTTACAATTTTTTGAAAGGTGGAGAGAGGGCGAAAATATTTTTGGGAGTCAATTTTCAGAAAGAATTTAAAGCGATAACATCTACCCCTCCTCCTACCCCCAGGGCGTATAACCAATCGCTAAATTATTACTATTTTCTGCGACTCCGTGTTTGATCTAGCCTGTACCAAACTCTTCTTCGCTGACTGAAAAGATAAAGGCAAGTTTTTTCAAAATATAAAAAATGCCCGTGGCAGCGGGGCTGTACAGGTTATGTTTGATCTAGAGTGCTTTCTTTACGGTATGCAGATATTTTTGCATTTAAGATTAAAGATTAGATAAAAATTAAGGGGACATATAGTAGTTTATATAAACTGATATTATCGTTTTATCATATTACACCCATATTACAGCATAACATGGATTATAAATGACTCAAGCAGTCTAAATGAAAGTCTTCCGCGTATAACACGTGTTGTAATATAAGAGTAGTATCAATTTTAAACAAATACAAATCAAACAGCAGTGATAGGAAGTGAAAGTAAAATGCAGCAAGCACGAGGACTTTATCAATTATATTTTCATTAAAGGATCTTTTTAAGATGATTCAGCAATTTATCTTCAAATAAAAAAAAAACCTAAAAATGTAACTTTCGTGTAGGTGTATGCTAATTTAAAAACGCTAATCTATAAACCACCAATGTTAATAAATACCTTTCAATATAATTTATAGCCCATGGAAGTAGAATCAAGTCTTTGTTGTATCATCACTTGACAAACAACATTGTTAATTTAGTGAAGACCAAATCAGATCAAACCACCTGTGCGCTCAACTTAGATGGTCGTTAAAACCCTTTAACTGCCTCTGTCGGCATATGCCGACATGAGCATTTTCGATTTCTTTGCCGATGTCGACAAATAACGAGATGCGAAATCTCGAAATTTACCAGAAATTTATCATTTTCTACAGAGATTTTGCATTAGGTGGGTTGAAATGAAAAAAATGAATAGTTGAAAACTTTTCGATGTTGAAAAATAACTATTCTACAATGTTCAACTCAAAATTATAGTCGTTGTGATACTTCTTATATTATTCAGAAAATGAAGTGAAAATCACTACCTTATGCCCATGTTGACATCAAATAGGTCGAGGTGTGAAAAAATGTCCCGGCAAATAGGTTGAGGGGTGAAAAAGAAGATCGGCACTTAAAGGGTTAACCTTTCCGCCACGCTGTTTTTTATATTTTCACGCTGTCCCAACGCAACTTTTTTTGAGAAAACGCAGTGTTTGGTAAAAGTGCCATATCTCAAGAACTAGAAATCTTTTGGTAAAGAATAAGCTATCCCTGAAAAGCTAATTAAATTCTGCAGCTTTTAGGTTGGGTGAAAGTTCAATTAAATTACTCTAACTAAAATGGTAGCTCTACATTCACCAATGTTTTTTTCCTCACTTTTCGGCAATGTCACTTTTTTGGCATTTTTCACTTCCTATGCAAAAAAAAGTGGGGGGAACTTAATTATTAAATATTTCTTTAGTATTTTATCAATATGTACTTACTCCTGAAGCCATATACCAAAATAAGTATCCAAAAACAATTCTAGTGGTCACAAGGGCTTTTCAAACATTGCTCACTTTTCTCAGAAATCAGTGTTTTTCCGTCCGCCATCTTGAATCAGTGTTTTTATTTGAAAAGTGCTGACTCACACCGTTATCATAACATTACATCATTATTACTTCACGGAAAGCTTAGACTCTCTACTTTCTTTTTCTTCTTTTTTCAACGATCAGAAAGCAAGCCAATCAAAGAATTGCGCGAGAAAGACATGCCTATCAAATTGCGTATATGTACGGCATTCGGGACGTCTCAAGGACGTATATGTACGGCATTCGGGTTCAAAAGGTTAATGATTATTAGCTTAATGAAGGCTTTACAAGTACAGTATTTCACATACGCCCTGGAATGCCATAATACAACAACAAATTTAGATATAAAGTTCAACATGCTGAAGTTTTTTAACCTGAAATTGACAGTTCAGACATTTTCATAATTTTTATTACTAAGTTTTTATTTTTACTGTTTTTCTATAGAAATATCATTCCCTTGAGAACGGACCGAGTCCGAAACATGTCGGGAAAAATCAAAATATAATAGCCGCATTCTTTTTCACCGTCCAACATATTACTAAGAATTCTTAACATTTTCAAAAATTAGCTAATCGATTTTTTTGGCAGCTTATCCAAAACAAACAATTATAAATAAGTAATCTTTCATAATTCCAAAATCTAAACCACGAACAAAATTTTTTGAAACATAGTAACTGTAAACAAGGTCATTTTCAAAAATCAATTTGAAATTCCATTGCTGGCAGGAATAACGTTAGATGCATCCATTAACTTAGTAATTACTTTAATTCTAATGTTTTCCCTAAAAAATCGCGTCTTGTAGTATGTAAACTGCCTTAACAAGAGACAAGCTGAAACACATAAGTGTTTGTTGATGTAAACAAAAAACGTGTAAAACATTACCAAGATATCTGTGAATAAAATCCCGCGGGGGTGGGGGTTGTGCTTGTACACATTTGAAAAGACAGGGCTTGAAGAAAGAAAACGGGCATAGACATATCATGAACATCTTTAACTAAAATGTCTTTTAGAACTCGAACTAGTTTTCTCGTCCCTTCAGTTAGGTTCAGTTAACATTGTCTTATAAACCTTACTCTATAACTCGAAATTTCCAAAACTTGAATAAATTTGTGTTCCCCGTGTGGGTTCGAGTTATGGAGACTCAACTTGTATCGTCAGAATGGTAGTGTAAACTACGATCAGATAAAAACTATCTAGGTTCTTTGCTCATGTTCATCAGATTTCCTGTTCCTCGTCACTGGCCTGTTAAGATTTTAATCAGCACAGTCTCCAATATACTCATAGGGGTGACTCGAAAGTGTTTAAAAATCTAACGAGTCTCTTTCCTGTTAGGCTTAATGAATAGGTATTCAAAGAATTTATAAAATTACAATTAAAATGATGATAATATATAATTTATCTTTTTAAAAGATAAACAAGTAATTATCTGACATAGTGATATGACCCCAAACAATGGGACCTTACAGTGACGTTTACTTGAGAAGGAGGGGAAGTATTCTAAATATATAAATCACGTACGGAAAAATCAAAATCCTGTCATTTGACTTATCTGAAAAATGCGATCAGTTTTGGCAGACATCTACAAACGCCTCTGCACTCTATTCCGTTTCCTATGTGTAGATTGGTTAGAATGACGAAATAATGACTTTCCGACTTTTCAGATTTTGCTTTTTCTTTTTCAAATCAAAAGAACATTTCTTTTACTGCTAGTCTTTACATGTCATCTTTCTGCTCAAACGACACTGATTGAAAGATGTTAACTACTGGTTTTGGCGATTGTGACCAGTAACAACATGACACCCTCTTCTTAATTGACTTGATTGAATCTTAATTGACACCCTCTTCTTACAGATCCGCTGGAAAAATTGGCCACATGATCATCCCCAGTGGAAAATTATAGCCCAATTTTCTGAATTTTCTGACTTGAAAACAATGGAATTCAAATCCCCAGCCTAATAAAAACATGAGAATCTTAACCCCCATCGAGTTTCGATGTGTTATTTTTACCTCCACTGACTGAAAAAAATCTTACCGGGTCTGTGAGTAAGGGGTGTCAAAAAGTCCTAGATGACCGATCTGCTCATCAAAAATATCGACCCCAATCTATCTACAAGAATAGAACAAAATCGTTTACGAAATTGACCTCGACAATTATCGGTGTCACATTTAGAGACGCTTTTATAAGTTATAGCGGTAATAATTTTCTTCATAATTTTCTAATCAACGTGATTTTGGTGTTTATATAATAATTCTTTCAAAAGTTACTCTTCCCAAATCATTGAATAAACAAGTATTATAGATCCAATGACCTGAGCGTATTTTCGTGATGCTGCCTTTTACAGCAAAGTATCATATAGCATTCCATTAAAGGAAAAATGAAAACATCTAAATTGTCGGTGATCAGTAAAATTTTCAAAATAAATTGTTCGATTTCTTGATCTGAAGTTTTTTGCTAGACCTATCTAAAACAGATAAAAGCGAGTTTTCTTTCACAGTGGGTTCAACAACCAATCAAAATGAAGCTTCAAAAAACCTTCATCCTACTTCAAAGCTAATGGTGACATCGTATTTAGAGATTAAAAAGCAGTCATTTGAGAGATTGATTACCGCCTAATTTATATACCATTGAGGTTTTATAAACAAGTAAACAAATAATTTCTAACGGAAATAACTAAAGTCATTTCTCTAATTTTCATTTTGTCAACACCACGTTTTACTGTCAAACTACAGTATTAAATTAAGTTTCACTGGAGAAGCAATCTTGAAAGCTTCTCATTAGCAAAGCATTCCTAGTGTAAGCAATGCTTAATCTAAGAAAGTTCGGTTTGACCTCGTCTCCATGTAACCCAAGCTTTATTACGTTACTGATGGGAGCAGAAAATCGTCCAAAAATAAATACGATGGGATACTAAACTGGGTACATAGCTCTAAATTTCGAACATCATGATTTGGTTTCTATTTTGGCTGAGATAAGGCCTTTTTAGATCAACCTAACGAAAAAGGATTTGCTCATTAAAATAAGTCACATCTAATTTTAGGGCTCTAAAAGGTCCTGTGCATTTAACTTAGTGACGCAGTGACGTGAATAACGGATTAGTTTGGCTCCATTATTCCCTCCGATTACATTGTTTTTGCTTCCCTAATGAATTCTATAGCTTTTCCACTGGTAACCTAGAGGATCCGCAAAGAAGAAATTGGATTATAGTATCTGACGCAACAAATTCATGTCGTCATTTTTAAAAAATGCGAAAAGGCTTGGGTTCTAGATCACGAGTTTCCGAATATTGGGACATTCCGGAATCTCCAAGGCTGTTTTCAAAGGCTTTGAAGATATTCAAAACGTCCTAAAAGCTTGTAAACCAAAAGGAAAGCTCTCAATATGATGGTCCTAAAATAATTTTCCAATATAGTGATCTTTCATAATAAAATCCGATACGTTATATCATCAAAAAATCAAAAACTTGAAATTTTGCCAAGATCAAATGAATCAAGCCAAAAATTTTCAAATAAAGAACATCCCAATTTGATATTATACGAGTATGCAAAAATATGTATAAAAGAAGAATGCCATATAAAGAAGACCGTATAAGATCTGAGAACTGGACATTGATATTGCAACGTTCTGTGATCTACGTCAAACAATAGAAACACGCCGGTTTTCCGATATGGAAAAATAAAATTAAAAACAAAACAAAAGAATCAGCAAAAAATGCTGAGAACACCATGGAAAAACTAAGAATAGATCTTTTTCAGAAGAACCAGCGGATACTGTTCTGCACAAAAGTCATTGTGTGATAACCGGGGTATGTCCGTATATCAATATCAAAATGCTTTTGTGTTTAAAACGAAATCTCGTTTTAATTGGTAGTTAGATAGAATCAGAGGCGATAACGACACAAACCGGAAGAGCATACAAACAAAACAAAAGAGAAGACATTACATTTTAAATAATATAAAAATGGCGAAAATGCCAGCAACACAAATCAATTTGGTCATTAACTCGCTTTGATAGGGTTGTATGTAAAGTTGTTAATTTGAAAAGAAGACAAGACATCAACACTTTTTTAAAAAGAAGTTTTATATTCGAGAGAGCATAGTAGATATTGAACTTTTGAACTTTGATAGAACGCGGAACTTAGATTGGATTCAAAATGGTAGGTGTATATATTTTTTCTGAACTAGATATGTAGCGTGGTTTTGATCCCGCGTGTAGAATGACCACAAGGAAAAACAGAAACCTTTTAAAGGTTAGATAGAGGGGCTATTTAGGAGTTATTAGAAATTAATTGGATTCAAATAGGTCACTTATTATGAGCTATTACTGATGCCGTTTGCTAGCCATGTGTTTAGTTTTAGAAATTGGTGTTTTTACAGTTGCGCGATTATATAACTATCGTGATATGAGTGAAATTGCTGGATCATTATTCGTTATTACTTGGGCAATATCAACCCCAAAGCGGAAAGCAAGAGGATCTGATGATTTTTCAATGGGCGTTATATTGTGTAGATACTGATAGATATACTAAAACAAATTTGGTTTCCGAATTTTACGATTTGAGTCTCTTGCGAGAGCGATAAACTGCTTGTTTCAATCCTCAGTTGTATATCTGAGCGACCTTGCTATCGCTTTTAGACTTCCTCTAAAAGGCAAGAACTGAGGAGCTGATAGTCGGAATTAACAACATTGAAAAGCATGTTTGTATAATATATCTTCCTTTTTCTTTCAGAAAATGCATGTATTGACAAAACAACTCTTTTTGGTCGTCTTAACATCGTTACTCGTGGTAAGTCATTTTTCATTTGATTATTTTCAGATTTTCATGTGTTGACAATTTTTGTCAAAATAAATAAATGGTAAGGAAAGTGGCCATTAAAAATCCATCAATAACCTAAGAATCTAATCACCAACGCACTGAAATTGCGTCGGTAACTATTTAAAGATATTCACGCTAATTTAAAAATTTCTATAATTTATCATGTGGTATAAATTGGAAAAACGCAAAACAAATAGTTTCCTGTGAAGAAGCAATCTTCTTATCTCACGCTGTTCTTTGATTGTGAAATTGATCATATCATGTGATATTCTTAACTTAAGTTTCGACACGCTGTTTCGTCATCAACTATTGATCAATTTTCTAAAAAAAAACTACAATTTATTAAAGTCAAAGATCGGGAAATTTCAATCCTACCCTATTTCCCAGAGCATCAGCATCAAATTTTCAACGTTCACTGAGAAGGGACAAGATAATAGCTCAACACCGAGGTATTCTTTGGCGTCCATTAGTCTTCGCAGGGAAGACGTTCCCCATAACCCAGTCTTATACGAGACATAGATTTTAATATTTTCTAAACTTTCTTTTAATCACCAGATATCAGAAATGGCGCCCGTTGCATCAGAAGAAACAAACAATGTTGAAAATCCAACAGAATCACCATCATCAACAGTTTCGACTACCGATCCTACCGATCCTACCGACAGCTCTTCGGGTGGCTCATCTTCGGGAGGATCGGGATCATCAAACCCACCGAATCCTCCACCATTTGATTCTTCAACCTGTAATTGTGGAGTCATTGCTGAAGGTGCTCAACAAAGTCCTTACCTTGCAGTATCATGTGAAATTGGTGCTATTAATTGTTGTTCTTATTGTCAAGGTCAACCGAAAGATGTAGAAGCAAATTACGAATGCGTTGCTATACATGCTTTTACGAGATCATTTTTCGGCATTCCACACAGTCACGGATGTCGATATACTATTTCAAGTGGGGCAAATGTCGCTAAGTGATTTAACATCCACAGATAATATTGCAGGGTGGAATAAAACGCTTTGTCATCGTTGCTTGAGAGTATATCATATTTGAGCTTCAAATTTCATTTAAAAAACAAGTTGAAAAGGAAGCGAGAAGCTCTACTTTGACGTGTGCCAGCTGGTAATAGTGCCAACAGACTGTGAATCTTTGGCATATTTTCAAGACATCAAGCCACGAGAACAAAAAATTATTTTCTAAAAGGGAGTTTTTTATCGACGACGACTAAAATTGAAAAATTATTTTGTATCATAAAATAAAAGAAGATTTTATAAATATCATAAATATAAATTAATTAAATTGTTTTGTTACTGTTCATGTTTTTATTTTTAGTTTTTCTTTTTGTAAATGATTTTGAGAATTGTTATTTATTGTATATTATTGTATTTCGGTATATTATATGAAATTATTTAAAAGAATTGACATATAGAAGAATATATATTCATACTGACGATAAAGTTGAACAACTAAAACATTACTTTTGTTAATGGCTTTAAATCGTTCCTATGCCAAGCCCAGGGTCAATACACCTATTTCCTATTAGCAGATTCATGCAAAAGTCACGAAAAAACGTCGAGTAAACAAACTTTTGATTGGCGGAGGCATGCAAAGATTACCTCATACTCTGGACATTTTGAAAAATATGCTTGTATATGCAATATTTCAGCCAATCAGAGACTTTCTCGACGTTTTTCATGAGTTTTTTACATGAATCCGCTAATAGGAAATACGTGTCATTTTTCGGCTGAAAAAAACTAAGTTGCAAAATGATAAAAGGAAACTCTTTTCTATCCCATCATCTTCATCGGGTCTTTACCGTTGAATACAGAAAAATTTTAGAGAAGAAATTTTTTAAACTTGTGGTAAAATTCAAATTTGGCGAATGATCAAAGAATCTTAATTTGGCCAATCACTGTCTAAGCTGCTATGTCATTATGAAAAACCGAACGAAAAAAAACCGAACACCTTTTAAAAAATTGCGCTTTACAGGGCCAATCGACGAAAGGCTGAATATTTTTCAAAATCAAAAGATTACCTTGAAGGGGGGGCCTTCAACTTCTAGGCCAAGTAGTAAACTGAACCCAGTTGAGCAAATATCATAATGTAAATATTCCATCTGAAATTGATAAAAATGCCTGGGATATAATTGAATAGACTCACTCTTGCTTAATGACCTTAATGAGTAATCATGGAGTTTTAATTCCGTTTAGGAATGTTAAGCATAAAAATCCCTTAGTCAAGTTGAGTAATAAATTTGTACAATATGATGAATCAACCCATAAAGATTCGATTCACGCAAATAAGTAGGTGCTAAAAAGCATGCCTTGCACTACACATTTCAAGACCATTTTGTGCAACATCTTCAAATTGTACAAAATAACTGGTCTGAACATTTTTTCATGAACAAGTGGGCGAATAGTAGCCCAAGTTGATTGCTTTGACGTTAAAAGACAATTTTCTAGTTCCAGTTTTCAATTTTGTTTATGCTAACGGTCTATATTTCAGACTAACCACAAACCCTCTATCCGTTGGTTTATGATTATCCTTTTAGTAACACTATCATATAATTAGGGAAAATGTTTTTTTATCAAATAATTGTTATGATTTTCAAACCAAAAATCGTGGCATGAAACTATCGTATAGGCCATATAGCAAATTAAAGGTTTGCCTTTTTTCTGAATTGAGAATGCTTCACCAGTCTTCAATCATATGGATCTAGAATTACGAAGATGCTGACTTTATTTTACTTTGCTTCGATATACTCGTCGTCCAAGAAAATACTGTTGTTTTGTAACAAATATTCAAATTTATCTATTTGATATCAGTTCGGCAAATTGCACAGATCCGCAACGCTGCGAAATTCTGCATCTTTAGCGTTGTGATATTACTGATATTACAGCTTTACTGCTGCAAAATCGGCATCGCAGGGCCTGGACCGGGGTCCCAAAATAATGTGTATTTTGAAGAACAACCCAAAAGGAAACTTTTCACCCTAGCATTTTAATTTCCTACCTAGCGATTATTCACAATCATTGTTGGAAGAAATGCTACTTCGTTCAAAAAAGCGCTACTTTGTTCAAGAAAGCAAGTTTTTGCCTGATTTTGCATGCGTTTAGAAGAAAATTGGTAGGCGCTCATAATTTTTAAAATCACAAGCTTCAATTGGAAGCGTTGCGTAAAATAGCAGCGCAACCCTGGGGAAACGCTGCGAAAAACCGCAACGTTGCGGAATATTGCAACGTTGCGGATCTATGCAATTTGCCGAACTGTTATAAGTCTTAACCACTGTTTCCAGTGATCCGGTGAGAACTTGACACCCAGTGCGGTTGAAATAAAGAAACTAAGTACCAATGGGGATGGATAATTGTCTAGTTTATTGGGATTCTAGAAAGCATACTGTCTTTCCAAGATGGTAAAGAAAGAATATGATTTTCCAAAAAAAATGGTAAGTCGGGACTTGGGGGACAAAGTTTGTGATACATGAATAGTTCTTGTTTCTTAATCTTGGTCATTTGTGGTCACTGCTCTAGCATTGGTTCTTTTTCGTAGTCAGGTATCTCAAAATAAATGTTCAGTACCTTCAAAGTTGAAAAAGGAAAGTTTATACTTCAAAATAACACACCTCCGCTAAGTTAATTTTAGTGGAACATTTTCTTAAGGAAATAATTTACCAAAACACATTACATTCCCTTAACTATTTCCTGAAGGAATATTTTTTGGGATAATGTTAGTTTCTAAGGGAAACCCAACCTAGAAATCATTATGTTTTGTAATATAGGAAGGCGGTATGAAGGTTTGCAAAAAAAATGTGATTTTAAGGGTATGTCGAGAAAGAAAATGGGAAAACCGTTTGATAAAAAAGTCTCATGGTGATCAATTGTTTTGGCAACATTATAATGCTCCACTCCGTTATGTTTTTTCGCAGAAAATATTTTTCCGACTACCCCATTTTTATAGGTATTCATAATCGCGCAGAATCGAACACTGTCTCACGCTGACCCCGGTAAGACCTGGTAAGACTATTAGAGCAAAGGAGAAAAGAAACTTAGCGATAGCTTATGCTTATGCTCAAATTCCATTGCGTTTAACTCGAAAATCCAGTGGGACTATTCTCCAAGTTAAATGACCTTCCCAGTGAGAACGAAACCGTGGAAATTGGATACATCTTCAATAGGTTTCCCTAATAAAATGCTGAAAAGGGGGCCGATTTGAAAAGCCGTAATTGAGCACTACTTTCGAAACCTGTCGCATTTAAAAAACCGTGACAAAAACGAAACACCGGGTCTCCTACACACAATCAGATCCGAAAATCAGAAAACAATAAAAACAGGGTTTTCCAATCAAAAGACAACAACAGATGATAATTGGAAATTATAGTCTACCACCATTTTTCGGCTTTTTTTTTAAGTTCAATTTATGACGTCATTTTATGACCGTCAAAAATAGGTTTTCTCCGCCATTTCGGGAATGTCAATTGTCAAGCACAAAGGTACCAAAGAATGCTGTAAATTATGTGAAAAAAAACTAATTTCCGGCATTTTAATGGGTCTTTGCTGACATAAAAAGTCACAAAAACAAGGTAAACAAGCATCATAGAATTTTTCCTGATCCCGGAGACTAGTACTCAACAAGGTATCATTTGATTGGCTCCTTTGGATAATTAGCTGAACAGTGATTTGCGGTTTTTGAAAAAAGTACATTTGGAGTCTTTGAAAACACACCCATTACATTTTGAAAAACATCACGTAAGCAAAAAGAAGCTTAAAGAATGGATTCGTAATTACGAACCAATAGCCCCAATTTTTATTCAGCCATGGATATCGAAAAGGGCTCAGATCACCGACGGAGAGCCATAACCATTGTTATTGTTTTAATGTGAATGTATAATACATAAATATTTGTAATTAAAGACGAAGTTCTAAAACTGCGAAAAACAATTTATTGGAAAACACTTAATGTATTACTTTACGCCTTGAATCCATTCCAGTCTTTTCAACTTTTGTAATCTATAAATTCAAATTGGTATAATTGGCATAATTAGACAATGGTTTTGGAACCTTTAGAAAGTTATATTTATACTCTTTGTTTAAATTCTCTTTTTTAAGCGTATACGATGTGTCCCGAAAAAAGCGGAAAAATCTTTTCATATAGTAAAATTCTCATAATTTATGTAATTTTTATGGCTTGTATACTTACTATTTCAATATCAAAACCTATATTGAATCGTAGGTATTGAATATCTATTGGTTGAACAGAGAATTATAATCCAGATTATAATCTTATTTCAAATATTCTAAACCCAGTTTAGATGGCGAGTTTTGAGGAATTTACTTTACGTAAAGAAATGCTGTCCGCTTTTTTTGGGACACACTGTACATGTCAGTCGGCTTACAGGTGTCAAATGAAGTAAAATAACTTTAAAAATCAAGTCGATCAAAGACTTATCGTAAATGGACTTACAAAGAAGATGGCAAATTATGGAGTCACCATGGAGTCACCAAGGAGAGTGATCGTAAACAGATCGAAACTGGGGTCTTCTTAACATGTGTTTTCACCACGGGTGGGATAATGTTCGAATGTTGCCAACGTTTTTAATTGATCTATACACATTTCTTTATAAGTCAAAATATTATAAAACAAGTTAAAAACATTTTAAAGCTTTTCGGACTCTGAAACACCCGATTTCTTAGAAAAAAATGGCCAAATAATCAACGAAATTGTGAAAATAAGAACATGTTAAGAATATTTTAAGTTTAAAACTCAAAAAGTCAAGAACACCCTAAGGCTTATAAAATTTGGGATGTTCTTGTAAAGATAATGTAATTAAAGAAATTGTTTTTTTGTGCCATTAGGAAAATAAAAATAAATTGCTAAAGCATTCATTAAGGCTTGGGGACACAAGAGAAGTTTTTTTCGCGTTGGTGCAATGCAATATGCTCCATCTATGGAAGCCGAGAAGGGTCAGCGTACGACTTCTTCCAAAAGCTGTCGAGATTTCTTTAAAGCTATCGAGATTTGTTTCAAACTGTCGAGATTTTTTAAGTTGTCGTGATTTCTTTCAAGTTGTCGAGATTTCTTTCAAACTGTCGAGATTTCTTTCAAGTTGTCGAGATTTCTTTAAAGCTATCGAGATTTCTTTCAAACTGTCGAGATTTTTTTTAAATTGTCGTGATTTCTTTCAAGTTGTCGAGATTTCTTTCAAACTGTCGAGATTTCTTTCAAGTTGTCGAGATTTCTTTCAAGCTGTCGAGATTTCTTTCAAACTGTCGAGATTTCTTTCAAGTTGTCGTGATTTCTTTTCAAACTGTCACGTTCCCAAAAACTGTCGCGTTTCTAGAAATTGTCGCGTTCCTAAAAACTGTCGCGTTCCCAAAAAGTGTCGCGTTCCCAAAAGGTGTCGCGTTCTCAAAATCTGACGTGTTCCCAGCCAGATGCTCAATCAAAACAGAAATTGTTTAGGGTGATTCCCAAAGAAACCGCTGGAAATCACCTGCACTGCGGAGAATAATGTGGGAAGCGCCAATTCAGTCGAGCCTAACTGTAATTTGCATGTCCTCTATTAAATCAAAACATAATGAACGAGGAATCCGACCGACTTTATTTATTTCGAAACGTCACTTGAAGGTGATGTTTTTGCATTTTTCTTCAAAAACTAAAATGAATTCGCGCCACAAGGCTACAAAAGAGGATTCCCTGAGTAACATCTGAAATTACGGGTTTCGGTGAACATTATAAAGCTGCAATCTGATTGGCTGTTAGAAAACCAATAAAATTCTAACCCAAATACCAATGCGAGGGTATATTACTAAACATCGTTTGATGAGCACGCTTACGGCAAACACGCGATATGAAGACACTGTGTGTGGGGGGGGGGATGTATGTGCCAAGTGTGTGTGAAGGGTGTATATGAGTATGGTGTAAAGTAAAGGTAGGGTTTAAGAATTTTCTTTGACAATTCAGACACGCTGAGCACGACAAGCACGGACTTCAAGGGTATATGACTAAACATATTTTGTCGGACACGCTGAGCACGGCAAGCACGGACTGCGAGGGTGTATTACTAAACATCGTTTGATGAGCACGCTGAGCACGGCAAACACGGGATATGAAGGCACTGTGTGTGGGGGGTGTATGTGCCAAGTGTGTGTGAAGGGTGTATATGAGTAGGGTGTAAAGAGTGTGTATGAGTAGGGTGTAAAGTAAAGGTAGGGTGTAAGAATTTTATTTGACAATTCAGACACGCTGAGCACGGCAAGCACGGACTTCAAGGGTATATGACTAGACATATTTTTTCGGACACGCTGAGCACAGCAAGCACGGACTGCGAGGGTATACGAGTAAACATATTTTGACGGACACGCTGAGCACGGCAAACACGGACTTTGAGGGTATATGACTAACCATTGTTTAGTGGGCATGTCAGACAACCACGTTTCTACGTCTGTTTCAAGGAGAGTATGATAGTAATGGTTTTATGTATAGAGAACGCTAAGTACGACAAGCACGCATTTTTAAGGTGTCTTTAATCTATATCGTATATAATGATATCATCCAATCAGATTTCAGCTTTATAATGTTCACCACTACTCGAAATTACGCAACAGTTTTTGAGAATGAGAAAATTTCTGGGAACGCGACAGTTTCTGGGAACGCGACAGTTTTTGAAAACGCGATAGTTTTTAGGAACGCGACAGTTTCTGGGAACGACGACAGCTTTAAAGAAATCTCGACAGCTTTCGGAAGAGATCGCACCTTCCATATCCATCCCACCAACACAAGAAAAAAGTGCGTGTCCCATGGTTTCTTTTCTTGTTTCATGAAACAAAAAGTGTGGGAAATACCCAAAAGACACACAAATGTTATTAAAAGAAAAATGGGTGTGGGGACATGAGAAAGCGTTTCAGGTTGGTGGCATGGAGCATGTTGCATTGCACCAACGCGAAAAAAACTTCTCGTGTCCCCAAGCCCTTAGTATGCAGTGTGGCCCCGGTGACTTTCTTCAGAACTCATTCCGGTAACCTCTGGTTCGTCACTTTTATCTGCGCCAATATTTAAAATCCAGTTACTTTTAAATGAATAATTAGAACTCCTACAACTTGCACGTACATTGTCAAAATATTGGCACCGACCTCAAATTTTTGGGTCCTTTTATTTATAGAATATTACATAAGTCGCAAAATGACCGGATATGGGTAGCTTTTAAATTTTGACCACATAAAAAATAATTAGTGGCATCAAAACATGAAAATTGTGGCAAGAAAAATATCGATTCCTCATAGTACACGAATTCTTTTTATATAAGAATGGTGTTTTTTCATTTCATGATGGATATTCTTTAACTTTTTAGGGAAAATCATCCTAAAATATTCTTACAGCATTCTTAGCTTAGGATCATAATTCAGACTAGATTTAACATTTAGTAGATACGTCTCAGGCATGAAATGGCATTTATGTGGAAGGAGTGAGCCTTACTTGGGGGGTAATTGGCAATTTTTAATTGAAAATGCTCTAAAAATGGCATTCTTAGCTTCAGTAGCCATGATAGTGATATTCTTAGCATATTCTTAATTTTTTGGCCAATTACATCATGAATATTCTTATAAAGTATATTCTTATAGAAAAAAGCGTGTAACTATTTTACACTAATTTTCAGGGGATTGTGATATGCGAAAATAGCGCAATGACATTTATTTTCGCATATCACAATCCCCTGACAACACAAGCAATTGTACCATCTTAGCAAATCTAGGCATTTTCCTCAACTTTAATACGGACCAATAACGATGCTATTTGAATTATGCTTAATGATCTTATGTTGAAAATTATTTCTTTTGCTAAAAGTATACCGCCCTTAATATTTAGAGGCAACAATAAATGCCTGATAACTTGCAAGCTCTAATACTGAAATAATGTAAAACACCCCCTTCTCACAGATTCACTGGGATAAATTTCCTCCAATTTTTATCCCCACTGAAAATAATCAAATAAACCAATCCTCACTGCTTAACAAGTGTACCCTGAGTATCAGAGGTTAAGTGCTTTTTACGGTATGACAAGTGTGCTATGACATTGAGATTTTGAGCATAGATATGGAGTCATAGATATGGATAACCGAAGATGGTTTCAATGCCGGACAAAAGGTTGTAGACAAATGGAATTTCAGTAAAAAATGATGAGAAATAGAGCAAAATGACTCTTCAATGTGTCTGCAAGGGGATGGAAGTTAAGAAAAACACTTTTGAAGTCGTTGCATTGCTTTTGAATTGCTTTTGAGGGAACCACAAGCAAAAAATCAGCGTTTTGATACTGGTGTAAGCCAGTTAATCAAGCCCTTGTGGTTTGCCCTTGCGGTTAGACTGCAGTGGTGACTTTGAAAGACTGTTTGGAAAGCACCCAGAGCCTCTTGGGAACTTGTTTTTTATCGATATTGAAGTATTTTGCAAATATTGCAGAAGTCTACAAACCTTTTGTCCAGCATTGTTGCAAAGTTTTGGTCCAGCTATCTCTTTGGTTGATATTTTAAAGAGCAGAATGTAAATTTGGCTAAAATTACGTATTGAATGAACTATAAGAAGCTCGTTCTATTTAACTGAAATTTGTTCCTTAGGGATTGTTTGTCAAATAAAAGAAACTAAAAGTATAAAAATGCTTCAATCCTCACTTATCATATACTATTGAAAAGATAACTTGCAGAAAACTATAATTTCTGACAAATTTAGAAATGGAGATGAAAAATAAAAAATAAAAAAATTAATTTTCTATTCTTTGAAGCTATAAACTTCATTTTTACTTTAGTTCAGAGGTACTTTGAAGCATCGTGATTTCAGCTATGTTATTTTTCTCGAAAAGTTCTCGCGTCGAAGTACACACAGCCTCTCGTTAGAGTCGAAAAGTCTCGTTTTAATTACTAAAGAAGTCAACCATGGATTTTGTCACTAAATACATCTATTGTCAGTTTATGCTCTACAATGCCCAAAAGGCTCTCCCCTTCTTCCAGCGTTGGGTTCCAGAGTCGATCCCAAATACAAATTCATTGTTATTAGAGAGACAGTTTCCAGTGTCCCCGTGACAGTATCTGAAATCAGGAGGCTTCGAAGTGCCTCTGTACCACCAAAAATGGAGTTTCTAGCAGTGGATAAAAGTAGATTTTTATCTTCTTCATTTGTCGTCTTCATTTTTTTAAAAGATCTTAGAAAGATTTTTCTCAAAAATTATAGTGCTCTGAATTGTCTTTTAAATGGTATATGAAATGCAGGGCCCACGCCATGAACTTGAAAACTCCCCCCATAGATTTATAAAGTCCGAAGGGCTAGATGTCGTGCTTTCGCTGAAAAGTGTTCCGTGGTGTGGTAGGAAATCCTACCTAGGTCACGTGACATTACAATAGAATTTGAGTGCTTGACCAATTAAGAAGCTCCGCGGTTTTTCGAAAACAATAGCAGCAATATTTTTTGCGATATTCACTTTTTTTTTGCTTAGGAGAGCTTGAAGCACGACATCTAGCCCTTCGGGTTTTATAAATCTATGCCCCCGGGTGGCGAAATGTTAAAATTGAAGCACTTGTTTGAACATGGCAAGCAAAACAAAGATTACACACTTAAAGTGAATGGACTTTAGTAACAAAATATAAATTGTGAATTGATTATCTAAGAAAGTGTGGAAAATTTCAGGCATGGACACGACATGGTTGGAATTTTACAGACCGGTTCGTATTTTACATAAAATTCCCATTTCAAGCATAACCAATTGTGCTGAAGTTTTGGCTTTAAGGGCTCTGACCATAGTGAATTTTTCATAATTGTCGTGTATAAAATGTGTTTTCTGACTGGTGTGTAACCAGAAAAAGTATGACATGATATACATTTTCTGTTAGGTAGACTATTCCTGAATCTGAAAATGCAAAAATTGCATTGAAAAAATTTAATGAAGAAGAAAATGAAGACATTTGCGAAGACAAGCAGTTCAACGTTGAGGAGCTTATTTTCGGCGAAGAAAAAGATTTTGAAATAATTTTTGCACTAGATGGTGTATCTTTAACCAAACTAACAATAGATTTTCGGAAAATCTTTGAAAAAGCTTCTTTGTTTCAAAATCTTGAAAGTAGTGGTTTTTGACCAATTTTTCATCCCAATTTTTCTTACAAAAAGAGTCGTAACTTTTGAAACATCATTTTAGAAAAATTTTCCGAAAATTTTTAGATAGTTTAATCTTTTGCACACGTTTAAAAAAAAATTCGAAACAAAAAGGTTAATTAGCCATTAAAACTTAGCACTTTTTGTAAAAGAGGGTAATATAACATTTTATTGACGTCTTTTTAAGGTTCATAACGTCATTTTGTACGAGATTTTGTAATTAAATTGCTAATTACTCTTGATAGAATAATTTCAGAAACAACTTATAAAGACAATTTTTTGTTAAAAATGTCAAGGAACTCAAAACAAAAGTTTTATCTTCAAATCTCGTAACCGATCTTTTGACTATAGCCTAACCAGAGCCCTTAAGCTTATATCATTAATTACCAACATGTCAAAATTTCAAAACAATAAAATTTTGCAATCCTTAGGCACAGTACAAACTGTAACTAGGGCCTTTTTAGATTAAATTCAATTTCTGGACGGTCTGTAAAATCGATCTCGGTTTTTCGGACAATTTCGCGGAAAACCGTCAAATCTGATTATATAAGAACAAACTATATTAAACCACAAGGCTTCGACAGTTAAGAACTTTAAAGCTTTTCAGACTCTCAAATATCCAATTTCTAAGAAAGGTGGACAAAAATATTCACAAAATGGTAAAAATACGATGTTGTTAAAAGTATATCTTTAACCTTAAAACTCAAAAAGCTCAGAAAACAATTTTGGATGTTCTTATAAAAAACATGTGATTATTTTTAGGTGACAAAATGCCTGATAGCTTGAAAGGCCTCTCTGTTTAGTCATTTTGAGCATCTAAATGCTGAATATAAGCGATCCAACGGTACTTTTGGAAACCTGTCACACTTTAACCCCTTTAGTACTGTGGAAAACTGAAATTAGAGAATTTTTTCAAAGCCACGGTACGCAAACTTCAAATGCAATAGGTCTTATCGGAGTTTTTGATTTTTCTAAAAAAGCAATGCATTGTGGGTTTTGGGAGTATTACAATATAAATCGAAACAATCCCACAATGCATCGCTTTTTTAGAAAAATCAAAAACTCCGATAAGATCTATTTTCTCGGCTTTGTCTAAATCGAAATTCGACAAAATACCAACATCAGGTCGTACTAGGTTTCATTGGAAAGCTTTTTCAAGATCTATCTTTTTAATGTGCCGCTTTTTTTGAATTAAGTTTTCAATCAAAATTGGCACCCATAAATGTCGTTCAAATGTGTGCGGTAAAAAATGAAAGAGTTGCTTTAATTTAGGAATTGAATTTGTGTTTTCTTGAAATACTGACAGTAAATCTTTATAACTTGGAGGAAACAGAAAGCTTAAAATCAACGGCCTCCGTTATTGTGATTTCGGTGTTTAAATGCCAAAAAGAAAGAGAGCTTGTAGAAATTCAAATACCTTTTTCCCTTAAAATTTATATGCTGTCAGTAGAGCCAACCCTATTGACAACCCTCCCCACGCCATTACGCTAAATTTATGAATAATTTGAATTCTTCAATTCAAATGTATAAATTGGAATATTATTTTCCTTTCAATTCAAGTTTAAGGTGGTACCCAAAAGAAAAAGGGTTCTGCCACAAATTTTTATTTTTTTCAAAGTGCTTTGACACAAACTATATCCTATCAAATTCTGAGGAAGAAAAGCATTGTTTTGGAATTTTTCTGATGACGTCACTAATTATGCCCATAATTATGCTAAAATCATATGGTATCTGTCGGCAAGGATATCCAGAGAAATTTTGTTGATAAATAATAGGTAGATAAATGTTCTGAGTGAACTACTTTTTGACATTTTTGTCTCAGTTATACCAGGTTTGCAATCAAACTTGAATTTTCCAGAAAAGAAAATATCACTGAATACATGTTTTTTTTCATAAGCATACAAAAATCTAAAAGCTGGCTCGGAAATGCTTAGATTAAGAGATTTACAAAGCTGAAAAATGCTTTGAGGGATGCTTATATCCTAAGCAAAGTTTTGGAGAAATTTCGAAAATCCAGCCAAAAACAAACAAATTCTGAAAATGAAGGCTCAAAGTAATGTATAGCATATGCTTAAAATATTGCCATATACGAGCCTAGATATGCTTATAAGCGCAATGCTTATAAAAATACATGTAAATATTAGATTCTAGCTGTGGAAAATTAATGATTTCCAAAAACTGATTCACTCAGAACCTTCAAGAACGAAGTTGAAGAACTAATGCTGAAAACTGCAAGTTTAAAGCTTGAATTGTTCGGCCGCTATGTTTGTTAAGGTCTCTAAAATGGAATTGGAATAAATGACGTTTAAAGATTTTTATTTTTTTTTGCTGAAAAAAGGGCAGAATTTGACTGAGGTAGTGCTTTTTTGGCCTAATTCCAAAAGTTGAACTTATCATCAGTCATTAAAAGTCATTAAAAGACAAATAACTGCTTGTGGTTGGCAGGGAAGTTTTCCAATGACCAAAAAAATTTCTCAGAAGCAAGATCATCTTACATTTACATGAAGTCTTTCAAGCTAAACTTTGAAATTGATGTTCTTCCCCTGGTACCACCTTAAAAACCTACATATCAATTCATTGAAAAATATACCACTACAGAATTGTCATAACAGTAAATTTTTGAATACTGGTAGTTTAAAACGGGAAATATTATCACATCACAAATTCTTCAATGTTTTTGACACGTCAAATATTTTAATCAAAAAATTCTTCAATGTTTTTGACATGTCAAATATTTTCATCAAAAAATTCTTCAATCTATTTAACACGTCAAATATTTCCATCAACAAATTCTTCAATCTATTTAACACGGCAAATATTTCCATCAACAAATTCTTCAATCTATTTAACGGCAAGTTCGCAATGTATGTAGACCTGAAATCGTCGGGTTTTCACTACCGTCAAATTCGAAATTGACGGACTTTCACGTCCAACATTTCCGAAGCGTCTGACGTGCATGCATTGCTAGATCTAAACAATTCGACAAAGTCTTCACTGTGGTAAATTTCGTAAATTGACTGACTTTCAAGTCTTACTTTTCCGAAACGTCAGACGTGCATATGCTTTATTTCTATGCGCTCTCATTACACTTGTAATCTAACAATTCAAAATAGGACTTTATAGGATTTCAGGTTTACATACATTGCGAACTTGCCTATTTAACACGGCAAATATTTCCATCAAAAAATTCTTCAATGTTTGTAACACGTCAAATATTGTCATCATCAAAAAATTCTTCAGCTGATTTGACACATCAACAATGAAAGATTTTTTAATGGTTTTTGACACGTCAAATATTGTCATCGAAAAATTCTTCAATGCTTTTGACACATAAAATGTTTTCATTATAGATTAAAAATGTTATTAAAAAATTATTTAATGTTTTTGATACGTTAAATCAAGAAAGTTTTTTGGTTAAATATTTTCATCAGAAAAGTCTTCAGTGCTTTTTTGACACGTCAAATGATTTCATCAAAGACTATAACTACAAAAAAGCAGGCCAGTGTGCAGTCAATGAGTAAAAAATGAACCAGTTACATTGCGTCATATTGGACAACATCGATCGAGAAATATGAAAAGTAATGTTACCTGGTCATCATCATTGTAGCATAACATTTCCTTGAAAATTTTGTTTGCGGTAAAGTCAAAAGTCTCATCTTTACGATTTGATTTTCTCGAAATTTTTTAAGCTTAAAAATCAAAAGAAAAAAAATACCTCTGAAAAATAGGTCTGTCAAAAAATACATTATAGGAAGTGTTATTATCAATATATGCTTTAAGTGGAAAAATGACAGAAAATAACAGGAGAACAAACATGTCCAAAATGTTCAAGATATGACTACACTCAGATTCTTAGCTAAAATAACTGCCTCGCTGAATCGTTAGCAAGAGAGCCAGATTACACCTACACACCTTCCCCGGAAGCATTTTTTCAGCCAGTGGGGATAAAAGATAACGGAATGAAGCTCAATGAGGATTGTATTTTGGGATTGGGGATTGGAGATTTCAATTCTTTTGTTTTCGAGTCAGAATATTCAGTGGGAATGGTAAAAAAAGCATCATATTTTGTAGTGAGGATTGGTTTATTTGATTATTTTTAGTGGTGACAAAAATTGGAGGATAATTTTCCACAAGGGACGATATTTTGGACAATTTTTCCAGTGGGAAAGGTTCCCAGTGGGTCTATGAGAAAGGGTTTAACTAATGTCTATTTCAAATTAGCTGGCAGTGTTTTTTCAAAACTGTTGATAAGACAAAATGTAGTGGGATATTGTCATAAAGAAAAAACTCAAAAAACACCGAAAAATGAAAATCAACTTCTTCAATGATTGTGCTATAATTATCATTCAACAAGAAAGAGCCCTTTTTTAAGTCAACCAGGGCAAATGTTTAAGCTGTATTTTTTGATTGAATGAAAATAGTTTTTTAAATCTTTTGTCGCATTTTAGTGTGGGCCAATGGTGAAATGATTGTGCACTTTTTGCAAAAAGCTTGAAATTTTGCACAGACCTACTTTAGACCTAAATAAACGATTTCAGTTCGGAAGCCCAAAAATTTTTTGCCTTTTTTCCCCTTTTTCAGCCGATTTTCTGCTGACATCAGCTAAAAAATTTTGGCCTAGAGGTCATCTCTGAAAATATGGTCATATCATATATTGTTGGATCGGAAATTGTATGTAGATTCCAAAAAGGGATTATCTCATGCCGTGAAAATCAAGCCAATAAAAGTAATTCATCCCCAAAGTGAGTGATGACGTCATCAAATTTCTTTGCCTAGCAGCTAAGTCTGTAAATATGGTCATATCATATACCGTTGGATCGGTGTTAAGTGAATAACAACCACCGAGTTGTTTATTTGTTGTCCTGTTCTATACAGATCAGTTAAACTGTTTCGATGGCATCCTGAGCAATCATATCACCATTTTGAAGCTTTGCGTTGAGAATGGAATCTTCGATTAGCTTTGCACTGGTTCGAACACGATGGTCAAGTCTATATGATTGAGCCAGATGCAACGCCCCTTTTTCTGTGTTTGACGGTTCGTTGCAAAAGAAACACGTGACAATTTGAGATGGTTGTTGAGATTGAGACTTTTGCCGTATTACTAAAGATAAAAAACATTATAAAAATTTGACAAATTCGTGCAGAAAAAATAAAATTAACTCTAATAAACTCGAAAAGCTAAAAAACAACGGTCAAAATAGGTTAGAAAATTTAAAATTAGTTACTTCATTTAGTTAATGGTTAATTAGTACCTCTGTCTGTCTTGTCAGATTTATGGTATTTCTGAATCGCCTTGTTAAGCTTATCGTCGGAGAACTTGAGTTTGCAAGATTTGTGAAAATTAGCTTCATTTCTGATTAGTGAATCGCCCAATGCAACTCCCTCTTTCAATTTGTCTATGTCTAGAGGCACTGGTAACATGTCTATTGAATCAAACTTTGCTATTCTTTTCGCTAGTTTTTTGTATGCTTGTTCTTTATTAGCTGTCAAAGCTTTTGATGATGACTGAAGTTTTTCATCTGTGTCAGTTTGACAAATAAAGCAACTGCTTCAGTCTATCTTTTCCTCCTCTTTACCATCACTTTCATCGCGTTTGGAACTCTTTGGGCTTGATCCACCAAGATCAGCAATTATAACACTTCTTCTCTTTGACATTTTTATTGTTTATTTCTGTATCTACATTTTTCTTTATCTAGCTCTAAAAGAAAGAAAAATAGAATGTAAAAATATACTTATGTTCTGCTCTTGCTCCAAAGATGAGTTTAAATGGTAATCACAATCCAATAACATAGCTAAAGACTTAGTCAGAGCCAGAAGAGCAACCTAAAATCGTTTGTGAAATAACCTATAAAGGAAGATTATGAAGTACAATAAAGATATTACAATCATCCCTCAATATTTGCACCCCCCCCCCCCCCCCCCTTACCAAACACCAAAAATCCACTTCTTTGTCGGAAATACGGTGCTCACATTGAGCATTGATATTTCTTTTTCTCTAAATTTTCAAGGTATTAGATAATCCTTTTTTGGAATCTACATAAAATTTCCCTTCAAAATCTTGCACCATTGGCTTACACTATTTATGATGTTCTAAGATTGAAGAGTTTCTGATACAAAAATGAAGATCATAGCATTATTCTACAAGAATTGATTTTCTTCTTCTTCATTTTTCATCTTCGTTTTCCATTTTCTAATTGTTTTTCTTTTTTGATAATATTCCACTCCGGATTATCTTTTTAACGAGCACAAAACCTCTAACTAATTCAAATTTTATCAAAAGTTATTATTGAGGTTTGAAAAAACACTGCCAGCTAATTTGTAATAGACTTTACATACCTATTCCTTCCCATAACCTTATAAAGTGACACAGTTATAAATCTTTTGCTGAAAAATGTTGTCTTTTTACATATCTGAAACATCCAACGTCTTTTGACGTGATTTAGAGTTTTCCCAAAAGTTACGCGTTGAATAATAGACCTTTTCCTAAATTAAGTCACAAACAACACTTGCCTCGTTTTGAAATTATTGCCATGGTGATCAACTCCCATCGGATTTTATTAAAACCACTTTCTATTCATAAAAAAATAATTCAATGTTTCAAGCACACAAGGGACAAAATCTATATGGTAATTGTTTGAATACGAGGCAAGTGATGTTCGTGACGCACCCGGGGGGGGGTACTACCCTTGTCGACCGACGGGGGTGCTCCGCTGAGGTTCGAAAAATGGACCCTACATGGGACTCGAAATTTGCGAAAAAAGTGACCCTGAATGGGACTGAATTTCCAAAATTTTCTCAAATTTTCTACTTTTTCCCAAATTTTCAAAAAATAGGCACCTTACGAGGGACTGATTTTTCTATTTTGGTGGTTTAACGACCCTACCTGGGACTCGTGGAGGTCAAAAAAGGTCCCCGTAACCCATCTTGCCCTAGTACCCCCCCCCCCTACCCCCCCCCCCCCCCGGGGTGACGCAATTTATAAAAAGGCCTATTGCTTTCTTGATACAGTTGACGCTCTCTAATTCGATTTTCAAGGGTGAAAATGTTCATCGAACAAGGGAGCTTATCAAATAATAGAACGATGAATTATGAGATCGTCAACTGTATTACTAAACAATTTTAATTGCGAGCGCAGAAAACGGTGGTAGGTCTCGTTGCTGAAACATAAAAATCTGAACGATCTCATTCAGCAAGCAGGTTTTCGTTGACAGGTTTACTACCCCCAACTGGCACACAACGTTGTTTCGACGTTCATCTAATGTTCATAACGTCCATATAGCGTTGGATGAATGTTGAAACAACGTCGTGTGCCAGCTGGGACCGTGAGCACCATAGTTTATAACTTTATATGAAATTTAACCTATGGAGACGAACTATAAGAATTTTATCGCGCATGTCTCAATCACATTACTATTCAAAGAATCATGTTAAGGATATTATGTTGCTGGGTTCAACTTATTCACCCAATAGCTGTATTGGTTGCAAGAGTGACCCAGAATGGTGACGTCATCAGGTGGCGATGACGTCAAAAATGTTTCAATATTGCCGAAATTTTCATGGTATGATATAGAGAATTCCTAAAAGCTCTTACGCGTTAAATAATAGCTTTCTTGATACAGTTGACGCTTTTTACTGTAACTCGATTTTCAAGGGGAATACAATTTTCATCGAATAAGGGAGCGTAGCGAACAGTAGAGCGTCGTTAATGAGAGTTTCGCGTTGACGGTGACTCTCAATGTTCAATCAAAATACGAGTACAGAAAATGGTGCCACGTCTTCCCTGGCGACCGAACTCCTTACTGAAACCATCATAAAAATAGCAGGTTTTCGCTGCCAGGTTTCAAACCGTGAGCACCCCAGTTTAACTTTCTCTGAAATTTACGGGGGAGTTTTATAGCCTTTTATAACTATTTTGTTCATAAAATAAAGTCCTTGCATTTGAACTAACCATGTGCAACTGACTACTACCTTCACGACACGACGAGATAACCGTTTGGTGAGTTCATTATTGATACGTGTCTGGAAGGTTTTCCTTCCAATGAATTTGGTCCTTCCAAAAATTACGAATCTAATTGTTTTTCTGTTATTTGTAGATTTTCCGTGAAAAGGTTTAGTAAAAATCACTTGCTGGGCCTTCTGTGGTGCCTTTCTCGAAAAAGCCGCACATTTGTATTTACTTTTCTATCAGGGACAACTTATAAGGCACGTAGAACGACACATGATCGGTATTTCTGCTGAAGTTCGTCATGCAAAATTATGATAATACGTGTCTGAAAATAAAGATGTGGAAGATTTTCTTTCCTATAAATTTGATCGTTCCAAGGGATGATGAATCTAATTGTTTTCCGTTAAGATTTCCGATGACGAAAAAAACGAAAAGAAGATGAACCTGCTTTAACGAACGGAGATAGATCTTCCTTACATTAATTTCTCAAAAAGCATCATTTTGTTGTTCCAAAACTAAGGTTTTTTGTGTTTTTTTGTGGAATTTTTTTCAACTGCACGAAAAGTGGCAAACTAAAAAACTCAAGCTTTAGTAAGCAAGGATAGTGTTATATGATTTTGATAAAGTTTCCCCTGAGCGTAATCATGACATCACTTGCTGACAAAGCAGAATTGCGCGTGACAGATCAATTCGTAAGCTGAAGAATAATCTATTCCGATCAAATGAACAATCAATGATGATATTACAAATCTGATAGATATAAAGTCTATTCACGATAAGTGTGCACTCTTTTTTCTTTTACCTATAACTTTTGAAGGAATTCTTCAATCTTTATAAATTTGGTATCGTTGGAAAGATATCAGTGAGTGAAACAATTTGAAATAAAAAAATCTTTGAAAAAATTCTAAAAACGAAGATGAAAATGAAGAAGAAAAAAATGAAGATCTTGTAGAGAAGGGCTGTGATTTTCATTTTCACTGGAGAGATTCTTTGATCTTAGGAGGTCATCAGTGTGAAGAAATTTCACTAAAATATTCATTTAATATAAAGTTATGATACAAAGTTAATAAGTGATTGACCCCAAAAAACAGCAGAAAACAGCAGAAAACAGCGTTTTTAGACGTCAATCAGTTTATAACTTTGTTTGATATCTTTTGACAAAATGATTATTTTTGAGAAATCTTTTCACAGTGATAACGTTGGATGATCAAGGATTCACTTCAGTGAAAATGATACTTATAGCACTTTTCTACAAGATCTTCATTTTTTTCTTCTTCATTTTCATCTTCATTTTTAGAATTTTTTAAAAAATTTTATTATTTGAAATTGTTTCACTCACAAATATCTCTCCAACGATACCAAATTTATAAAGATTGAAGAATTCCTTCAAAAGTTACAGGTAAAAGAAAAAAGAGTGCACACTTATCGTGAATAGACTTTAATTACTTGGGATGCAACTGTATCACCTGATTATATGGTGAGCTATAAGTAATCTTCGGGAATAGAACAAGCCTTGTCTTTTTATTTGAGCAAGGTGTGGCTAAGCTCATTAATAACGAAACCCCGAAAATCTTACAAATCACTGGTAATCTCCCGGTAATTGATGATGAAATGGATGTTGGTTGTACTAGACAATTCACATTGAGTTTTTTTGTATATTATTATCCTAAAGTCTATTCACGATAAGTGTGCACTCTTTTTTCATTAACCTATAACTTTTGAATGAATTCTTCAATATTTATAAATTTAGTATCATTGGAAAGATATTAGTGAGTGGAACAATTTGAAATAAAAAAATCTTTAAAAAAATTCTAAAAATGAAGATGAAAATGAAGAAGAAAAAAAATGAAGATCTTGTAGAAAAGTACTATAACTATCATTTTCACTGAAGTGAATCCTTGATCATCGAACGTCATCACTGTCTATCGTGAATAGACTTTAGGCTACGTCATATCTTCCTTCGTTTCAAGCGTAAAAGTCCTAGTCTCTAAAAGAGTAAGGCCTAAAAGCCTGGAGCTATTTATTGTGTAGACTAATTTTATCCATGACTCCACCGGGGTCCTTCATTGCATTGAAAAAAACTACATGCGAAGTTTTAAAGTTGATAGGTGTATTCTATCATGTGTGGCAACAATGAAATAAAATGTTGAAAGCTTTCAAAATTGTTTTATGAAATATTACATTAAGCTTTTACGACAATGTCGATTTGCAAAAGATAAAGTATGCTTTTTGTAGTCATTATACAACGTGAGAATTTCTCAGGATAAACATGATGAAAATTAATTTGTAAGAATAGTGAAAAAGACGCCTGTTCTAATAGTGAACCCAACGCACGGGTATCATCTTACGATTTTTGACAATCCTTCATATATTCTCACCATGGTCAGTTGGCTCTATAATTGTGCTTTGAACTTATTGATTGTGACACTGGAGAATAGATGCGGGAAAATAACATCATAACCTATTTAGGTATTCAAATCTTGGACTTTCCTTCAGTCCAGCGTGACTTCGCAAAAATCGACTAAACATGTCAGATCATTGTAATCGCAATAAGAGTGTGATGCTGAAAGCGAATGAATGATAATCGGTAAAGACCAGGGCAAACCGGTCCAACATTTCAAAAAAAAAAACGTTTTGGATGAAGTTTGTTCGCCATCAAACATTTGATCCAATATTTGCGGCAAGAAAAGCTAATGTTTTTATATTTTCATCCAACATTTCATCCAACATATTTTTCCAATGTTGGATGAAATGATGGACTGATTTGCCCCGGAGAAAGATATACTGTAGTCAGATGTAAAATAAACTTCACAAGAAAGAAAATGGATAATCACAATGCTTATAGAAAACTGACAACGATGATGAGCATGAGTTCATCAAAGCTTTCTGCGTACGATTAAAGTGAATCAACTTCCACAAAACCTACAATCAAAGAAACGTTGAGTAATATAATTATAGTGATGCAAAAGGTCACCGGTAACGTGCAATCTCCTCTTCAATTGAGAAATCCATGCTATATAAGATGGTTTACAAATTTTCGCAAAGACATTATCCAGCATTTGGTGTTGCTTTTTGTGCAGGTTAACGTAACAAGGTTGTTGGAAGTATTGGTTAATGATTGGCTCATCATTTTTTGTGAAAATAAAATCTAGGTTGTAAGCCAGCATTGGAGGAGCTGATCGACCGATTACTTGGTGAAATCAAGAATCTCTTTCAATATTACCTAGTATTGGGCATTTTGGTTGATAAACGTCAGACATAGCATATAAGATATTCTTCACCAACAATGGCATTGAAAATGATGATTTTTATCCTAGCTGTAAATCTGCTGCAGTGCGGTAAGTGATTTCTTTGCGACCAACAGTCCTTCAAAAATAACGTCTTTGAGCATTTAGAATATAGTTTACAACCTCCAAAGATGGAGTTAACATTTCAAAAAATGATTGGATGATAGATAATTTTAAAGTAGGGAGACCTATAGATTCGATTGATGAATTGGAATTCATGTTTGAATTTACTTCGAAAGAACATTCATTAATTTTAGTGATTAATTGCGCACCAACCACCACAACAACTACCTCCGCAAAAGCGACACACGAACCACCATCCCTAAGTGCTTTTGATCGAATCGCAAACGTAAATTCACAACAACAACAACCAAATGACGATCCAAAAGAAAACAGTAAGAGAATATTAGTCACAACAAACATCAACACAAAGGATTTTCTCTTTCACCCGGAGCTTGGTGAATTAAAAAAAAACATTGTTAGCTGCAAGATTGTAGCCAGAGGGCTGAGTGATTTGTTAAGTGGGGTGATAATTTCTAATAACCTCCCATTGGGGTGGCCAGTGGGTGTATCCTTCTGGATTACATCGCCAGCAGTGCTTCAAATTTTAGTAGAAGAGCAATTTCGCAAGTGTATACGAAAAAAGTAAGAGCCATATATATCTCTTTCAAATTTTTAAATTAAAGGTTCTTTTGAAAGCGTCTATTTAAGTGACTCTTCCTTCGACTGAAAACCCTGAAAATATTTACCTATATCATTTTAATCTTTATCTTAGATGGGGGACAAAGTGCTGCGTCACACCCTGGTAAGTAGAAATAGCAAAAAAAGCTGCTTTCCCAGTTAGTTATACGATCCCATGATCGTACAAGGATAATGTCCTCTAAAGGTTCTCAAAGGCCTCGAAAATACTTCAAGATCAAACATCAAAGCCCTACCCTAATTATTCATAAAAGTTCATAGACAATAATTTGGTATTACTGAAGGTATTACGCATGGTTTCTTCAGTGCAGAATTTCATTGTTTTGAGTAAATCTGTTATCCCTATTACTGCAAGTTTGAAGATCTAAAAAATACATAAACAGGCAATTAACATTTTTCTCTTGACCATTTTAGCAATTAAGTTTAGGCCATATCGTGAACTATTTGATTACCCCTTTAACATCGAGACAGATTGTTTCTCCATCTTAATTCTAAATCCTCCATGACCTTAAGCTTGACGAAAAAATTTCTGCCTCGATATAAGTGATGGGATTATTTTGTCAATCTGTTACTTAGTAGCAATAAAAATCGATTGTACTTTGTAAAATCTGCCCTTAAGATAAACAATTTGTTTGTTAATTAAAAGTCAAGTGCTTAAACGATGGGTCAGCCATTATTCAATTAAAGTAAAAGGTAATGATTATACAAAAAGATCATCGTTTTTAATTACGTCATTTTTGATAAATTGTTATACAAATTCTGAAAATGGATCCTGATAAATCAAAACTGTTAGAGTGAATGATTAATTGATTACGAATAATTCTATCATATCCACCTGTTTTACTGCGTATTTGGCATTTTGTTTAATCATTCCGTAAGCTGGGAACTTCAAACGAGTCTTTTTATAGTTTAATTTGTAACAGCTTTCCAGTCAAATCAGTCCATATGAAATACTGTATATCTGTCAATCGTCCCCCTTGTGAACTTCTAAGCTTAACCGTGCACTAAGATAGCGGTGCAATTATCACACCGGTAATGCCTGACTATACCCCAGAGGCACTGACCTTGGCAGCTGACGAGGAGCCGTTAGAGTTTGAAAACTCAGATATAAGTGTTTTGTAAATTTGGGACCCTGTCAGAACGAAAAAAGTTCTTCCATTTTCACCCTAAAAGTGGCAAAAGTCCCCCCCCCCTCCCGGGTGACTGAGTCATAGAGTTCATAGCATGGAAAGAAAAAATGAATCTTTTGTCACAAACTGTGAACTGATTTTCAATTCAAAATTCAACTTTCCATACAATTTAGGTCGATCCTTGTTCCAAGCAGACATTGTATTAACACCAGAATTGCGAAAATATTTACGACAGCAAGATAACAGAAATCCAACGGGGAAAGTTGCTGACGTGGTGCAGACAAGAAAATGGCCCAATGCTGTCGTTCCTTATGTTTTCAAGTCTGGATTTGGTAAGTAAACTGATTCAAGTAGCAATTAAACTAAAAACATGTTCCATAGGGGAATTCTCCAATCAGCCTAGTTCACTGACATGAATTGACCGTAGCATAAAGGTAGACCATCCAGCTTGATGACTGCCAACTGCTAAGTAAAGAAGTTGAAGAAATTTAAGGTAAGGAATGACACCGTCCTCCACAAACTGTGTAGTTAAATGGAAAGGAAACCTTTTAATAGCCCTCTACTACACCCCATCGCTGGGACCCCAGCCCCACTGTGAAATTGGGTAAAAAATTCGTCCCCAGGGAGAAAATACCCTGGAATTTCAGCCCAACTTGGAAATTGACTTTGATTTTATCTCCACTTGAAATTCAATGTTTAAAAATTGCACTCTAAAACCATCCACACTGGATTTTTGAGCCTTGGAACAAAGTAATTGCTCTCCCCATTGGGATTTCAATAGGACTTTGTATCCTCGCCGATATGAAGTTCCACTGGGCTGTGAGACAGGGGTGTTCTACTAAAGGGATGTACAGCAGGACTGTTTTATCCAACTTTAGAATCTTTAGAAATATCAACATTATACTATGTTTTCTACACAGCTTATGGTGATGTCACTCGTCGAGCGATGGCGGATATTGAAAAACATTCGTGTATTCGTTTCAAGAAGCGAACAAATGAAGCTGGATATATTCAATTCGTCACCAGTAGAGGGTATGTAAGAAAGCTTTTGAATCCTGAATTATTATTTTCAGGTTATATTTTTGGGTTGAAAAGTGTAAAAACAAAGCTTCTCCTTATTTGAAACCAGCATTTTGGATAGCTTTTATTGGAAGAGTGTATTTGATAACTCTGGGTGTGACCCATTGAGTTTAAAGCCCGAAGGGCTAGAGTTCAATCTCTTATACACCTGACATAGATTAAGGGGACCCCCGGGAGAGTGTTTGGTTAAGTCCTGTACGGGTGCCAAAAACCCCCGTAGCGCTGTTTCTTCAACTTTTCAGGACTTCGGACCCCTTTTTTCGGAATCTTCACCCAAAAAAACATAAAGTATCAAAACCTGGCGAGAAACTTTGACGTTCGGTCTTATTCCTTGGTCAGATAGACAAGACCTACGTTAAAAATATTTCACCCTCAATTTTGGCACTTCTTAAGAATAATTGACCCTCTCATCCGAAGTACACTATTCTTATAAAAAAAAGCGTTTAATTCTTAGAGCATTTAGAAGATTTGACCAATTGTTTGTCGTAAAACGGCTGATTCAATAACGCCAACGCGCTTTATGATGAAATCATAATGAAATTATAGCGCATCCCGACGCACACATATCATTATAACCTGGTTGTCCGAGAATAAAATCGGGGAAAAAAATGTTTGAAGGTGGGCCAAAGGGTGGGCCAAGGGTAGGCCATATGGCCCGGGCCAGAGAGGTGGGCCAGGTTTTCTACCTACCCTAGAATTTGTTGGCTTCAAATCCTACCAAGGAGATTGACTTTTAGCCCTTTGGGCTTATACTTCATTGGTGTGACCTACTATTCATGATAATTGCAATGTGTTCATAACTTCCCAATCTTTCAGGACCTTTCAGAAATCGGAATGTCTAGTTTTTGAAATTAGATACTGGAAGATCTTAAGCAAAGATTCAATTAGCCTGTCCACAAGACCTGAATTAATATCGAATTTTTTGAAAATTAACAGCCTTTAATTAAAATTGATTTATTGTATTTATATTATCATAGATGCTGGTCATCGATTGGATATTACGGTGTGCAACAAGAAATTTCAATTGGACATGGGTGTGGTTATAAGGGCGTTGTTATCCATGAAATTTTTCATGGCCTCGGATTCTTTCATGAACAGGTAAGATATTTCTAAAAATTTAAAAAGAGGCGTGATATTGATGTTTGTTAAATGTACATTGTTTTGACGCTACCCAGCCGGCACACAACGTCAAAACAACGTCCATTTGACATTCATAACGTTCAAATAACGTTATTTGAACGTTAAAACAACGTTGTGTGCCAGCTGGGTAAGTACCTGATCATAGGCGGTTTTAGACCACGTCGAACTTATCAGAAGAAGAGATTTGTAATTATAATTTTATTGTCTTTTAACGAGCGTTGTACTCCTTCGCATGTCTTAAACCCGCCAGTGCCTGATAACACTTTTTTATTTGACTGTAGAAAAATTTGGATATTTTCATATTCTGCAGAGAATCCTGCATCTGAGAGGCTCTTACTTTCAATTTTTAAAAAACACACTATCTTTGTCAATCATCCTTCAAGCTGTGCTCTCAAATGTCTGTTTAGATGATAACAAGGCTCTTTATTTTTTATTAGGCACGATTAGATCGAGATGATTATATCAGAATTAACTGGAAGAATATCATGGAAGGTAAAAACTTTCGTTCACAATTTCACTTTCATGCTCATTTTTCTTTCTCATATCAGTTTGTTTTTTATTAGCAATTCATGATATTCATGGTGTAATGTTTCATACGGAAGTACCCAAAATAGCCCGGGCGTTTGCTACTAGTTTTATTGCTTGAATTCAAAATCAGTGGCCTCCGTATAAAACATAATGTCATGAATATCATGAATATAAACAATAAACTTAAGATAAAGAAGGTTGCAGTTTTAATGGACTACTCCCGTTTTACATCAGGCACATATTTCATACCTGACCACGTGCCTCCTATTGCAAGCAATATTAACCTTTGGGTTAATTCGAGAAATGACTATAGAAGATTTGTGTCATATAAAACTTTTGGATAAACTTTCTTTATTTCTAGGTATGGAGGGAAATTTCGAAAAACATGGAAAGAATGAGGCATGGGGAATGAATGAAAAATATGACAAAAAATCTGTGATGCATTATGGGAAGTAAGTAAAAAGACAGTATCGTAAATCAATACCATAAGGATGAATAATTCAGAAATGATGGAACAATCGCCGCTGATAACTGAACTCCTGCTCCTTCCGATGTTCCATTTAGTTTGAAAATAGTCGAGCCAGCTTACCGTAGACCCCGTGAGAATATCTTAAAAGCTGTCTAAAGGGTCAATTTTAATTCATCTTTCTCTTCAGCTATGCATTTGCAGTTAACTGGAATCAAATGACCATCATTTCAAAATCTGATTCCAAAGAAAAGCTGGGTCAACGAGAAGGGATGTCTGAGATTGATATCCGACAGCTCAATAAATTGTATTGTTCTAATGGTGTAAGATCGACAACAACCACCCCTACATCGACAACGACCACTTCTACAACGACAACGACCACTCCAACAACGACAACGACCACTCCAACAACGACAACGACCACTCCAACAACGACAACGACCACCCCTACAACGACAACGACCACCCCTACAACGACAACAACCACTCGTAAAACAACTGTGACCACCACAACACAGCCAAAGCCAAGTATGTGTTTTTACTTCAGTGAGAGAAATTTCAATTTTTCAGCAAAAAAGGTTCTCCAACGTACCGGGGCAATAGCGCCATGAGGCAAACAAAGAATTCAAAAGAAATTGTATTAAGTGTTTAATTTTCAATTTACATATCGCTTGGGAAGTAGCTGAGGATTGAGTCAAGTATATCTAGGGTTTGGCATGAAATATATTTTGGCTAACCGCCCGATATGTTTTTGGGGAGAATTGGTCTTTTTACTATAAAGCTTTCTGCTTCGTGTCAGATCGAAGGCTCTTGGTGTTGTTGCTCAGTTTCTACTATTTTAGACTTAGATAAATCCCGGAACGGAAAAGAACGAAGTTGACAAAAGGGGCACTCCACCCGTGACCAGCCTTGTATGAAAAGAATACACTTCAGCGAAATTAAAATTATAAACCCGGATTTAACGTTTCTTTGTTAAATCAAACATATTTATGTATATGTGAACGCATGATTCGGGATTTCAGGAGTTTCAATTTAGGTCAAAGTAGTCGTACAGCAGTATCCTTTATTAGCAAGGGAATAATTTATTAATTTTATTTCTACAGAATGTGCTGACACAATGAAATGCTGTCCGGTGTTAGCAACAAACGGTCTCTGCAAATCTTCACCTTACGTCAGAAAAAGTTGTCCGAAATCATGCGACCCAGAATGTTCTCCTAGCGCTGTTAAAACAACGACAACGACCACTCGAAAAACTACAACGACCACTCTACCACCAGCAACGACGACCACAAAACGGCCGGTTGGCAGCAAATGTCGAGATACCTATAGTAATTGTTCGGTTTGGGTCAAACATAATAAGCATTGCCCTTACGCAGAAGGCTGCTGTCGTGAAGGTAATTATGTCACATACATGAAGAAACACTGTGCAAAGGCTTGTGGGTATACATGCTGATGAAACACTGCGCAATGGCTTGTGGGTATAACTGCTGATGAAACACTACGCAATGGCTTGTGGGTTTAACTACTAAAGAAACCTTGCGCAAAGGCTTGTGGGTATAACTGCTGATGAAAAATACATTATAGTTTGAGAGAGGGACTTTGTTCAGCTGTTGCTGAGTGACTTGGAAAAGAGTTTGGGTCAGAAATTTCCAAACCAAACAATACCGAGGTATATTCAAAAGATTTAAAATTTGAATTTAGTCTCCTTTGTAGAGACAAGAAAAATTTTTTAGACTTATTTATAAAGATTAAGTTTTTATAAGACGAATCCATGCTTTCTTTAGCGCAGAAGCATCGATAGTGGAAATAATTCAGACTTTATCTTTAACCCATGATAGAAAGTGTCCCCCCCCCCCCGTTAACCCCAGCTGGCATTTAGTAAATTAGCATTTATGTTCCTAGATTTTGTAATTGACGATGAGAAGCATATTATGCGACGAAAATGTTACTTTTTAATTTAAATATCAACTAATATTTTTTATTTATCACCATATTTTATCAAACCCAATATAAATTTTTATACAAAAGATACATTATAAAATAAGTAAAGATACCTGATAACCAATTACGGCATTATTCTCGTCACATTCGTTGGCCCAGGGGTCGGTGTGACATCTAAATCTTTATAAAGCAAACCTGGAAATATGCCGGTTGAAAATTACAAAATTACATGCATATCCTATCGAATAGCGGATGCCATTGAAAAACTTTTCAGCATAATTACTGAACCAACTATAAAGAAAGCGAGATTTTTTAACAGTCAAGGAGCCAGTGAGAGGGGTACTAGGTTGGTGAGATATGAAGTAAAAGTTTGAAAATCGACTCTTAGAGAGACTGAATTTCGAAAATTGTTCAAATTGTAGTCCAAATTTCAAGAATTTATGACCCTTTCCGGGAGACGTGAAAAAGGGATCCTTATGGCTCATACATACCGGCATCTATTTTGCCTAAGTAACCCACCCCCCGGGAGGATATTGATAGTCCGTCCACTGTCATATTATTACAAGTACTTAATTTTCATTCTTTTTGATAGTCGAGAGAAAAGGTTTACATTTAAAATTTTGATATGATACTGAAATTTAAGTGATGTGTACAGTGAAACCACTTTCAAGTGATGGGTTAGTTCAATTACGCTGACAAGGTTTCCACTTGGTAGCAAAGAAAAGTACACTTAACCCTATTCAAACTAGGCTTTTAGGGGCGGTTCAAAACTAGGGGGCTGTCCCTGTACTACCCCTGATCTAGTGGGTCTTTTGGATGAAATTTGGCACACAAATTCTTTTTCATATGACGTAATTTTTGATAAAAGCTCTATTATTTCAGGAGCTATTAACATTAATTTGACCTCAGAACAGAAACAGCTCCCTCCCTAGTACGAATAGGGTTAAAGTGAATGAACTACAGTCTACTCCCTCCTATTAAAACCTCTACTATTCGAATCTTTCTATAATTCGAACTCAAATATTGGTCACATCAACTAGAAATTAGTATAAAATACTTTCTGTGATTCGAATCTTTCTCTAATTCGAAGAAAATCCTTAGCCCCTTGAAGATCGAATTAGAGAGAGTCAACTGTTACATGATATCAATTACATTTCTTGAATATTACCTGCAATTGAGGCTGTCATGAAACAAGCCAGCGTAGCGGCCACAAGTGCACGAAACACAAGCTGCGAAAAAATGGTTCTCTTCTCAGGTGCAATACCAGTTAAAACGCCCATAATCACGCCCATTGAACCAAAGTTCGAGAATCCACATAAAGCATATGTTGAAATGACTTCTGAGCGCACCTGAAATATGAATCATAATATTCCCATTATAACGATACTGTACACTTTCAATTTTACAATACCATCAAAAGACTTTCCTTCTGTAATGGCGATCTTCTAACAAATTTTCAAACATACTATGTATATTTGAATCTTTATTGCGAAGCAAATGTACATGAGCGAAGCAGTTTTGCTATCGTGTATGCGTACCTTTAACTTTCCATTCTTTCAACCATCTATAAGGCAGGAGATGGGAAAAACGTTTAGTATCTCCGAGTCGCGCGACAATGAATATTAAGGGGATAAAACATGAAGGATATTCCCCGAAATGATAGAGAAAATTATCTCCACTACATTAAATTTGACGTATTCGAATTTGAAACTCCGTGTATGACTACATGGCTCGTATTCAATCGAGCTCCGAGCGAGAGAACAGTAGAGTGGCTTTTTTTGAGACGGACAACGTTATTTTTAAAGGCACGTCGCGCGAAAACATCCCTGCGGTGCTCTATTCTCCTTGCAGATCGGGGAACGTCGCCCGGTTCGGAAGGGTATTGATGATTAGACCATACTGGTTTCTAGCCGTCAAAACATTAAAGATGGCGGCAACAAATGGACAACAAATACTGCTCCTCGGTTATTTTTCTTCGATTTTCATGCTTCAATTGGATCATGTTTTTTGTCTGATTGGCACAAGAAATGGTGGATGATAAAGTTTTCTTATTATCCCTCCCTGGATTCGATGTTTTGTTTCAATTCTGTTGGTTTGGAATGAGAGATGCATTTTCTTGAAAAAACAGACATGTTTGCCAATTTTGACAACAAACTAACTTGAATTGTGCCTGTACATGTAAATGAATTGTAACAGGGCAAGTGACTGATTATTTTTGGAGAAATCTGACCATGTTGTGCCTGAAAATGAAACACTTGCAGCTTTAAAAAACTCTGACTGAGGTTCCTTGGCTTGCCTTGATTCATTTTGTTGTTTGGAAAAATTTGAACCTGGAGCAAAATTAACTATAGATTGAATTTTACTTGGTGCTTCTTCTACAACAATGACACCCAACTGGTAATTGAAACCTCTTTGAGGGGGAAATTATATACGGTAGCGGCTTATTTCCAACTTTTGAAGCTGACAACCACAGCCAGGCGCGGCCTGATGAATAATGTTATGTCAACCTCTGAAAAAGTAAGCTAATCGTAAAGACATTGAATATGGATATAAACAATTGGAAATCACCTTACATAACTTCTTAAATTAAAAACTTTCATCGTAAACTTTGAAATTATCTTCCGTTTTGATTAAAATGTGGAAAACGTGTCGTGAAATATGAAATTATCTTCGGAATGGGTTCAAAATATGGAAAACTTTTGTAGCGAACCATGAACTTTTCATTTGCATGCGTTCAAAATTTGGAAAACTTTTGTCATGAGAACATGCAGCTTGCTGGAAAAAATTTGTTTTGCTATTTTTGATAACTTTAAGATCATTGAAATAGAAAAGATAACTTTTATGTACACAAACAGTATGAAGTAATCTCTATGTATCACGTAGTAATGCACAAACTTTTTTGCTGATAAGGCCTACTCAAATTTTCAATGGGATTTAATTTTGCGGATTTTTGGGGATGACACCCAAATCCGTGAAATCCGCAAAATTTAATCTCCACAACAGTTTATCGCATTTAACTGCATTTAAGTATATATAGTCTAGAAGTATAAAACCTTCAACTACTCAAAATGGAAACAATAAAGACAAAACTCACAAGACAAAAGGGAAATTGACCGTTAATTCATATTGTCTATCTATATAGTGACTTCATTTTGAAGGAAATTTAATTGAAATTTTTGGTAGAAAGACAAAACCCAGTTACCCTATATGGAAATTGCATGATGCGCTGAAAGTAATTTTTCAAAGAGTAAGCCTTGCGCCAAAACGTGCCAAAAACTGGTACCAACATTGAGTTTCTTACAGAAGGTTTGGTGAGTGAGACATGCCAATGAGAATATACTATGACTAACATGAACTGATTCATTCTCGTGGACATTTGAAGCACAGTGTTACAGCAAAAAAATGGTTGAGCATAGGGGAGCAGCGAGCAGAAAAATATAAACAGAAGCGGAACAGAAGCGGAACAAAAGCTGAAAAACGACGGATTATGGAGTATTTGATGCTATTTTGTGAATAATTCTTTACGCCAATATTGAAGCTTTAGCAAACTTTGAAAATGCTGTTTATGCCACTGTGCCAGAACGGTACTTCGATGTGTATGTACGCCGAAGATTTTCAGCCTTAGTTACCTGAATTCCAGACTGGGACAACACATTTCAAGCTTCTAAGAAAAGCTTATTATTACACACGCTATTGGAGTAATTTCAATTTGAATTGTTTTGTCACATATTATGAACAGACTCAAACACTCTCTCTACTAATACCACCACTGCACACTGTACCGTGTTGATGTTGAACGCATGAGCGTGAAAAGGTTTTAACCATGTTGACGGTGGTTACAACGGGACACGGTATCTGAAATTCCCTTGGCCTTTATTTTCAAAACATATGGATTGAAGACAAGATGAATCTGTTTTTATGGGAGCGAAACAAACACACTTGTTGAAATAAAAAGTCTGGCACTACTTTAATTGGATCAATTTCCGCAGGAATTACCTTAAGAGTATGAATTTATGCGAGGATAAATTAATGCAGGATTAATTAATGCAGGATTAATTGATGCAGGATTAATTAATTAGGCCCTAATTCGCATTATTTAAGTTTGGCAATTCTTCAGCCATTCACATTGATTAATTCCGCATATTAATTTATTCTACCATTAATTTATACTCACGGTTGGGCATCCAGCACTATCCACAAAATTTAAGCTTTTCGCAAGGACTTATTTTCATGTTTTCCCACGTAAAGTTATTTTCAAAAAGTGATGAAATAAGTTTTGGTATTTTTATATATTAACAGTCATTTCGTTGAAGAATCTCCGCTTTCTTGCTTGCCAGGGAAGTGGAAGTGGATTACAGCAATAGAAAAAAAATTGTGTACAGTGGCGGATTAGATGATGTTTTAATATTTTCATGGTGACTAATTTTTGCTGAAGGCCCCTTTTCAGATTTTCTTAGGATTTTATTTTATGGTCTTTAGTAAATAAGAACAAAGGCTGTGAAATCCGGGAAATTTAATCCCTGAAATTTAATACCTTTATTAAAAGTATCTGATTCAACTGCCAATTTTGAGAGCAACTATCAAATCTTTAGTAATCATGAAGAAAATTTATTCAAGCAAACTGAAAACTTTTTGCAGAAACACGTATAAACATTGTTAAAGTTTTTCAGATAATTTTCAGTAACCTTTGATACAAATAAATTATATCTACAGTATGCCACCAGTCCAAAGTTACTTACTTTTTAAATTTCAAATCAAATGAATGAAATTGTATTCAATTTCATTTTGGAATTCACCTTTAATCTGCATTATGTATTCTTATTGGGAGGGAAGCACTTTCAGTTTCACAGTACACATTCTTATATTTGGGTTTTCAAAAGTGATTTTTATCTGGTGATTGAAGAAAATCAACTTTGATATCATTCTAGTTCTTAACATGTTGCGAAACCTGTGGTTTTAATTTAGGTCACTTTGCATCAGAAAGTGTAGATTTAACATGCTTGTTTTTTTTGGATTGACACTTTCGTTATGTATGGATCTTATTGAGGAAATTTTACAACCGCATCGGCTCGTGTTTTTTAACTTTAACTAGTAACATTGAGCACTTTTTATGAAGACTCATTTCACCAATTTATAGTCTGATTATGATTCCCGTGCTCTCTTCATGGCTAAGTTCCTCTGGGCTAATATTTATAGCAAAATATTGGACTCGCTTTCATTCTGAAAAATGGAGCTGCCCTTGACCAAATGGCTATTTCAAATGTACTTTCTTTTGAGTTTTTTTAGTCCTGGTTCCTCCGGGCTGGGTATGCTCTGCGCCTCTGCAGGGCATTTTTAGCCATGGCTAATTGCTAGTAATAAAGAGTTCTTATAAAAAATAGAAATTGCCGCGGGAGAGTGGATTGGAAAGATAGTGAACATATAGAAAAATAGATCCTATTGCAAGTTTTATCTGCAGCGAAATACAACGACGTGGTTTACTAGTCAAGGTTTTAAGGGATCTAAATCAAGATCAAAGTTATAATCAGAGTAAACATACAGAAAGCTGCAGTCCACCAGCGATCTGAAATTTTCGATTCTTGATCATTGCAGAAAGTTGTTTGTAGGCGATGAACTCAGTGAGGAACGTCTTGGTGCCCAACATTTCACCGACGTGGAAAGAATCTTGATATTCCACACCCATTAAGTATGCGAACGGCATGAAAAGGTATGAACAAAGAAACTGAAAATGAAAGAGAAAAAGAAACATAAAAGTTAGCTTTTACTATTAGGGAAAATTAATTTTCAAAATATTCTAAATTAATTTTGTTTCCTGTATAATGTAGCATCATCATCATCGTCGCGCTGAACGAGGAAAAGAGGTCAAAATCGCAGACCCTACTTACGAAACCACAGGTTTTAAGGAGCACGAAACGGTTTGAGGATGCCAGGTAGCCTAGGTTAATTTTTCACTATGATTATCAGAAAAATACCTCGAAAGAGAGCTGTGGGCAATCCACCATCGAGCCCAGCCAAGATAAAAGCCCGTTGAACAATGACACAATGGAAACAAAAGCAATCATCATGACAACTACATTAACAATGATAGGTATTGAAAGTGAGGCTCCAACTGCAATCGCTTCGAAAATGTTGCGCTCCTCTCTGAAGTGAAAAAAAAAGAAGTTTTTTGTATTACGAGATTAGGGTTTAACAAAAATAGGATAAACATCCCTTCTCCGTCCCTTCAAATCCTGACACGCGACGTTATCTTAACTTGTCTTTTTATGTTATCAATATGTAGCCAAAGGACAAAATCTAAACTTTCAATCGCGAGATAAATACTTATTTTGAAATCTGAAAGAAACTTTAAATTTTGATATGTGAAAAAATAATGGTTTTACGTTGCCTCAGTTTTCACTTCGCCAACAAATTCAGGTTCTTCTGTTTCAGGGTACATTAATTTAGACATTGCCAGCGCAGCGGGTGCACTCATTACTGAAGCGGAAAGCAGATGCGACGCCGAGACGCCGAAGATGATATACAAAGCCATCAAAGAGCCGGCAATAGTTGCCAGTCCACCGGTCATCAATGCATGGAGCTCTGATTTTGTCATTTTAGGGATGAAGGGGCGAATGAGAAGAAGAGACTCTGTCTAAAAGGAAGAGAAAAATGAGCAAATTGATTTAACAAGAAACTGCAGCATTTATTATATGGTTTGTTTTCAAACAGACAATATTGTGCATGTCTGTAAGTCTGCCCCCCTCAACCCCCGTTCCCGTTACACGAACATTTTTTTAAAAACCGATACGAACTCTAGAATACTCCATCATGAATTTTGAACTCCCATTTTATCCACCACTGATGCTACAAAAATTGATCAACATTCAAGTAAAGAGTTTCAACGGTAAAAAAACAAAAAATTGATACCTGACCCAAAAAGATATTTCCAGCTGTATTAACTGATTCTGTAGCCGTTGCTCCCATGGTAATTTGGAGTATCCAGGCTAATTTATTGATGATGACTTGCATGAAACCGAGGTAGTATAAAACATATGTTAAAGATGAGAAGTATGTGATGATCGGTAATACCTGTCGAGAAAAGGTTTCTTTTTTTGCATTGACGAAAATATATCATATTTCACATACACGTTTTTTTTTTTTTAAGAAACACACTTTTAAGAAACACGAGGCTCAGAATGCTTAAATACTAAGAAACATCTAAGAAACATGGTGAGGCTGAGATTGAGAAAGTAACATTTTAAACTCGGTTTTTTTAGAACCTTCCATTCTTTGCATGAAAAATAGGCTGATTATGTCAAAAAGTTTAGAAACATGTAAGAAACATTTAAGGCTCAAAAGGCCGATTTCTTAAGAAACATTGAGGCTGCTTGGTAAAACTAGTTTCTTAAAAAAAAAAAACGTGTAGTTTGGCACCCCTCTTTTCAGAATGGGGGAGTCGATTTTTCTGGGGGCCTTTGTATAAGAGGGGGTACCAAGTTTGCCAAAAAATTTAGGGAAGGGGGGATGGGAATGTAGGTGGGATCAAATAAGAAACGGGGGTTTGGAGATTTATTGGTCAATATATAGGGGGAGTGAAATAAACCTAGGGGGGTTCATACCCCTCTACAAACTATGTTCCAGTCTCTATAGGGACCGAAAACTAAGTGGTGGGTTTTAGAAAGTCTAAAACCCATTGGAGTTGAAGATATTCTCTTAGCTCGAAAGTTGATCGTAGTCGTTGTTTGGGTCTCAAAAGCGAAAGGATACTAACAAAAAGGAATGGAGTCTAGGGAAGTCAACCAGGAATAGATATAGGTTGAACTCTCTAATGTATATTGTTAATGACTTATTAGCCTGTAACGAGACCCATGATATACATTAGCGAGTTCATGTATTTACACTTTAGAGGTCGGTAAAGTGACTGAAACGATTTGGAAAAATCAGTAGTTTTGACCTGCAAAATCGTGATGTACCGTCGTCCTCAGTCAGGCAGGCTGTAGACAAATTAGAATCTCACCGTCTCCGTCGCAGAAAAACACACATAAATGAGCTCGATATTCTTATCTTAACCGATAGGCTATCCAAAACACGTCTACAGGATAACTGAGCGCTCTCTAATACTTTACATGTTTTAACTGTTAAAACTTACGGCGAATGCGAAAACGTCAGATTTTCCAAATATCAATTCCGTGCCAGGGCCAGAAAATGAGAGTAAGATATTGATACGGTCACCAAGCCATTTGAAAACGTTGAATCCAATCTCTGTTCGCAAGATCAAAAGCCCGAAGAAGAATTGTAACGCAAATCCTGTAATAACAGGACGCCATTTGATCTAAGACATAATAACATACAGTCACAGTGGATGATATTTTAAGAGACCTGCCTGGTTTATTTATACCAGCAAGACTTTCAAAAACAATTTACCATAAAAACGATCCCAAAAAAAGTTAGTCTAATAGTGTAATGTTTCTAAAACTATTGACAACAAAAAAAGTCTTAATTTAAAAATCTCCCATTAAAGCAAGCACAGTTGACTTATTCTATTTTTAAGGAAACAAGAGTTTTCTTCGAATTGGAGAAAGATTCGAATTACGGGAGAGCATTTTTAGTCGACTTTCCAGCTGAGGAGACCAGTGTGTATGTTTGAATTACAGAAAGATAGGAATAAAAGAGGTTCGAATCCCAGCCGGCACACAACGTCAAAACAACGTCCATTTGACATTCATAACGTCCAAATAACGTTATTTGGACGTTAAAACAACGTTGTGTGCCAGCTGGAATTAGTGAGAGCTGACTGTATCGGATTGAAAGCGGTTGAATAAAGTAATGCTCTGGAATTACTACTTGAAGCCTGACTTATTACTAGATTCTCTTGTTTCCTAAATCTCCCTTCAAGAACATAGACAATGCGTATTAGGGTGATGGCAAGGTCGTTTTCTTTTGACCAACTTACCTGATCACGGGGGTTTTTAAATAATAATCATATGGGGAATAAGATGGGAGGGGTTGTGAGGCTTGACTGTGACTTAGAAATTTGGCTAAATTTTTAGGCGTTTTCAGTTTAATAACATGATCATTGGGGATGAACCCCTAAGTTTGAAATTTGATATCTTTACTCACCCGATCACGTTGTTTTGAGAACAAGAATCCAATGAGAATATAAACCAACAAACCAGCCAATGAAATCAATCGTCCAGGATCTTTTCTCGTATCCCAACAAATCCAAAAGATTAGAAAACCAACCAATGCCAGGCATCCTATCCTATGACAGAACAAAACAAGTTTCCGTTAGGAGCAACCTAAAATACTTTTTCTGCTAGTTAAACCTAATATGTATATCCCAACGGATGATTAGGCCAGTTGGCACTCGATCTGTTTAACCTTCCTCCCCAGTTTCTTCGTATGTACGAAAAAAATTTGGGTTTTAAAATTCGACACTTACATTGCAGTGAAAAGTTAGCAAAAACTGAACAAATTTGTGCAAAAAATAATGCCTTTTCTTGAAAAATATTGTCCATTTTAACCTATCATACTAGGGTCCCCCCTGGAGACTGTTTCTGTTCTGGGATGAAACTAATGTTATTAGCTCCTGAAATGATAGAACTTTTGGCATGAATCTTTTTGTAAATGTCTAACTTTAATTTAGCTTCAAAACAATAAAAATTGACACCTAAAAATTTTCACACCTTGAGCATGATGACATTTCTGACAGTAAGGTGTCACAAAAATTGACAAATTTCCAATACAAATTTATTTTTTTTGTCAAATATACCGTTTAAGAACAATGGAAATTATCGGTTTTTGCTCACTTTGTGCATGATAAGTGACGTCATCAAAAAATCACTTATTAAAAAAAAATTACCACATATGATGACAAGGATCTTGTGTGCCAAATTTTATTCAAAAAGACCCACTAGATCAAAAGTTAAAGGGTGGTACAGGAACAGCCCCCCTCGTTTTAAATCGCCCCTAAAAGCCTAGTATGAATAGGGTTAAGGCAAAAATTATCAAACTTCCAAAAACAACTTGGAAAAAACCTTGCGAAATATAATTACCAATTCAATAATCTTTGATGACTATCCAGAGCAACAGCAATCGGTTTAAAGCATCGATTCCAAATGACTCTACCAAAGAATTTCTTGATCAACCAATAACACAAACAAAAGAATCCAAAAACAGTCACATAAATCAAATCTTTTGCTCTCTCAGCGTTCATCGTTACAGCAAAACAAAAATAAACTAAAAATCCAACCAAGAAGACTATACCTAAAGTTAGGACACATAATGCTTTATGAGCTTGAAAAAACTCGTTGATTCTCGTTTCTGCGAGGTTTAAAATGTCGTTTATCGGTGATAACCGAGTTCGAACGACCGATCTCGTAATTTCAGGAATGCTTTGATACGATTCTTTCTTCTCATTTTCTGGTAATTTCTCTTCGTTTTTTAGTGTCTGCATCTCAACTTCACCATGTTGATCCATTTCTATTATGTTACTTTCTAGAATATGAAATTTCTATGGGAATAAATTGTATAGATTTGAAATTCAAATTGTATTTCATCTTGTCCAAAGTTTTAAGGGGAAATGAAGTATTTTAGGCATTATACCATCGTTCTACCATCTATTTTTAACCCATTTTGTGTTTTTTAAATCAGGCATTCTAGGCTCTATATTATGGTCATAAATTGTTCTTATAAAAAAACAAGTATTTTATCTCGAATCTAGAACAAATCTTAAGAAAATAGTTTACAAGCTAACAACTAGTAACCAGCCTTTATAAAGCTTGAAAAAAATAAGTCATAAAAAGTTCAAAAGTAATAAAAATATATAAACTTATTTTTTGTCAATTTTTCATTTCAAAAATATACATCCATACATAATCGTATAATACAAAGACAACGCTATAAACCATAGTCAGGATCTGGCAATTTGATCTGTGTTAAACTCAACCTTGGTAGGTAAACCAATAGAACTTACTAAGTGTAAATTCCTTGTATGCAATTATTTATTTTATGTGCAAATCTACTTACGTTACAGTCATTTGAGAAGTGTGGTTTTAAATTCTTGTTATAACTCTCATTCGGATGTACAGACCACAAAAAGTTGTTGTAAAATGTCCATCGTGTAGACATTATGTCAATATCGTGTCAATATAAAATGGTTGATACGTATACAAGCGCCATTATGGTAGATATATTAAGCCGAATCAACGATTTTGGATCTCTCTTCATAGAGGTTGATCATGTTTTGTATTATGTAATTTCTGTCATTTCGAAAACAAACGTTCGATTTGCGTAAGGGATCGCCTCTACAGATTCGAACGTTTGTTTCCATAATGGCGGTAACTACGTAACTTAACAAAAATGTAAAACCTCTAAACCCAAATCTACGTGGTTCTTTCGTAAACCTGTTAATCGTTTTCCATATTCCTTTTAAAATGGTTCTTATCCCCGTAGGAAAACGGTTACGTGAATACAAAATTATCATAGAGCTCGTCATTTAATTGGTTATTGGAGTATTTACAAACTTTGCAACCATGGTTACCGCAACCAGCCATTTTAAAACAAGGTAGTGTTTGTTCCATTGGTCGGTATCTTAATGCTCACATCATATCTTGATTCGTCATATAAAATTCCTGAAATTAATAACGGAATTTGAAGACTCCCTTTAATCTGTTTTTAAAGGGACAGAAACTATAAAACAATTAAATTAGACAAACATTTGAATAACAGGGTGTTTAAGTTCGAACTACAGAAGGATTGGAATCTTACATCAATGTTAGTTATAGACTAGTAAACTAGTCGTTGAAAACAGACCCATATACAAAAAATCAAGCTGCAAATAAAAAGAATCGAAGGGGTGAAGTTGCGTCTCTTTTCTGAATTTCACCGACTAGAAGCTACTTCCCTCAAAAAACGTTGTTTAATTTTACAACTTTTTTTAGGTTTTTTGAGAATCCATCCAACTTTTTTGACTAAATGATATTTCATAGTAACATTGAACATGGGAACATATAAATAAATGAGCCTTTCTAAAAACGCAATAAACAGAAAGAAAAATAAATGCAATCCCGCACGGGTCAGACATACAGAAATCTGTATGTCTCTCCTTACGATTTTAGGTGAAGAAAAAAAGGCGTTGGAAGTAGCTTCTAGTCGGTTATTTTCCTTTTCTCTCACGCGCGTTGAATATTTAATTAGTTTTTACATTATTTGATTGACAGTTTTATTATAAGGTTATAAGTAATAAATAACCGACTAGTTTACTAGTCTATGTTAGTTACCCGAAAGGTGCTTGATTCTAATCTAATTTAATAGTATTTAGCTTTGAAAACACTTGAGGTGGAAAAGTTTCAGAGAGAAACACTTACTGTTTTTTCAAGAGATTTGAACCCAGAAAAATTTAAACCAAAGGTTCCTCTAGAAAAAAGGACTTCAAAAATGATAGAAATACAGCTGAAACCTACCAGCCACACAGGCGGTCATGAAACAAGCCAAAGTACCAGCAACCAAAGCACGAAGAACGACTTGCGATAAAACTGTTCGTTTGCTCGGTGCAAGAGATGAAATACCACCTATCTGTACACCCATTGAACCAAAATTCGCAAATCCACATAATGCATATGTCGCAATGACTTCTGAACGAATCTACAAAATGTAAAAGCAAAAGTGTTTGTCAATGGGCATCGCATATACACGCATAGGTGAGCTGACACCTAATTATTATTTTTTTTGTAAAGGCTCCCTTTTTCTAAACTGTCTTTACGCAGGTAGGACCCCACTTCATTCCCTGGAATTCCCCGCTTACTCTCGTGACCTTTCTATTTAATTGTTTACATCAGGCAGAAAGTTATAAAGTACTAAAGTTTGTCTAATTTACTTTTTTGTTTTGTTTTTGCATAACTTTTAGCAAATCTAAGGCTGAACCCACAACCTTGCGCACCGAAGCGGAATGCTCTAACTTTATGCCACGGTATGGAAAGCCTAACTGGGAGGTAATATTTTGGGAGGTAATATTTTGGGAGTCCCTCCATGGGAAAAGACCACGAGGCAGACCGATTACAAAATATACAATGGCCAACTAAGAGATGATGAAGGCTGCTCAAAGGAAGACCTTCCAAATGTCGTAAGATATCGGAAACAGTATGAAGAGAACGTGTCATCGCAAGCCGAGCAAGCTCGACCTGGTAAGGTAAGTAATTGAGTAGAACTCACAATAATAAATACTCACAGACATGGTCAAGCCACCTCTTTCCAATACTCTATTCTTGATAATGTCACCAAGCTTCTCATAGGCGATGAATTCATTGAGGAAGGTCTTGATACCCAACATCTTTGCAACTTCAAAGGAGTCTTTATAATCCACACCCATGATAAAAGCGAATGGCATGAAAACGTATGAACAGATGAACTGAAACAGAAAACAAAAAGTATTTTGAGTTTCATCGGATTACAACTTTAATGAGGTTTTCTATGTTTTTTAAAATTACGTAATTTATCCGCCATTACTTATGGAAGCAAACGTTCGAATATGTAGAGGCAATTCCTCACGCAAATCGAAAGTTTGCTCCCATAATGGCGGAGTTTACGTAACTTAACAAAACATGAAAATCTTCCATCAACTTTTAAAGCATGGGTTATCGTTTACCATTTAGGATTGAGTTCAAACGTTCTTCAGATAGAGGCACCCTGTGACGTCGATCCTCCCTGGTGAATAAACGAATTTCCAATTAAAAGATTCATGTAAAAAGTCGCGAAAAAACATCGACTAATGCTCTGATTGGCTGAAAATTGCTCACATAAGCAAATGTTTTTCAAAATGTTCAGAGTATGAATAAGTAATCTTTGCATGTCTCTGCTAATCAGAGTTTCGACGTTTCGTGACTTTTTTACATGAATCTGCTATACTAGGGAATTTGTGTTTTGAACACAATCCCTTTGTGGCGTTTTTAAGGTGTATGTAGTTTATTGTACTCACCTCAAAAGAGAGTTCATGTAATCCCACCATACCACCAAACCATCCAAGAAGACCATCAAATAAAGCCAACACTGACAAGAAAGCGATAATCATAACACCAATGTTCGCCACAAGACCGATAGACATGGAAGCACCTACTGCAAGTGCTTCAAACACGTTCGTCTCTTCACTAAATTTCGTAGAAAAAAAAAGTCAATGCAATTTGATAATTGGCAAAAAAAATTTTCCGAGGTAAAACAACTTCGGACGGGGAACGAAAAATTTGTTGAGTAAAGGAAATTTCTTATTAGAGTTATAGAGTTATTGAGTAAGGTTTTAAGGTATTGTTAACTGAAGGGACGATAAAACACTAAATTCGAGTTATAGAGGTTCGAGTTAGAGAGACTACACTGTAATTCAAATAAGATGGGATTTTTCGTTCAAGTTTCAATTAGTATATTGCTTACGTTCCATCGATTTCAATTTTATCGACTTCTGTAAACTCAGGTTCTTCTGTTTCTGGGTACATTAATTTGGACATTGCCAGCGCAGCGGGCGCACTCATCACTGAAGCGGAAAGCAGATGCGACGCTGATACGCCGAAGAGAATGTAGGTGGCGAGAACGGAGCCGGCAATGGTAGCAAAACCACCTGTCATAACAGCGTGAAGTTCTGATGCAGTCATCCCTTCCAAGAAGGGACGAATCAATAGTGGAGCTTCTGTCTAAAGGAACGAAACGAATTTAATGTTATGATCTTACAGAAGTTCGCACGTAAAAATTAAGGTTTTCGTTTGTAATATATCATAACGAACGCAAATGAAGTATAACGGTTGCACAACTTCAAATTTTTCAATGTATTATTGACTTAAAAATAAAATTGACACACCTAGTCCAAATTTTTTTACCTACCAGGATAGAATAAAAGGCTGACATGTGAAAAAATGATATCAAGAGTTACCTAACAAGAAAACCTGGGGGTTTAACAAAGTATTTTCTAAGGAAACCCCCTGTTTTTTGCCAGTAGTGGTCAATTTAAAATTAGAAATGAAATAGGAAAGATAAGATTTTGATAAGATATTTTACTGGCAAAAGCCAAGGTATTTCCGTAGAAAATATTACATCATGAATAGCATGAATTCTAGAACACCATGGTGACTTACTTGACCAATGAAAATATTTCCAGCTGCGTTGACCGATTCGGCTGGTGATGTTCCCATGGTAACTTGAAGTATCCAAGCAACCTTCTTGATGAAAACTTGCATCCAACCAAGGTAATATAAAACGTAAGTGACAGCCGAGAAGTAGACAATGATTGGCAAAATCTAAAACAAAAATTAAATAAAGTAAAAAATTTCATATGGAAAGGAACAATTGAATCTTCATCTCCACTATGGGAAAAGCGGGGGTTGTGAGACAGGGGTGTATATATTGAGTTTAAAGCCAGGGGCTTTTAGAGATGAATGTTCAACCTTTCTCAAGCAAGAAAAAGTGAAGCCTTAAGGTTTGCGCCGCTATTAGAATGACGGATTAAATCTAGCCTTTTCTTTGTTTTCACGCGGCATATTTTTCGAAATCTGGCGTTATATTTTACTTTCAATCTAGCGTTTGTGTGGAAAACACGTGGGTCACGCGTTTAGAAGGGGAAATATGTGGCTTCATTTCTAATCCAGGAGACTCATGTCTAGTCCTTCGGGCTTGGAAGTCAATGGGGTTAAAGTTAACTTAACTTACCGCTAACCCAAATTGGTCGAGACCTCTGAACAAGAATTCAATACCAGCTTTTGAGAATCCCAAGAAAATAGTGACACGATCGCCAAGCCATTTGAATACATTCAAACCAATATCAGTTCTTAGGATTAACAAACCAAATATGAATTGAAGTGCGAATCCCCATATAACAGGACGCCAGCGGATCTAAATGATAATACAGTTAAATTATACGGTTTACGGAAGATAATCTTTGAAATATTAGACCATGTTCAGACATTACGGTTCGACATCATTTCGAATCAAAAAAGTCCGAAACACTTTTTCAACACGAAGCTGCCCTGTTTTCTGGCTCCGGAAACAATATACACGAAGACCTTACCGATGCGAAAACGTATTTCTGTACCTGATTTTATTTTGGTAACAGCTGTATTATAGAATAAATACTACAACTCTAATAAGCACTGAAGTTTCTTTTTGAGGTTAAAGAGGGTTTCTTATCTCAAAATGCCAAACCATTTTAAATCTCAAAAGAATTTGCGTAGAGGTTGGAGTTAAGGAGGCTCCACTATAAACCTAAGAATATATTTATTACTCTGGTTAACCCCCAAGTTCGAAATTTGATATCTTTACTAACCCGATCACGTTGTTTTGAGAACAAGAATCCGATGAGGATATAAACCAACAAACCACCCAATGAAATCAATCGTCCAGGATCTTTTCTCGTATCCCAACAAAGCCAAAAGATTAAAAAACCAACAAAAGCTAGCGAGAGTATCCTAAAGAAAAACAAAGACTAAATTTTAGGCCCAAAATGCAGGCCCATGGAAGCGGGGAGACAAGTGAGATTTTTTTCTCAAATTCCTAGCAAATTGTATCTCATTTTGAGCTTTCAGCCTCCCCAACTTTATGATTGTTTTGCCGGGCCTGAAATGTCCTGTTCTCTTTTGCCCGCGTCTCCACTGAACTCTACCCTTTATAAAGGTTTCTGCCGCCATAGATGTGTTTCGGCTGCTAAAGCTGGCCACGGCCACTTAAGGTGGGATTCGACCACTAAAGGCAGGATTCGACCGCTAAAGATGGGATTCGACCGCTAAAGGCGGGCTTCGAACGCTAAAGGTGGGATTCGACCGCTAAAGGTGGGATTCGACCGCTAAAGGTGGGATTCGACCGCTAAAGGGAGGTTTCGACCGCTGACGGATTAAATATTAGCTTTTTCGCTACCAATTTATCAGCTTTGTTTACTCTTTACGCAAGGTAAAAGTTCTTACCATGTGAAAATCTTTCTTTTGGCTTCAAAGAAAGCTACAATAGGTTTCAAACAAGATTTCCAAATGACTCTACCAAAGAACTTCTTGATCAACCAATAAAACAAACAAAAGAATCCAAAAACGGTGACATAAATCAAATCTTTCGCTCTCTCAGCATCCAACGTTACAGCAAAACAAAAGTAAATGATATACAGAATCAAGAAAATAACAGCCGCTACAATTTTGACCGTTTGGCTTTCCTTTTGAATAAAATTTCGAGTGTTGTCTTCTAGCATGTTTAAAAAGTTATTAACTGGGGCCAAAGGACCCCGTAGAACTCGGCGTGCTTCATCGGCCGGGGATGAGGGTCGCTGCACTGATTGGTAACTTGGCGGTTGTTTTTCTCGAAGTTCCAATTCATCCTAAATTATAAAGAAAAATGATCGTAAAATATGTTGGTTTACTTTAATATCTTCATTAGGTTATATTAAATCAAGGAAACAAAGAAATGTAAACGAATTGAGCCTTGCGATGGAAAAATTTCTTTATGGATATGTACAAAAGTATGTTTATCATAGAGCTTGCGTTATTGGGAATTGCCTCATAGTGACTAGTCTGTACACAGACCCGGTATCTACGGCTTATTTCAAAATTCACTGCCGTAGAGGGTCTGTTGTCATTGTCTTTTCGGATTTGAGATTTTTCAAACTGACCCCTGTGATGGAATGCAGGCGAGAGAGGGGAGACGACGAGAGAAGTGTTTGGTATTTATAAATAATACTTCATCGCAGAGGTTTCCGTACGGGAATAAAAAGCGCACAGAGTGTACTACGAAGCGATAAACATGAGATACACTCTGATACAGAGTGCCCAGTGATTGATTTGAGCCTTCATCCTTAAAGAAGTATGGCTCCGCCATTAATTTTGAGCCCTCCCCTTAGATACACCACTATTGATGAGATCATGCAGATCAAAATAATATAAAGTAGAAAATAAAAGGCTGAAAATTTTGATCAAATTCGATTTATATTGCGATGTGTTGCTCGTTGAAAAAATGCTTATGAGTGGAATACTACCTGAAAAGAAATCAAAATTTATCGAAATATGGAAAATTAAGGTGAGAATTAAGGAAAACAACTTTTGTCAGGATTGTACTGTTACTAATCACTTCAAACATGATAGAAAACAAGCAAAAATAATGGACGCGGCAAATTGTCATACTGAAATCATTCTGGAACATTTATCACATTTTATTTTCATACGAGACCCTATACAGTCAATTCTCTCTAATTCGAACCTCTATTATTCGAATCATTCTCATATAAGTTGATCCATCCGAAGGTTTTTAAAACATCTAATCGTTCTGCAATTTGAACTAAAATATAGGTCCCCCAAGCTGAAAAAAATTACCCTTCGTAAGGAACCTAAATTGATTTTGAGTTCCTTATTGCTTGAATAGCGTATCTCTTTTAATTCGAAATCTGTTGAGTTCCTTTATTAAACATCGAATTAGAGTCAAGTGTATTCTCTATTACATGGATTATAAGCGACTGTCCAGTCTTGACGATAAAGAAAAATCACACAAGTGACGCAAATGAAAGGTTACTTTGTAACACGACCTTGTAGTAAGTGCAGTTATACAAACAGTTAAATAATCCAAGAGAAGGAAACTTAAGACATAGAGAGGGTGTATTGGGGGTAAATCTATCTCTAAATAGTTGCATACATAGTTACCAAGAAAAATTAAGTTACTATACATTTAGTAGTAGGTATGAGTAAATAAAAGATTTGTGGTAGGTTTCGAATTCACAAGCGCTTATATTATTCTGGACCAAAATTTATGAGATTTTAACCTAAAAACGGCGACTTTTTTTATTCTTTTCACGAGAGTTGAATGTGGTTATTAGGAGATTCCATTCTTTTAAGCATTTACGTCCAAAATTTCTCGCAAAGCATTATAATTCTCAATACAATTTTCAAAAGTTTACAAACAGAAGTTTTATAAAGTTTTAACATTTTAAGGAGAATTCAAGCCAATATTCAGTATTTTAAAGCCTGTTTAGAGATGTTGAAGATTTTGGTGTTATTTATGGTCTTCATTGGTGTAAGCTCGAAATTGGGCAATGATTAAGGGGCGACTTTAACAAAACAAAGGGGCCAAAAAGGTAAACAAGGAGATATTTATTCATACCTGTGCCTTTCCATCATTATCCATTACTTATCAAGTTTAATCACATTAGCAGTAGAAAAACAACATTCAAAGTGTTCCACTTAAATATTTTTCTAAGATTGAGAAAGTCCCCTTTCGTAGGACAAGAGAGTATACTATGCGAATAAGATCTTTGTACAAAATTAATCAAAACAACATAAAATTCATCAATTTCCTTTCGCGTTTACTCGAGAAAAGTATACGCGAATATGACTTGAATGAGAGGGAGTATTTGAGCTTTCTACCCAATATACACCCTCCTCTTTCTTTAATGATCTTTATATGGTTTTAGGAGACCCCTGGATTTTAAAACATGATAGAATCACGATTTAGATGTGAATTGCAGATAAAAGGCTATGTATGGCACACTATAGATTTAATTTTTAGTAAAACTTTATGTAAGGTATTTTTAATTAATTTTTTACGGCTTCAGCTATATAATTGGAATTTACGAAATCTCTTACTATTATTAAGTCTTTATTATGGAACAATTGGTACGGCTTTCAGATCGATTTAAAAAACCGTCCTTAAAAAGGGCAAAAATAAACAAAATTCATTACTTGTTTACATATTGTTCAACACATCATAAAAGATATGACAGCCGTTTAAAACATATGTCAAGCGCTTAAGACCTAAAAACCTTTTCAAAAATGTAATTTTAATCAGGATAAAATAGACAAGCAGAAATATCGATTGTCACATGGGTAATCCTATTACAGATAATTCATTCTGCGCATGCGTTGCTCTGCTTTGAAAGAAATGTGGCGAATGTGATAATCTGAAATGGTTGCTCAGCCAAAACCACATTGCTTTTTGCTTGGAAACGAAAGTTAGAGCGACTGGGTTTTATTTTTAATGTTGATTGACATTTGTTTTGGTGCGATTGTTTTGCTTTAGCCAATTACCGCTCTCAAGAGCTCATTAAATATCCATCCTCAATACTGTTGATGGTCGCCGATTTGACGTCGAGCGGGAGGTCTAATTAGTTTATTAAAGTCTAATTTGTTCGAATTACAGAAAGGTTCGAATTATAGAAAGCATTTTACGAGCTTTTTATTTCACATGGACTGACAATACACCTTTTACGACCTTAGTCGCGCGGTCAACCGCGTGCCACTTTATTATTCAATTTACCACCCTAAACTCAAGCACTGTTACGTAACATACGTCTAAAAATCAGAATCTACACTAAGGTTTATTATCTGGCACCCAGATGGTGAAATTTTCATCCGACACGCTAAAGCTCTGAAGGTCGGGAAAATTTTCAACATCTGGAAGGTTTACATTATGGGATTATGCGAGACCGCGTCAAGAATTTTGCAGCGGGAGGTCTGGTAACCCAGCCCTCGTTTTCGGGGATTGGCAGGTCCAACCAAAATATTTATAGGTTTACGCACAAGGGTTGTTGAACCCGACTGGGGGTGGAGCACAGGCCGACTATCATTCCTCTCATATGGGAAATTGGCACGCTCCTTTACAGCTTTAGCGTGGGCGGCCGCCAATCCGCCATCGGAATATCAAATAACACTAAGGTATGTTTTGTTTCTTTCGAAAAAACAGTTCTTAATGGAAGGGAAGATGATGACTTAAAAACCGATCTGGTCTGTATTTTGAACTTACAAAGTTTGTAAGGTGGGCGGAGACCTGGAAATTAATTTAAGAAGGGTCAGCTTTTGTCAGAACCTGAAATGATTCTCACAGACCTGTTGCTGAGGTCTACCTGTTTTTCTTGTAACCTAACTGACTACTGAATCGGGGTCTTTCTGTTTGGACGTCTAATTATAAATTCAACTATTCGGAATGAGGAAATCGGTGGAAAATTTAGCACACCAACCACCCCTCCCCCTAACAAAAGACTCGTGCGTGAACTATATCCAGGCCCTTAAATGATAGGTTTTCCAGAATTCCTCCCAGATGCACTGCAAGAGATTTAAAATAAACAAATACGGCATTGGAAATTCTTAAAAAATGCACAAGATGAGACATGAGCGAGTTTATGTATTTGCACTTTCAAGGACTGAAGTGATTTGGAATAACCAGCAGTTCTGAGCCACAAAATAGAGGATATCAAAAGAGCTGATAAAAATATAACACAAAGTTCAATCAAATGTTAAAAGATGTGCGACACAGATACTTCAATAGGGAAGGCCTAAAAACAAGACAGATTTGACATATTCGACACTGGCTATAACAACAAACAAAAAATTGGACCTTTACCCTCATAGACTATATTCTAAAACAAAGAGCTTCTTTGACTAGACAAAATATTTGATACGGGGGTTCAAGGGAAAATTAGATCAGCAGAAGATGAGATCAGCCCTTTGCACAATTATGTAGAGAGCATTGGACTTTAGGCCCACTGAGCAATAATATTATCAACTTTATAACTGCACATTTTTTTATTCGTATCAATCTATAGCGTAAATAGCCTGTGAATAATGTCTAAATCATTCTATCGATCCGCGCTTAGGCTAGACGATTGAAAACACCTTGAAAGCGCGTTTTAAATTCACAATACAAAACATATTGGCATATCTTATTACGGGACGTGCTTAAAAATCTGTTTGTTTTTCAAATAAGGCACTCAGGAAAAATTCAAAATTGTAATACCTCAAAGACATTTAGGTGACACACGAGTCAAAGCGTTAAACTATATGTCTACTTAAGTTGAGTATTTTGCAAGCATGATTGTTTCGTTTGATGGTCTTAGGCATTGGTTATAGAGAAAAAAGCTAAATTGGCAATGAAGAGCGCTGTTTGACTTATTCATTCTTCTTTTTTTTGCGAAAGTTTTTGTTAAAAGATTTTAAGTCCTATTTTTCACATCATCCAGCGACACAACCCTGTTAGATAGCAGAGGGCAAAGAATTTCTGCATGCTTATTACAGAATATAAAGAATAGCAGCAGCACGCATCAACACGTAAAACGAGGCTTCTAATATTTCGAAAACTAGTAGATTTCACTAGCCTGCACAGTCAGCGTGTCAAATATCGACCTTTCTGTCAGCGTGCGTTCGAGTGAAATCTACATCGTGTTGATAAAGATTGATAGTAAAATATGACAAGATACAAACTTGATCAAATTTTGGTCATCTTTGGAGAGTTATGTAAGGGTAGTGTACCCCAAATTTGTAAAACATGCTTGTGGCAAAATTCATTTGCTGAAATGATCTCTGAAACCGTGGTTTCGGAATTAGCCGAGGAATCTTTCAACGGAATAAAGTGACAAATTCCAAGAAAATATAAGAGTGTCAAATTACAAAAGCCAAATACTGTAAAAATACTCAAATAATCAAAAATCGAAGAGATTTATTCAAAAAAGTCTCACAAAAAAGGGTCACCTTTTCACTAAAAATCAGTCTCTGTAAGGGTCGGTTTTCGGAGGTCCCGTCCGCACATACCCCTCATCCGCCAACCCTAGTACCCCGCAGATTTCAAACTGTATTATTTTTCCATACCTGTTGATTCGTATGTCCATTAGAAGGTTTTCCATTGCTTTGTTTAATATCTCCCATCTCAAAAACTACATCTCCGCCATTTTGTTTTAAACTACCATTAACTAGAACAACGCCATTCGATTTTTTACTCATAGTATCTAAACAAATCTTAACCGAAATCGAAAGTGATGTTACAATAAAATTAAATTTTTAGTAATATTTATATCAATTTTCTCCGTAAGCAAATCGAAATTAAATTTTTCCTCTAATTAAGCAGAACCATGTCTTTTAAAGTGATCTCAAAGCTTGATGAATAAACCAGTCAAAACGATTCTTTTTTTTACTTCTACAAAATTTCACAAAACACATAAAATGATGTATAAATCTCATGTTAATCCAAGATAAATTCCTTGCGTGGCCCACTATAAGGATATCCTTTCCAAAATAGCCTTCAAAATTTACACCAAAACCAACACCTACATAGACCAGCGGCTGATAAAAAAGACAAATACAGTCCGTGCCTTTCTGTGTAATATGACAATAGTTTAGAAAAGTCAATCGGAAAGCATGTGTTTGTACAAAACGCCAGGGTTATATTATAGTTTTCGAAGGATCGTATTTCCCACAAAAATGATATTCTTTAAGGGTTTTTTCTTATTTTTTTTCCTTGAGGTAGAATTCCGTCACTCTGATTATGTTTTATGTAAGAAATGATTGAATTACTTTATCGTCTAGCCCAGGTGTTTTGAAATTCTTATAAGTTGTTGTATTTGAAAGTGCTTTTCTCCACCTTTCTAACCTTACGCCTGCTGTAAAAGTGAAGTTTTTTTTACCTGTATTTTTTTTTACAGTATGAAAAAATACAAAAACTTTTGGTTTTTTAAACTGTTCTAATAAAACAGCCACAAAAAGCATCTTTCAAGGGTCAATTTAAATTTGCCAACCAGAGGCTTAAAACCTTTGTAACATTGAGTTAGCCCGAAGAGCTAGAGTAAAATCTCTAACCTTTCGAATATGCAAGAAAAAGTGAAGCCACTTATTTCCCATCCAAAACGCGCCTTGGACGCGCCGTAATCATGACGACGGATTGTATCTAGCGACTCCTTTGTTTTTGAGGACTGCATTTTTTGAAATCTAGAGATAGATTTTAGTTTAAATCCGGTGTTTGTGTAAAAACCACGCGCGGACGTTCTGGATGGAAATAGGTAATTTCTTTTCCCATCCAGGAGTCTCAAGTCTAGCCGTTCGGGCTTAGAAGTCAATGCTTTGTATGAAGGGTCATGCCAATCATTATGTTTCCATTGTAATAGATAACATAGCGTATGAAGCGTCCCAAACGAATACGATATCAAATTTATTTTTAGGAGTCATTTTGAAAGGAACCTTTACACATAAATGGTGCGACGGTTACAGAAAAATAGCTTTAATTCGAATTTATTAGAAGGATCTAGCCTAGAAATCTAAGCCAGATTGGTTCAGTCACTTGGTAAAATCTGATGGTAAGGTGTGACTGAATATCTGTTTTTCAAGGCAAACTTAAAATTCCATACATCATAAAAATCATTCAGGTGCCGATAACGCTATATTGTCATCAGCCGTATCTTGGCCTTGTAAAAGCTGGCTTGGTTAACCAGGCTAAGAAGGATTCACCTTTTCCATAGAAAATGAAATGGCTAATAAGATATAAATAGGTTTTGGCTAAGGGAAGATAACATTTGTGTTTCTTATTAACTGAATCCACCAAAACCAGGGGTACTAGGTCTCCCGGATGACGAACAGGTGAGGCCTCAATTCTGAAAATTGGAAAATTTCAGGTAAAAAATGGAGGATAAAAACTTTGAGCCCTTACCGGGAATCTCCCCAAAATTAATCCTTTTCAAAGAAAAAAAGTACGTTACCCTCAACCCTAGCAGAATTTTTGGAGGTCCAAAAGAGCACCCTGTCGGGCTGCACATACCCGTACCTTCCATTTGCCCCTTTAACCCCACCCGGCATTTCTTGAATAAATTTTGGTTGAAATCAACGGAAGCAGAAACAAAATAATATCAAACTTACTTTTCCATTCTTAACAAGTGGGTTTTTCTCATAATCTTCTTTCTCATCCGCCATCTTGATATATGATAGATTTTTGTTGTTTTCTGAAAATGAAAGAAATAATAATTATAAGATGAGTTGCACATGGTTTTAAGTATGGATGACAAAAAAAATAGGTGTGTCTAAAGAAAAAAAAAAAGAAAACTAGCCTTAGTTACTAGCCCTTTAACTACCGTTCGTATTTTTTAAGGTTCTACCTATTTGCAACGGAAAAAAAAAGGTTCGACCTATTTGCCATGGGAAAAAAAGAAGGTTCGACCTATTTGCCAGATGTCGGCATTTGCCGACATGGTCAAAAGGTAGCGATTTTGACTTCATTTTCTGAATAATATATGAAGTATCAGCCAAGGACTATAATTTTGAGTTGAACATTGTTGAATAGTTATTTTTCAACATAGAAAAGCTTTTAACTATCATCTTTTTCATTTCAAACCATCTAATACAAAATCTTTGTAGAAGTGTTAAATTTTATGGCAAAGGAATGGAAAGTGCGCATGTCGGCAAATCCCGACATCGGTAAAGAAATGGAAAGTGCAAATGTCGGCAAATCCCGACATCGGCAAAGAAATCGAAAATACTCATGTCGGCATATGCCGACATTGGCAGTTAAAGGGCTAGGTAAGGTAACCTCATAATTATCAGGTCATTTTTTCAAAATATAGGTTTAAACTTTCTTACCATAATTATGATTGGCAAAATTTCAATGAAATCAATCAATAAATCAACGTTCTAAAAATTCACTGAACTGTTTGACAAAAACATGTCTTTTTAGTAATAAGTTGGAGATTTGATATTTCACAGAAAAGTGCTACCAAGGGGTATTTCGGATCCCATATCTTCCAAAGGACTTTTTTGTTTGCCTTGAAATTTAAAAACTTCTTAACCTAAGGTTGAACTACCACTGGTGCAAAAATGAACGTTATAGCATAAGTAGAAAAAAAGCTCAATTTTACAATCGCAAATTTAACCGCTAAAAATCGCGAATTTTTTAACCAAAAATACATTCAAATATAGCGCTTTTGATTCTCTAAAACAAGCAAAAAAAATTTCCATTATTATATTTGACTATCAAAAGTTACAGGCATTCTTGTTTCCACTGCCAATTATATCTGGACAGACTTTAATGTTCTTTTTTTTTTAAAGACAACTTTTTAGTTTGTTGTTTAAGTGGTAGGTAATCAAAAGAATCACCATTTTCCTAATCTCATAACAGATTATCCATTCTGCACATACCACACTCTGCTCTAAAGGTATATGGCGAATGAATGAATGTGACGATCCGATCTCTTATTCAGCCAACAACTTGCTTGAAAGTGAAAGCGAAAGCGAAAGGGGCTGGGTTCTAATTTTTTGTTTACGATTGGCTTTTAATTTTGTTTTGCTTTAGACAATCATCGCGCTCAAAAGTAGTCTGAATCGCAGACCTCAATAGATATACTTCCTATATAAGAAACTTTTTTCGCTAGAGGATGAGCAGAAGTCTAGCTCAAAAGCTCATTTAATATTCATTCCAAAACTGGATGAAAAAAGGTTGGTGTGCCAACATGGAGTGAATACCGTCGTTTTGTATGTGATTCCCAATTTCGAACTTAAGCATACACGAGTCTGACCAAGGGACAGACACTTGCTTATAAAAAAATGTAATATTCAAAACACCTTTCTCAAAAACAACAGGAAAGAACGAAGATTTAAACAGTTGCGTAAATTTGAGGGTGAGTGTGAATAGATATTTATAACGAGTAAAATTTTCCTACGCGTCCAAACTAGGGTGCTGTACCTTCCTGTAAACACAAATGTTCAAGCACGCGATGATGAGGGTGATATAAAATGTGTCCCAAAAAAGGACAAGAATTCATATAAAGAAAAATCCTTAAAATTCATATGACCTATTAGACTATGCTATAGTCTAAGACGAGTTTCATCTAAGAGGAACAAACGTGAAGACGGGAATTTTTTACGGGGATGGCTGTTGTCTTAACACAGACTCTATCCGCCGCGAAACATATTACGTTTTATATAATATACGAACTATGTTATATCATAATAACATATTATACGGACGATAGCATCGTCTAATGACCTATTGATAACGTATGTTATTCCTTTCTTTTGGAATAAAAAGAACTAAATTGCCTTTAGGAGTTGGATGTCTTTTGAATGATTAAACAATGTCCATACTGTACTGCAGTAATTCAGTAAAGTCAAACGACGTTTTTGAGGATTTTATTTTATGTGAATTTTTGCCCGTTTTTTTTACGGACACACTGTTAAGTTGTTAAAGAACACTCAATTAATGTTAAAGGCGCTTTTCAAAAAAAGCTTAAAGGATCAATGTAGAAAAACAAGCTTTGTTTCGATAAGTTTTCCTTAACTTTAGCGTTAGTCTGGTAATTTATTAAAAACATCTCTAAATCAAAAGAAGATTGTAAGATTGCACTTTTACGGACGGAGGAGTGATTGAAGTGATTTGGAATAACCCGCAGTTCTGACCCGCAAAATCGAGGACAGTAAAAGTGCTAAGTTAAAACGCCGTCCTCAGTCAATCTGGAAATCAGGATCTAGACAAATTAGAAGCTAACCGTCTACATCGCAGAAAAATAAATGCTGCGTTGCTCTGCCACCCAAATTTCCTGAGTGGTATTCAGAAGTTGAACAGAAATTCTTATTTCTTCACACATACATAAACTGGCCTATACAGAAAAGGAATCGAAGCAAAATATTTACAGGAAAGAATTCCTCAGACCAAAAGGAAAACGATACCTAATAAAAATCCCACTCCCTCCTTCACACAGTAGAAAAAAATAGCACTGTTAAAAGAAAATTGTTTAATTTATCAAATTTCACAGTACAAACTTTTCACAAATCAAATGATAGGTAGAGCTGAATGAAGAAAATAATCCACGCAGGATAGTTAAAAAGAAGAACAAAACAACTTCCCTTGATAAACAAAAACATAGCTGTTTAAATTTTACTTTTAATACGTTAAAGGGAATCCTTCAATGTAATATACACTTTTTTTATAAGAATACAATTTATAAGTCGGGGGGTGCCGCCCGACTTTCGAACTTTGGACCCTTACCGGGACTAAAAAGGAGAAAACAAAGGAAGATTTTGTGAATTTTACGACCCTTAGCGGGACAAATTTGACCAATTTTGACCAAATTTCGATCTTTCAGGGGGTAACCCTTAGTGGGACTAAAATTAGATTTTCTGATTTTTCCGACCCTTAAATAAGTTGCTTCAAAGCAAGTTTGTCTTTAGTCCGTCCGCGGCTATATCTCAATTATCGTCAACGATACCTAGACATAGTAAAAAGTATCCTGAAACGTCTGAGAGCGCCTTTAAAAAATTAAATCTAACTGATTTCTTCTTTCACGCCCTGGTTTCACGCCCACCGCCTTCAACATCTAAAACTCTCAATAAAGCGCTGCTCAAACCTAACGTTGCCACCACCAAAAAAATCCCTCACAGGTTGAATCGCGCATAATTTCTGTTGAACTTGAATACGTTTTTGAAAATTCGCGGAAAAAATTCCCTTTTACTCTTCAATTTTGCATGTAACTTCATTGTTTTTTAACATAAGAGTATTTACCAGCCCTTTGTCTCTCTCAGATAAAAATTCATTCTTCTTTTATATCATATTATTATAAAGGAAAACTTAGCAGTCGAGAAGTAAGTGATAAAGCGATTCCTACCTTGCATCGAATAGAGAGTAAGGTAAAGATATCTTAGAGATTCAGTAGAGATATCTCATTCGAACTTCAAACGTATCTCCAAATTTTCACACGTTGCCACATCAACATACTCATCTTACATTTATTTATCAAGCAACGTAATTATAATAATTAGTCCGTCCCATCAATTTATCTTACAGCTTGAGACTTAATTTCGAAATAGAGATAAGAGTAATTGATTTCATTAAAAGCAAAACTAATAATCCTAATGTCAAGCCGATCTTTTAGCAACTATGGTAACTACCTAGACTATAAATAAATCCGTCTAAGTATTGTGATTCCATAAAGTCAACAAATATTATTGGCTATTTGTCGTGGCAAAATGGATGTCGGGTATGTGTGAGCCATAAGGGTCCCATTTTACACCCTCGAAAGTTTCACTAAGGGTTACAGAAACTAATTCACTCTCTGAAAGGGTCCAAAATCCACGAAAATCGAAATTTCTCCCTCTCAAAGGGTCACGATTTTTAAAAGAATTGGACCAAAATTTAGTGAAAATCGGCAAAAGTTTTGGAGAAAAATCTCTAGTACCCCCACCCCGAATATCAGTACACTCTACCAGTGATCACGAGTATTGTTTTAACTAGCTATTGCGTACAAAACTGACAATATCAATGGCAAATAAACTCCAGTGCTAAAAAAACAGACAGACAGACAGACAGACTGTATTTAGTTCACGACACCTGAGATCATAGTCCGTATATAAAACCCCGGTCTGGAAGCCTTTTCTTTCTTTCCATTGTTTCTTACTTGAACTTGCGTTGAGAAATTAGTTTGTTTTGCTCACTTTGTGATCATGTGATTAAATCTTAAACCAATCCCAAGAGGAGTACTTGGTAACGTGATCAAAAACTGAGCAAATAAATTTTCATCTTTTGATAAATTGACGAAATGATTGACAAAGGAAAAAGCTAAAAAAAACTTAAAACAACAAGCTTCCAGACCAAATATACGTTCATTTTTCCCTTTATATGCAAGAACAAAAGAAACCAAGGTAAAACGAAATTAAAACAAAGTTGACGAGACTGGTTCCAAAAAACACCTAGAGTAGACCTCCAAAAAAAAGATAGTGGTCTAAATGTTGGTGTCATTATCAGGATTTATGATTTCCTAGACCTGAGATCGAAACTACAAGGTCTCACACAAAATCGAAGTTTGTATAAAAAATTCACATCACATAAGGGTTGCAAGATTTGATTTATCATCTTGTAATGAAATTTGATATCCAATAAACCACATTTTCACAGTCAGATCTACCTTGTTTCTTGATACACTTAAACAAAGATTTATCAAAAATTATTCCAATCTCAAATTTCTAAATCCAAAAACCGCAAGCGTATAAAAAAGATACTCTATGGCAACTCCTCGTTGAACCCTAATTTAGAATATTTATAAATAACACTGACAAAAAAACATAAAATACTTGGTACGTCTCAAAATGGTGGCAAAGTTGTGAATGCTTTGAAATGTTTGCTGCCTCACTGATTAAACGTTTTTTTTATTAGAATGACTCTACAAGAATATTCTTGATTATTCTGAATTGCAGACCTTTACAGAACAACAGGTAATATAGGGTGTATACCATTGAGTTTAAAGCCCGAAGGGGGCCGTCCAGATAGTACGCACGCACTAAGGGGGGAGGAGGGGGCCTTCTCAAAAGCGTATGCTTGCGTACAGGGGGAGGGGGTGGGTCAAAGGAAAATATACGCACACAGAGAAAATGTTTTCATAGCCCTTTTTTGCTTGTTTTTCTTTCGACTTTTACGCTTCTTATACGCATCGAGGAAAAGAAAAAGTTTCATTTTATTTCATGTATGAAATAAAGGTCCGAACCAAACGATTTGAATTCGAAATTTTCTTCAACAGAGGGGGGGGGGGTAAAAAAGTACGTACTTACCAGGGGGTATAGCCATTTTCGCACGCTTGCGTACAGGGGGAGGGGGTACTCGATTTTCGACATTTTAGTGCGTACGTACAATATGAACGGCCCCAAGGACTAGAGTCGAATCTCTAACCTTTCCCAGACAAGAGAAAGTGAGGCCACATTATTTCCCATCCAAAACGCGACTAGAACGCGCCTTAATCATGACGCCGGATTGTATCTAGCGGTTCCTTTGTTTTTGAGGACTGCATCTTTTGAAATTTAGGGATAGCTTTTAGTTTCAATCCGGCGTTTGTGTGAAAACAAGCGCGGGCGTTCTGGATGGGACCTAAGCGGTTTCATTTCCCATCCAGAAGTCTCGAGTCTAGCCCTTCGGGCTAGAATCCGTTGGTGGATGCCAGCAGCCTAATTAATGATGAAATTGCTAAAAAATTAAGAATATGCTGAGAACATCACAATCATGGGATGTGGCCACTGAAGCTACCCTGTTACTCAAATCAAGGACAAAACTAAGTACACTATGGACAACCAGGGTGTACTTGATCATCCCTAAATTTTCAAGAGTAATGAAAAAGAAATTAGGTATAAACTATGGACAATCTGGAGCAGCCCAGTCTTGTAAAATCTAAGCTAAGTACAATCAAGGACAACTTTGGATCCCAACTTTTGCTTCCAAAAGTTAAGAAAGACTAGCCATGATGAAATAGAAAAGGGCAGCCGAATATTTCACCGGCGGAATTTTCCCCGACCGAAGCCTTTGTAAACATCCCACAAAGTCCATCAAAGATTTGCCAAAAACAGAAAGGTTCACACTGTTACTTCAATGCCTTTCAGCTAAAGATATTAAAAAAAAATTCATGAGAACGGGAAATGGGGATGTCTCATCGATTTTGAGAAATTTCGTGACAATGTCAAAATAATGTTAATTTAATTTACAGAATCTAGAATGGGCAAAACAATAACATTTTTTGTTACTGAGGCCTGGAAAACCCGAGTTATGAAAATCTGAGTTATGAAATACCAGATTTATTATGTCAAGTTTAATAACTCAGTTTTTTTTAGAAGTACCTTAACTTTTCGAATTAAATAACTCGGCGGTTTTAGGTGCAGCTCAAATTCTCAAGTTAAATAACTCGGTAATTTTTAGAAAGCGACCGAGTTAATTTTAGCTCAAAAAATTAAGATGAACCTTAAAAATCCAAGTTAAGGCGTCATAACTCGGGGGCGTCATAACTCGGGTTTTTCATAACTCGGGTTTTCTAGCTCTCTGTAATTTGATAAGATTGTATCGTCTATTTAGCCCCCCTGGCCTAACCCTCACCCTAAATTGACAGTTTTTTTTTCTTCGAACAAAATGTTTTTCTTTAAAACTTAAAGGGAATAGCGCTATACTTATAGTAGGGGTCGGAGTTACTGGTAGTTCCATGGTATACTTTGAAATACATGCTGATGTCAGCTCGAAAGCTGATTGGCTTAACCGCCTGTTATACGCGGTTCGAGAGTATAGCTTAAATTTTGTAAACAAATTAAAAAAATATAGCGAAAACGAAAGTAGATAGGTGAAGTGAATGCTGCTGATCTGTGGAAAAGGAACGACTACAACTTATCTTGACCCTGTATTATGTATGCTTGTGGTTTTATATGGAAATAATACACAGAAATGATTAATCTGTACTATGGAAAAAGGTTGTTTTGCAATAGCTCCTGGAAAGTTTGATAAAGAAAGTCATTTTTCAGACCAAAATTATGTCGACCCCCCTCCCCTTCTTGCCTTTTCTTTTTGACTGATCCTCCTTTTCTCTTCTTGCTATCCCCCCCCCTTCCTCTGGAAAATTTGCAATCCCCCCTTCTTGGATTTTCTGAAAGTTGTCATCTCCCCTTAAATAAAAAGGGAGGTTCGAACTATGCCAGATCAAATATAAAACTGAATCTTTAAGATCTCAAAACTTTTGAACATGAATCTAAATTGAACAAAATGTAAAAGTAGTTATAAATATTCTTCAAAAGAATCAAAAAGTTTTGTTTCATTCTATGAGCCAAGTTAATTTCTTTCTTTTATAAATTTGATTTTTTTTTCTTCCAAGTAACTAGCTAAATGGCTGAAAAACAAGTAAAAAAAAATAAAAAAAATGTTAGGATCTTCGTTGGTGAAGACGAGGCTGCTGAAAAAGTCAGAAATGAATTTCACTTTTATAAAAAAGAATTTGGTTTTATTTCAAACTCTGAATTCCTTGAATTCCTTATCAAGAAAACAAAAGAAGTTCATTCATCATTAGCCACCACAATTTGTGATCCAAACTTTGCCAAAGATGATGCCCTTAAGGTAATAATTTCATGTAAAAAATATTTGTGGAATCATAAGCTGAAAGTCGCTACAAACCAGCTCATGCACTTAAAAATTGCAATTTAGGCTCAATATCTTCAAAATAGAAAAATAGACAGAAAATTTAATTAAGAACGGTCTGGTAGAAGTATTACCATAACAACATTGCCTCCTTTGTTTCTGCATTTTCCAGCCTTGCATTTACAGCCGCTAGGATCGCATTCTAGGCCATTCCGTTTGCAAGGACATCTTTCACATTTGCCCTTACACCCACAAAACGGTCTTGATTCTTCTTCTTCGTCATCTTCTTCGTCTGCTGCATCATGTTCATCCTGTAAAGACAAGTGTATTTATTTTATTCTGATTTTATTGGTTGTGAAAAACAGTGAGACTTGCATCTTGAATGTTGAATAAAATTTATTTCATTAATTTCAATGGCATGGTATTAAATGGTATTAAAATTGTCTTTTCATTATTCATTTTCTTTTATCTGAAAACAATGTTCGAGATGGCATGATAAAACCTGTTAGAAAGATACTTCTCACTCATCAAATGTTTATTGCCTGAAATTGCATGTTATGAAAAATATGGGGAACTTTATTTCACATTTTTTAGCTTGAATTTAATTTAATATTTGCCAAATTTGTAAAGATCTGTTAAACTTAAAAAGTTAACTTTTCAGTAAAATAATGATGAAATTTATATTTTTAATACTGTATGTATAAACCTCAGAGCTTGATTCGTTTTCTACACTGTTAATGCCAAGGCTAGATATGTCAACAGCCACCTAGAAAAAATGATAAAGGAAAAGTTTACTTCTGTGACAATATAACATTCAACAAAATCAAATTCAAATTTACTTCAAAACCAAAAACAAAGCAAGCTGACTACCTCTTCCATTTTGTTTTTACATTTAGTCTTACTGCAACCACATGAGTCACGACATTTAAGCATATTTTTTTTACACGGGCAGCGGCGAATACACTGTGCCTTGCAAGAACAAGTTGTGGCCAATTCTTGCCCAAGAGCGCTGGCAATTTCGTTTGTAGTTTCTCCTTCCATGTAAAGGCTTAAGCTTGTGTTAAGCATTTCACCAATTCTGTAGAAAAATAATTTTGTGAATGCTATGAATATCGACAATATAATGCAAATGTGTTAAATTTATTTCACAAGCTGAAGCAAAATGGGATAGAACCAATCAAGGCTGAAATTTTATCTATTACTCGTACCATAAACCTGAGATAGTATATAGCATCACAAATTTATTACAGGTCATCGTCAAAGATTTAATTTCTGCATTTATCTTTTAGGTCTACAGCAATAGAGTTTGAGGAGAAGAATCAAAGTGATGGAAGTGAAAGTGAAAATGAAGAGATTTAAGAATTTAAGAGGACACTGGACGTTCTATTTGACGATCACGTCCAGTCGAGTCAACTAGATCAGCTTTTTGCTTGATTGTTCAAATTATGCGACAGGAGAGTGCTAAAATCCAGTAAAATGACTTTTTAATAATTCAGTAAAATTTAGCGATTCAAGAATAATTTTAATTCATTTTTGCACATTTGTTTTGATCTAGTTGACTACTGGGCTGACGTTGATCAGTACTTATGTACCTGTTGTTGTTAACATCGTTATTATTGGTCCTATTATGTTGCCACTGTTGAAAGACCTGTCCAACAGCATATTGTGGAATATCATCATTATCATACAAATCACCAATATTTATTGTGGAAAAATTGCTCATTTTTAACCTGTATAAACTTTTAAGTGTATATAATGTAGTATTGTATATTGAAAATTAAATGAAGTCACACTAACTTCTAATAAGATATAGTGATTTTTTGCACATTGCATATGCTCTGTCTAGGGATCGAACCTAGATTTCCTCCATAATGGAAGATATGGAATTGTCTTACTTTAGACGAACAGAGCGTTTGGGAATCAATATATGTTTTGGTACAGTGCAGAAAAAATTTAAGGAAAATTGTAACACACCGTCACATTCAAGAATGAGAAAAGAACTTTTCCTTTTTCCTTTCCTGTTTTTTTTTTTTTTTGAATGAAAACGATCATATCAGGGTTCTATGAAGTAAAACTCTTTATGACTGGCTTGACATAACATAAAAATCTGGAAAATAAGCTCCATAGCTCTAAACTATTCTGAAACAATTCCATGTTTTGCTATGAGATGATGGTGCTGAATGAAAACTGCCACTGCTTTACTTTATACCAGTCGTCCACTATCCAAAATCAAACTTTGACCCTTGTAGAATTTTAATTTTCATAACAAAAATATTTCGAATATTACAGACCCGAATAGAAAACCGAACAAGGGCTAACTTGCCGAATGTCGCTTTGGTCATTAAAATTAATCTCTTCAAAACACGTTGAATTCCGGTCAGTACATTAAACATGATTCTCGTTTTGTTTTCTCGGAATTTTCTATGGGAATGAATATCTCCTAAGCATTCGCTAAATCTCCTTTGGTTTTTGTTTTGATTTCGCGCAGCGTCAGCATAACTTAAATATCCCAATCGCCTTTCCCTTTAAACGGTTGAACCAAATTTAATGTGGTAATAGGTCACAATTTAAATTAATAACCTTTCCTATTGTCAATACAAGAAAGTTTAGATTGGTAACATAATAGCAGGGACCAACGTAGCATCATCATGCATGTGATTGGTTCGGAAGCAGATAGGACTTAAACTTTTTTGACAGGGGACCCGCGAATTAAGTCTGGCAAAAACTTTTATTGCCAAAAAACTGACGTTGTAGGCAAATCTCATAACCCTAAAAAATAGGCATAAAATTGATGATTTTTCGAAATTGAAATTGACGAAATCAACAAAATAATGAAATTATCGGAGTTACAAGAGTCCTATATACTCTTCTACTATTTACTAGTTTAGTCAAAAAATTGTGTACACCTTTTTTGGAAAAACCTGATACGTACGTAGATGAGTGCTCCGTGGAGATGGAAAACAGCATCATTTGAATGACTATATCTTTATATTTCAAGTTTGAGAAAGAAAATGTTCAGTATGTACAAAGACATCTAGACAAAAATATAGAGCAGTAAACACAAGCTACCAGCGCTAAATAGTTCTAAAATATTTTTTGCATATCGGCTTATAATATATACAGTGGAGTCTCCATAAATCGAACACGCATAAAAGAAGACATAAATTTGTTTGAGAAATTTCGAAATATGGAGCAAGGTTTATAAGGCATTTTTAACTTGTTCGAGTTAAGAAGACGTTCAATAAACGTTAAGAAGACGTTCAATAAACGTTAAGAAGACGTTCAATAAACGTTTGAGTTAAAGAGACTCCACTGTAACATGGATTGAAAAGGGCCGTTTTTGTCTTTATATAGAATGTACAATATATAGTGTTGGCCATAAGCTAGAATGATGTGTTTTTTTTAGAGATCTCAGAGAGTCTAAATCAGTAGTTCAGTGCAAAGCTTTGATGAAATTCGAACTAAGAAAATGAGTCTTTAGCGACCCCAGATACCATCTTGCTCAGCTACTCCATTATTATCAGCCGGCGCTTGTCTTGGTTCATTTTTGTTCTTATTTAACTTACTCAATGATTTCAAATAATTTCGCAAAAGTTGACGTAAACGATGCGAACTGTAAGTATAGGTACGAATAGCTCTCTTGTCCGCCTCATCCATGTTTACGCCCGCCACCCTTGATTCACGTTCTTCAATTATCTTGCGCAAGATATCGACTTTCTGTTGGTTTTCATGTTGCCCAGATCTTCTTTCTTGGTTGGTGTTTACCGAAACGGATTCGCCGATATTGTCCGACTCTTGATTATTGCCAAAATCGGATTCATCGTCAATATATAACGGGATTCGTCGTTCATCCCTCTCGTCCATGGCGCTTTTTGTTTTTTGAAGGAAATGAAAAAAGGGCGGGATTGAATCTTTGAAGAACAAATTGTTAGGCTTAGTAGAGTCGTCACCAACCCTCCAATAGACGGTTGGTATATCTTTACTCTTGGCAGCGCCATTCCCGCGAACTTTGGTCAATCCAACATGCGTCATCCATAATGGCTGCACACTACCATACCGATATCCAATACCAGGTTGTTGTTCAAGAGAAGGCCATACATTGGATGAAGGTACAAGGGATTTGGCATTTGTGGTTGCTAGGCAACAAGTAGCAAAGATGACGAAAAGCATGATTATATTTTCTATCGGTACCAGCCCTATAAAATCAAATTTAAAACAAATTTAAGATTTTGATTTTGTACCATACAGGGGCTACAAATATTACGAAGCAACATTTCATTAAATTAAAGTGTGTAAAAAATAATATTTGACCTCTTCAAAGATATTTTTTAAATGCACTTATAGATTTTCGCAAATTTTCAGACTTTTCACAAAATGCGCTTGTACTCTGTAACAACCAGTACAGTGCCTTGTTTGAACAAAGAATGGATACTCTTAAAAGAATTTTCGTTTTTTGGAATTTTATTTGGAATTCTTTTTGAAGATTTTTCTTAAGAATTTTTTTGGAATTTTCTGAAACACTACATTTTCGCGGTGAAAGGGCGGGTACAAAACATGACAATTTTGAAAACTTCTAAAACAAACACCCTACAGTGATTTTTGGTAAAATTTCAAAAAGAACTACAGTGATTTTTGGTAAAATTTCAAAAAGAATATATTACCGGGAGAGTAAACCTTTCTTAATATGATGTAGAATTTACAATTGACAGACGGTATGTTTTTTAAATATCTCAAATACCTTTTTAAGTTTCGCCGCAAGGGTTTTTTTCCAAATAATAATAATAAAAGATTCGTTTAAAGGGAATCATCTTTGAAATGAAAATCCAATGAAAAATAAATATTACCTGAAAAATTTGGTTAATTGTTTTTCTTCCTTCCGTCTTTACTAGATGAGTTTGGTTTGAAAATGAGTATAATTTATATGTTGAATCAAATTTATAGGACTAAACGCAATATAGCTTTAATAAGGTTTACGCAATGTTCAAAGAGAAATCTTTTCCCAAAGCATCAACACCTCTGAAATGGACGTTATTTGGGCATAAAAAAGACGTATCATTTAATAACTTTGGTTACACGTGATAAATGAAAAATTAGAAAATAGAAAATAATGAAAAAAAAGAAGAAAATAAAAGTTTTGCATTATATAAAAAGAAATCCTAGTGCTAAAATCGTCGGTCAAAAATATCTATCGCAAATCTCTATTTAATATTATATCCTTTGGTTTTTTGTAACTGTATTATAGAGATAAATAGGTGTCAAAAGGAAGAGGGGCGTTTTTAGCGCATAGTGTTTTGTTCGCTGGTTTATCGCCTAGTTTCTGAACTTTCTTTTTTTTGAAGGGTTAAAAGCAGCAAGGAGAGATTCCTATCAAGTTGCATAAATTTAAGCGAGGGAAGACTTGTTATGCCTTGTTCAGTTTTAAATATTTGTTAGGCCCCGTTAAATACACTCTTTTTATTTTATAAAAATAACTAATCTCAAGAATTTAAGAACAATGATGAGCCTGAAATTAATTTCAAGCAATTTAGGGGTCAAAAGTAGTAAAAATTGGGTTAAAACTTCAAATATTTTTATAAATAGTTATAATAACTTAATTTCTTATAAAAAATATACCTAAAAAATATTACCCTTCATTGGTAATACCTATTTTTGGTATGTTTCAAAATCTTTTTTTGCGCTTTTTGTTATTGCATTGACTTGCATTGCATCGCTATAATTGTAACGCATTCATCAAAGGTATGACGTCATGAAAACTCAAATTTATTTAGAGTTACAAAATGTTTCAGATTTTGCAATTTCTGGCAAACGAAAAAGGTTATTGCGAAATTTAAGGATAAGAACTGCACGGAAATCATTTAAGCCAATCATTTTATATACCTCAATAAGTCATTACCATAATACCGGTTAGTTTTTTTCGAACTGTACAATGAGAAACTTAGCCGCAAAGTTAGGAATCAATTTTACGGGTTGAGCTTCGAGAAATAGTTTAGGAAAATTAACGTTGATTTCGTCCCCACTCGAAATTCCATTTTTTTTAAATTGCACTCCAAAATCATCCCAGCAGGGTTTTTTAACCTTGGAACAATAGAATTTATATCCCCACTGAGGGAAAAAGTTCCACCGGGGCTGTGAGACAGGGGTGTAACAAGCCAATCATTTTATATACCTCAATAAGTCATTACCACAGTACCGGTTAGTTTTTTCAAACTGTACAATGAGAAACTCAGCCGCAAAGCTAGGAATTAATTTCACGGTTTGAGCTTCGAGAAATAGTTTAGGAAAATTTCCTTCCTACGATTAAGTCATAAAATTGGCATAAATTGAAAGCATTTTTTACTCTATATTGATATAAATTCTGTGTACAGTTATAACCCAGAATTTTAATTCAAATCAAACAGTGGGCAATAAATATTTTACATGGAACACCCAAGGTTGTGGGTGAAAACGGGAGGAGCTTCGACGTTTGACTGTTCTTCTTATAATTTTGCAATGTAGGGAAAATGAACCTTTTTCAATAGAGAATGTATATCACCAAAATTTGTCAATCGCAAATATCATTTCCATCAGTTTCCATGAAAATTATAAGAGGGATGTCATTCTAGCCCTAACTTTCATACACGTTTTTTATTATTAGAACATCTAAAATTTTTGAAGCTTTCAGATGTTCTTAACTTTTTCAGTTTCAAGCCTGAAAATGTTCTTAACATATTCTTATTCTCACCATTTTTTGAAATATTTTTGTCCATTTTCCTAAGAAATTGGCAGTTTTAGAGTCCGCAAAGCCTTAAAATGTTCTTAATATTTTGGCCATCGAAGCCTAATGTTCTTATATAGTTTGTCCTTATAAAAAACGTGTATAAAGCTAAGTTTGTTTTCGTTTCGGTTGATAAATTTGCTGTGAAAAATGGAAAGCAAACATTTCTCAAAAAGAAATGAAAAATCAGACAATATTATTGAGAAATATCAGGGGAAAAAGAATGGGCCATTCCATTTTAAGGACGAACGTTTCCAGAGGGTAATCCGAAAAAAATTTCCAGGGGGGTGTTCCTTCATTTTTCCAAGGGGGTAGAAAGTTATTCTAAAATTTCTGATTTTAGTTAGTCAAGCCTCACTATTTTATTAAGGTATGAAAAGATTTTCCAAGGGTATTTTTGCTATTTTGCTATTTTCCAGGGGGTATCCACATATTTTTAATAACTTTTTTTGACTTGAAAAGGTTCGTCCACCCCCATGTATGGTTTTTTAATGGAAAAGCCCAATTAGGGCAAAAAAGAAACATTCTGACTCAAGAGGAGAGGATAATTCGCATTTTTACCTTTTAAGCTATTAAGATTTAAATAAGAATACTATACTCGAGCCTGAAATTAAATGAGAATTTTAAGACATAACAAGTAGAATTTGTGTAAAAATAAAATAAATAATTTTTCTTTTGTTTCGACCAGACACAAAATAATAACAATAATAATTTATAGAACTTTCCCGAAAATAATAAAATATACAGGATTAAAAAAATATTCAAACTCGGTTGGCAAAAAAACTATATATCCATATAATAAAAATCAGTATAATCATTTGAGTATTTACATTAAATAATTCAAGCCGGTTAGCAGGATAAGAACAAGGAGAATGTGATTTTGGTCCCTAGAGGAAACCAAATTTAGCATATTCGGTACATTTTGCCGGGATTTACCAAAAGGCCCCCAGCGGTAATTTACGATATCACGCATTTTTGTGTCTTCAATCACGATCACGAAGATCAGAAAAAGATTTGGATAGCCACGCATCCCTTTGAAAAAGTCCAAATCACACATCACGGCTCAAAAATCTTTCAAATCACGATCACGTTTTGACCTCTCATCACGCAATCACGAGAAAAAAAATTCCAACTCACGTAATCACGCTAGAAAAAGTCCCTATTATCACGCCATCACGAAACCCGCTTAGGGGCCTCTACCAAAGTGCGGAAGGATTTAAAAACTTATCCCGAATACCAGAGAGAGAGAGAGAGAGAGAGACAAATAATGTCATATATAGACTATGTTACCCTGGTCATTGAAAGAGAAAAAAATTAGAGTAGGATTTAAGGCTAGAGGAGACCAGGGGGCAATAAAGAATTTGGACCATAGTACAGTGACGACTTTTAGACTTAAACATGCACGGAAATCACTCATACAGTGCGTCCTATAAAAAAAGCGGACAATTTTTATATAAAGTAAATTCGTCAAAAGTCATCATCTAAACTTGGCCTAGAATAATTTTGAAAAAAGATTACAATTCTCTGTCCAATCAATAGATAGCCAACTCTAAAGATGATTGAATATGTGGTTTGTGAGATTGAAATATTTAAGTATATACCTAGTTAGTCATAAAATTTGGCATAAATTATGAGAATTTTACTTTATATAAAAATTTATCCGCTCTTTGGGACACGCTGTATTGTAGAGAAATGCACTATTTTTTATGAAGGTAATCATTCAATATTCAAGATATTGATAAATTGGATCAAGTTCATTGTTTGAATCATTTTACCTTCAACGTACATTAAAAAGGCGTTTTGCCAGGTTAGCAATTGCCAACATTGAATTTCTAGAGTACGTGAACACCTTCTAGATCCGTCGATGCTAAAATGCAATGAATTGTATCACCTGATTCCAAAACAATGAACATTTCCTTTTCTCTTTGACAACATCTGATTATTTTATCATCATTATGTTACCTCTCTGCAGCATCATCTTTTTCGTGAGCTTTTCTTCTAAATATGGAGAGAGAAATTGGGGAGGATATAATATACCTATACCATGAGCTATAATTAGCAAATTTTACTATATGAGTCACTTAAGTATTTTCAGATGAGATGGAGTTTTTATAAGATACTTTAATAATTAGTCATTTGAAGTAATAATAATGACGCGTTCTTTAGAAATAGTAACAAAATTGTTTTATTTCTGGTTAACGACCAACCAAATCAAATAAGAGCTTGTAAAAACTCCATCTCGTCCCAGTATTTTCACCTTGATAAAACTCAAATTTATGTTGAAAATCCCAATCAACCGTCGAATTGTAGCAGATTTTAAAGCATTTTGGAATGGTTTAGGCGAAAGTAACCCATTGAGAGTAAAAGTGTTGAAAACATTTTTGATTTAAATTAAAAGACTTTCTCAAGCTGCAGGATCACACCTTCCATTGTTTAAAACAAAATAAATAACTGAGCCGTTCAGCTGCTTCCAGTTTGGTTCTTGTTCTAGTTTGGCCTCTTTAACCCCGTTTTCAAGCATGCCGAAGGCACCCCTTTCCTAAACTGATTTTTACAAGAAAAAATACGACAAAAAACTTACCCTTGATAATTCAACTGGGTTCATGAAACCAACTTTGGGCGAATTACTGAAGACTTTGTTGAAATTCTCTTCACGGTTGACCAGCTCTAACTTATAATATTTCTTTTCGTCGTTTAGTTTTTGGCAAATAAGTTCTTGTTTTGTCAATTTCTCTTGCAGTTGATTGATATATAAAACGTCCTCATCTCTTGAAGGGCGTTGTCTGTACTTCTCCTCAGTCTCCTTTAAGAAAAAAAAAGAAGATGCTGAATGGACCTACCTGATGATGAAAGTTACATAGCAATGCGAGGAGAAAAATGAAAAAATATCAGTCAGAAAATATAGCATTTAGCGAAAATGCATAACGCAATAAATTCATCATTGATTGTTGATGGGGGACAGGGAAAGATTGTATGGAAAAAATAAATAGAAAGTTCTGGTCGCAAAAATCAGTTTTATTGACAATTGAATCATGCTTGATGGTGAGCATTGTTATCAATAATGTTTTTGTGTAAAAAACATAGAAATGAATATAAGGAAAAAATCCAATGAAAATCTGCAAACACGGCGATTTCCGGCATTTTCAACCGGAAAAAGTTTTTTCTCAAAAATCGAACTCGGCCATGTTTTGGGCATTGTTAATACGCATCTTTGAGCAAAAAATCAGAAAAAAACCAATGATAAAATCTTGAGAAAATGCCAAAAAAACAGTTTTCCGGCATATTTCCGGTATTTTCGGCCGGAAAAAATTGTTTTTTGAAAATCGGGCTTCGTCACATTTTAGGTATTGTCATTTTGCATCATTGTGCAAAAAATCAGAAAGAAACTATGAGTCAACATTGAGAAAAGCTATATTTTCTTATTTGGTTAAAGGGAATTTCCCCAAAATACGAAAATCCGTCTTTTAAGGCGAATAAAAATTTTCCGGGAAAAACCACTTCAGTCATTCTTTAGAGAATTTTGCCCTCCATCTTTGTACAAAAAATCAGAAAAAAGTAATGACAGGATTTTGCACAAAGTCCAAAAAAACCTATTTTAAGGCAGTTTTTGGCCCAAATTTGCCCAAATATATTTTTTTTCGAAAATCGGGCTCCGTCACATTTTGGGCATTGCCATTTTGCATCATTGTGCCAAAAATCAGAAAAAACTAATGAGCCAATCCTGAGAAAAGCTGGTAACAGACGGACGAACGGACGAACGGACGGACAGACGGACGGACGGACATCGGTTAATTTATAGGACCTCTACCCCACCGGGGTAGGTCCAAAAAGAAGATAATTAACTTCAAATTTTTAGCCTTTACTTTGAAAGTATGTATCAAAGTATCGTTTTTTTTTTTGTTCCTACCTTCTGGCGGTATAATCTAGGGTTTTTAGTGGGAGGCTAAGGAACCTTTATTGCTTATATATTTGTTCCGTTTAAAAAATATTAAAAAATAAGGTATTGCAAGGATTCGCTTATTTTTCTAAAGAAATTTCCATTTGCGAACACAATAAAAATTGCTTCTTTTTACCGTGAATTTACCGAAAAATAACAGACACAAAGAAAACATTACAAACCTTCAACATAAAGGACAACGCATCAACTTCTTCTTGTAATTTACACTTTTCTTGCGTCCAATCATTGTTTTGATGACGTAATTCGTTCACATGATTATGACGTAATGTTTGTACAGTTTTCTGGTGGTCCTCGGTTAATTCTTCTTCGCGACACCTGAAGCGATAAAATATAATACGCAAAGGTGATGAGTTTCAATTTAGTAGTCACCCCTACCTGAAGATTGTAGTTTCAATAATCTATTGAGGGATGAAATATCCCCGAACAGCTGGCATGGAAGTTTACTCACAAGCACAAGTAAATACCTTGATTTTTACATATTTCTTACATATGCATTTAGGACGGGATATTCTATTCCAAAATTTGCTTAAATTACAAAGAGCTTGTAAAGATAACCACTAGAGAGTTTGGGCAATACTGTGGCTTTAACTTTAGATATGAGGCATATGGTATAACTGTAGGTTACGCATAGCCAAAACTACTTTGTACAGCTAAACAATTACAGTAATTAGATCTATTAGATCTACTATAATATTGATGCTAATTAGGAACTGAAGTTGAAAAGGTGCGTGGACAAAACATTTCAAATCTAATTAGCTTAAACAAATTAGATGATCCATTATTAGATCAATTATGACTGATGCCTTGTAGTTAGGTTCGCAGGCTGAAGGTTGAAGAAAGAGCTATACGAGTGCAGATGTACAGATTATAAGGAAATGCTTCTTAGTTGGATTTTTAGTATCTATGAAGCTTTCTTTTACATAATGTCGAGTTTTCAAGTTAAATAAGAGATTTATTTGAGTTTATTGGTAGATTCGACCGTTGAGAAACAATATGGGTGGAAGGTATATTATAGATCAAACTGGGTATAAATCTTAATTTTAAACTAATTAAAAATAGCTTGATGACTTTATCAACACAAGAGAGGTATATCGGAAAAAGCAGTATTCTACATCCCCCTATGCCCTATACCACAAAAACTTTCAAGGAGAAACGGGGGAACAGCGAACATGACTATTTTATCAAACATTTCAACTCTTTTTGATTTAAATGCATTTGGCGAAGGAAATGGGATTGCATCAAAATCTGTAATCTGATTCAACCTTCTAATTTTCTCCTCTGTGCAACTGAAAAGACCTGCATGCTAAATACAGGACGTAAAGTTATGATATAATTTTACTTTTTAAGTTTAAATAAAGATTGATGATATTCATGACGTAATGTTGTCTATGGAAAGACCCCGGTTTTTGCCAGTAGTAGCAAATTTTATACAACATTTGTCTAGTTTAAATTTGCCACAAATTTGGTAAAAACCGGGGTCTTTCCGTAGAAAACATTACGTCATGAATATCATGAATTGGGAAAAAATTATGGGCGTAAAACAAACCTCATTCTGGAGTTACATTCACGCCTGATGCTTAATATTTCTTCCACTTTTGATTCCAGTTCTTTTCGTATAGCAGTCACTTCACTTTCTTTGTTCGACAGGGAATTCTGTAATTGCTGTGATTGAATTTCTAGCTCACTCATCTGTTGTGTTAGTTCACTTATCTTCTTTGCATGGACATCGAACTAAAAGGTCAAAATTATAAGAAAAAAACCTGGGGGTGTGGAGAGCTTGATTCAAAAACGACGCACGGCCTCAAATTAGGCCTTTGAAATCGGACCCTTACAGTGCAGAGAAAACTTAGTAGTTGGTATTAGAGAGCTATTGCATTATAAATTAATATATACGCTTTTTATAAGAATATTCATGAGTGATTGAGAGCATTTTTAACTGTAAATTTCCCATAATCCTCAAGTAAGGCTTGAAACTTTCATAAAAATGCCATTTTTTATTTCAGGAATGTATTACGCGTTAAATTTAGGTTGAATTTGGGTCCTAACTTAAGAATAGCGCAAGAATAATTTAGGATGATTTTCCATCAAAAGTCAAGACTATCCATGATGTAATGGAAAAACATCATTTTTATTAAAAAACACGAGAACAAAATAGAACTCAATTCTAAAATTTCAGAAAATTTTAAGCCAATAAAATTTTTGTTGACAGAACAGTATGGTAGCTCTTGTGCGCCGGCATATGCCGAATATACGCGGTTCCTTTGCTCTGACGGAATAATCACGTCTCTAAAAGATTAGATTAATTTTCTTTATTTTTTTAACACACAACAATCAATGAGTTAATAACACTTTCCAATGAAGACGGGAAAAAATCTTCAATAAAGCAAAGGTGTGAATAAAATCGAAACAAAACCTCTTTTCCTATCTGAAAGTAACCCTTACAGTTCGATGAACGATTTTAAAACAATGTAAAAGCTAAAAATAAATAGGTTTTCAACAAAATAAAAATAACGGTGGGTGGAAGAAAGTTTCCGCCACAAAAATCCCAAATCGATATTTCGTTAGAGAATAGAATACCGCTCGAGTGGGCGAATCCTTTTGGTAAAAAGAAAACAAAATCATAATTAAAATTAAATTGATGACTTTAAACCACTCTCTTTAAATCATTCTGTTTTGATTCGTGCATTCATTTTCTCTCAAAGGGAATATCTAAGTGTTCAGTGTTGTTTTTAGCCTTGGCTTCAAGCATAGTCCCGACACATTGGAGAGATAGCACCCTTCACTTTTGAGCAAAGCACATTTTATTTCAAAATTTCCTATAGTCTAAAAAAACTAGCCTTTAAAATTTTGACTTAACTTTGGCCAAAACGTAAAATTTTTGTTGACAGAAAAATGGAAAAAATGAACTGAAGAATGGAAAGAAAACATACCTCTTTCTGACGAAGGTCTTTACTGGTTGAGAGTTCATCTTTCTGAGTTGTAATCTCTTTCTCGAAGTCTTTCATAATTTGCTTCAATCGCTCTTCGTGCTGAATTTGTAACACATTTTGCAGTTTTTCTGAAATAGTAACATTCAACAAGAATGGAATATAATCCGTGTGTGAACAGATCCTCAGTACAAAATAAAGATTTTATTAAAACGCACCCTTTTTTCACAAAAGGAGCATAGCGATGCAGGTAAAGAAAGATCATACCGCGAAAATTAAAACTCGTGAAAATTCCAGAATGAAAAAAACCACGAAAATAAAAACCCGTGAAATGCAATTTTTCGGATATTTTTTCGACCGCGAAAATTAGTTTCCCCGAAAATTAGTTCCAATAAGGAAATGATTTTAAATTTCAACTTAGTAGCAGTTGGTTCATCCTTTAACCAGAATTTATTCTACCGTGTCTTTAACTTTGAGGGTGACATTTTCATATTATTTAGAGTTTTCAAAAAATAAATTAATCTTAAATAATCTTTAGAACTGTGACTTGCTAGAGAAAAGACGACAGTTCGGGTGTAGAAAATATTTTAGGCGTACAAACTTTCGCGACCATTAACTTGTAGGGAAATCACGAAATTACAACATAGACTTTCGCGAGTTCTTTCACCAAAACTTTCATCAAACATTGTGAAGAGTTAAAAATTCCAATTCAATTAAAAAGGTTTCCTTTGAATTTAAAAAGATTAAAAGCATACGATCAAATTGACTGAAGTTTCAACTAGGAGTGCAATGATTTTCAGCTTTTTAAAGTAATCTTTTTAACGCGAATCGTTATTTCAAAAACATGCACTTTAATGAAAAAGGCTAAAAATCGCGAAAATAGCTAAGGTAAGGTTTGCGTTTACGAAATATTTTGTACGTCTAAAGTAACTTTTACCTTTTTCAATTGCAAAATTCCTTTTTAGCTCTTCACTCTCTGCTTTCTGTTCAGCAACCAATTGACTTTTTAGCGACGTCAGCAATAATTGATTTGATTTGTGTAGTTCTTCAAGTTCACGCTGATGATCTGCTGAAATGGTCGACATTTCTTGCTGTGTAATAGAATTAAAAGCAATATGTAAACATATGGCTATGGAACGTTCTTAGGCCATAGTAACACTTTTTTCATTACTGGGCTAAAGGTTTTCCTTTTAAGAATTATTGCCAAAGAAAATGTGACTTTATGATGAATGACTATCCCATCCCAAAAGAGTGGTAAATACGGGAACCAAATTTTCAAGTCTTTTTCAACACCTGCTCAGTTGAGCGGAATATGAAATTTCAAACAAAAATCTTCGTCCTAACTTCATCTTGACTTTGTGTTTATTCATTCTGTTTTAAAGTTTCAAAGTCGAACCTTCATCATCTCGTGCCATCCGTCCTCTTTTCTGGTCATTTCTTCGACAGAAGTGTCCTTGAGTGTACTCAATTGTCGCTCAAAATCATTTAACATCTCCTCTTTTTGTTGTTCAAAGGCCTTCTTAAGATCTGTAATTTCTTGTTGGTGTGTCAGGTGCTGGCTTGATAAGCTTTCACGATTTCTATCTTGTTTTTCGGATAACATTTTGAGCTGTTGAAAGAACAAAATAATTCGATGGAAAATGTATTTTTGTCACATTCTTCATATTACGAAATTATATAAGAATTCTGAAGAATTGAAAAAGAGATGACAATTGGTCGACTAATCTGTGTCACTGACATTATTTCAGAAATCTTTAATTCTTATAGGGCCACTGAAAGATGGTAATATCTGATAAATTCCCGAGTCTACAGCATATTGACACTAGATCAAGAAAAAAGTCAACGTCACCTTTTCGACTGTAGCCGCGAATTACCGCGCAGGCATTTTTTTGTCCGCTTTATCCCACTAAAACCGTCCCAGTCCATTTTTCGCACTTATAGACAATAGAAAAATGTGTCAAAAAAGGATTGAATCGAGTTTAAGGATAATCAAATAATTAAGTGGCACGCGCCTGACCACGCGACTACGGTCGAAAAGGTGTATTGATTTAACATTACGTCATTTTGTAAAAGCAGTATCTCGTTTTCTTTATGTTGTCTCGTTTGTTCTGACTCTAGTCTCATCTTTTCTATGATAAGGTTGTGCTGGGTGATTTTCTCGCTTAACTCTTTCTGGTGAGCTTCAGTCAAATTCCTAAAAGTAAATGTCATAAAAAAATTCATACACGTTTTGAATGAAGCCTTCGGATGATGTTCTTAACTTAAGTTTATAGCCTAAAAGAATTGTTAACATGTTCTTATTTTCACCACTTTCACAAAGAAATTGGTTGCTTTGGAGTACGCGAAGCATGTTCTTAACTTATTCTTAATAGTTTGGCTCTTGTTCTTATATATTATAATTTGGAAAAAATTACCATGAGTGAAACTTGAATAAAAGTTGTTAAGGGCAAAATTTGTTAGTATTAGCAAGAAAAGAACAGTTAACACCATTTTGCAAGGGAATTCATTAGTGATTCTGAACAAACCTGATATTTTCGGAAGATTCTTTTTGCATTAGTTCTTTGATTCTTTCTATTCGTTGTTGAAATTCTTGTTCTTTGTGTTTTTGTTCCATAAGAAATTGTTCTTTCTCGTTTGAAGCACCAGACTATAAGGAAGTTTAACTTTTAAAAAATACAACTCGATTTGTTTGTAGTGTTTGTAGATTGTTGATTTCTATAAATGGAGATGGATAAAAGAAAACCTAGTATATATGTATTTTCGAACTACACTCGAATCTGTCGTTGAGTCACCAGAGTCACAACAAAACATCTAGAAATCCATTTTGTGCCTTGGCAAAGCATGAAATAGACTCTCGTATGGTTTTTAATGGTCAATTTTACTGGTCAAATTATATCCTGTTTAAATCGAGACATTTCCCAAAGATGTTCTTCCTAAGATCCTTAGAATATACGAAAACCCAAAAGACCAAATGCTAAAAAATTACCTGGGTATCAGCTAGAAGCTTCTTATAATCATTGTTTTTCTCCATAGCACTGCCCAGCATACTCTTCTGGTCTTTATACTGTTTTTGAAGCTCGACTAATTGACGATTCGAATCGTGTAGCTTACTGTTGACAGTGGATAATGTCTTGTTTTGGTGGTCAACCTCCTTTGCCTTGGATGAAAGATTTTCTTCCAAAACCTTTAGCTGTGAGTTAAGATCATTGATTTTAGTATCAAACTCTAGTTTGATTGCTTGTTTATCTTTTTCGAACTGTTCCAAAAGCAAGCTTTGTGTTTCTTTCAGGATTCTTTCGGATTCCTCTTTAAAACGTGAGATGTCTTGTGTATGTTTCTTCTGTTCTTTAGCTTGCTCACTGGTTTGCTTTTGTTGTAAAGTTTTCAAGTCTGTTTGACTCTTATCTTCAAGAATTTTAATTTTTGATTGAAGTTTTTGGATTTCCAGTTGAAGATTGTTAACGGTATTGAATTGGTTCTAAAAGAAAAAGGATAGAAGGAATTTTCAGAACGGCAATCCCAGAATTGATGAGGTCTATTTTGGGACAGGTGACCCCCTGGATATTTTGTTATCCAGACCACCCTGGACGAAACACCTTCCAAACATACGGGGGAGGGGGTACAGACTATTTCTTAAAAATGGCCCAAGCAAATCAGATCTGGATTCTACATTATTTTTAGAGCTTGTTTGTAAGTGAACGACGAGGCTAAGGGAAGTATTCAAACAACTTTAGTCTGAGCGACCTGAAGGCCCCTCTTTCAAACTAGATTCAATTTAGCCTTAAAATCCTTCTTTTTAACTGCTGAGTGTTAAGCAGTAAGGCATCATTTACTATGTTTTAGTCTTTGGTATGGCCCGGCAGCCTGGGTTTGACACCAACAAACACTCTAGCCGAGTGCTCTACTTTTATAATATGGTCACTAATAACAATAATGTACTTCTTTATCAAAAAAAAGTGAATGGGAAAACCTTTGCATGAAAATTGGTAAAGATTATCAAACCTGAATTTCATTCTGATTTATTTGATATCGATTGTGTTCACTGTCAAATTTGTCTTTCCATGTCACCACTTCCTTTTCTAACAATGAGCATTGTTTTTCAAGTTCCTTTTTATGGATTTTTGTTTCGTTCAACTCGTTTGCTTGAGAATCCAATTTGCTTTTCAATTTGACAAGAGAAGCTAAAAAAAAATGAAAAAATTATCATGTTTTTAATTTTTTAAAGAATAATAAATTTTGAATTTAGCTCTACCTTGGACCTTGGTATAGATCAATTTTTCACCACAAGTTACTAATGTTGTTAAAAAATTATCAATTATTTTAAGTACTTTTACAAGAAAAAGGTACTATAAGGACATAGAGCTGAGCCAAAGATTTAAGAAAATGCAGGCTTCACATACTGTAGAAATTTCACGTTTTCACTTCACGTTTCTGCCAAAATTCCACAAAAACATTCAAAAAGTGCTGAAATAAGAACTCATTATACACTTGATGTTTGATGATGACTACATTTAGTTTGACAGATGGTGTTTAACTGGTGTTTAGTTTCATATTATAGCTTGAGTTATAAATTGAACAAAAAAGTGTCTCAAAGTTTAATACAATTTCAAAGGAAAAATTTTATATTTTCATTGAGACTAAATTATGTTTCAATTCAAAAGTGTAGTGAAATTTTAAACATAGAAATCAACACGCACCTTCTTGTTGTGTCTTCATTTGATCAAGATTGGAAATCTGTTTTGAAAAATCGTCAGTGTTTCGTCTCCTTTCTGATTCTATACGTTCCAAATGGACAATTTTCTCTTTGAGTTCCGAATTGACAGAAGCAAGTGTCTTTTCAAAATGATTAACTTGTGTTTGTAAATTTGTGTTACTTGCTTTCATCTCTTCGTTTTCTTCTTCATTTTGACTGAGAGATTTCTCTAAGAATCGAATCCTATTAATAAATTCTGTTTTTCTCAACTCGAAATCTTTGATTAATTTTTGTTTTTCATTTTCAAGTTTTTCAAACTCATTTGTCTTGATTTGGCCTCCTAGAGAGGCTAATTCCCTTGCATGCAACTGCTTCAATTTCAAAATTTTGTCTTCATTTTCGATTAGGATTTGATCCTTTTCACCAAACCAATTTTTACGATCAATTTCATATTCTGCTCGAATAGATTCGATGGTGTCCCTCAATTCATTTTGCTTCTCTTTATTTCTTAAAACTTCCTTTTCGAATTTCTCTTTCATAACAGCTATCTGCTCATGTTGATTATTGACTTCACTTATTTTCCCACGTTTAGAAGCATCTAGATCTTTCTGAAAAGATGAAAACCTATCCAAAAGTTCACCATATTCTCGTTTCCTCTCCAACAACTTATTCTGTAAATCCAATAATTTATTCTCATAATCAGTTCTCAAACTATTCTCATTCAATTTTGACCTCTCAACAGTTTCTTCCAAAATTTTCTGTAATCTTAAATTTTGTTCTTCAGTCTCTTTCAAAACATCAGTTGATTTTTTTAATTGTTTTTCAAAATTTTCATACTCTTGGTACTTGGCTTTGCATGAAAAGATTTGGTTCTTGCTTTCCTCCATTATTCTTGTAATATTAGCTTTGTATTCCTTTTTCATGTTTGCAATTATAGTGTCACTTTCTTCAGCTCTTGAATTTAAATTGTAAATTACTTTTGTCAATTGTGCAATTTTTTTACACATTTTTATGTGCATATCATCTGTGTAGTCCGCCATTTTTGAGGTTTTTTTCTAAAAAGATGTGAAATCGATTAAAGCACCAAGTGGTCAATCAAAACACATAAGATTTCATTACTGTATAAGGAATGACCAACTTAACTTAAGTCAATTCGCTTCAAGTGTCCTGATTTGCCTGCTATTTTTCAACCAATGCTCCAATTCAAACAAATCATACATACCGTTACAAAGATAATTTAGAGTACTATAACTTTTAAGAGTCTTTGAAAATGAAGATTGGAAAAAATGAACTTTTTAGCCTTGATACTAGTAACGTTATTTTTTGGTGTAGAGATACTTTGTCCTGTTTACATGTGCGGAATTATTTATACTCTCACGTGTAATCAAGGCCTAAAAATTGAAGTGCTATCAGAGGAAATAAATATCAGAATTTGGTTGGCTGATTAGCCTGGCTGCTGCACGTTAGCAATTGGTCATTTGTTTCATTTAAGTTTTCAAGTTTTATTTAATTGTCTTGGGATCTTGAACTTGATTCAGGTAACTCTCATCCTTGTTAAAATTGCAAATACATCCTGTCTGTAGATGACTGACAGTCTGAGAAATCCTCCTACAGAATTGCGCACTTGACTCCCAAGGCTGGAAGCCCACAATTACACAGTTAAGATTTATGCCCGTGTGCACGTGTGCAATTGCACGCTTATGATCCCGTCCCGGTTGAGATTACTTGAGCAGATTAGAGGGTTCAAATTTTTCTAAATCGGGTGAATACATGGTCAAACGGGCAAAAGTTTTTAACACGATCGTTTTCTACAATAAATTTTGAGTACAGTAAGATTAGAATAGGCTTTCTAATTTCAACGAAACAATAGGAAATGTGCTCTCAAAAGTTTATGAAAGATTAATACATGATCAAATCTCAGATTTCTATGAGGACATATTATATGTACAGCGAAAAACAATGTGCATGTAAGAAAGGTTTAGGTACCATGGCTCCGCCCCCCCACTTATTTGGGGGTTGTAAATCTAAAATCGGCCTAAAAGTAGGTGAGAGCTGTCTCATTTTTTAAACTCAGGGGGGGCCTAAAAAAGTCGGGGGACCTGAAGGGCTGCACTAAAGTTCTGGGGGCTAATTACAATAATTAAGAAATTGTAAAAATTTTTTTTTGTTTGGTTTTAATAATCTGTTTTTAAATATTCTACCGTTTTATTTTTATCTGCGTGCGAGAGGGGGTGGTACACACACCACAAAAAGAAGACGTTCCATTGTTGCGAAACGATTCAAATGTTTTGCTTTGAACCTTGAAAGTACTTTTTGCAGGGACCTGAACCTTTAGATTTCAGCTGGAACCTGAACCTTACTGAAAAGTGGGGGGACCTAAAACTTAGGGGGGACCTAAAACTTAGGGGGGACCTAAAACTTAGGGGGGACCTAAAACTTAGGGGGGACCTAAATTTGTTGGGGGGACCTAGAACCCCGTTCGGAGCCATGGTACGCAAGCACTGCTACTAATGCTAACTGAAATCTGGAAAAAAGCCATTGATGATGACAGAAATTCGGAGCATTACGTTTATAGACTTTTCTAAAGCATTTGATTGCATTTCTCACCATCTTTTACTCGCAAAGATGGAAGCCTATGGCTTCAGCACGAATGCTATTATATTGATTGGAAATTACCTTACCAATAGAAAACAAAGGACTAGAATAGGAGACAGCTATAGTACTTGGCATTAACATTTCAGTAGGGTTTCCACAAGGATCCATCCTTGGGCCATTACTTTTCAACATTATACCTAAGAGATCTTTTCTATTTTCTAAATGATACAATTCTAAATTATGCTGATGATACAACACCATTTTCAGTAGCAGACTCATGGGACGAAGTTGAGGAAGAACTAAATACATCTGCCTCCATTATATTTGAATGGTTATCACATAATCAAATGAAAGGAAATGCCGAGAAAACCGAATTCATTGCTAACAACATGTCGATAACGAATTAAGTAGAGCAATACAAGATCAGTTCAAAAAAAATAGTAGTCTTGTTTCCGGAAATCGGCCGGGTGAACTTTTTTTTGGAAAAAAATATATCTCACCCGGCCGCAAATAGAAAAAAACTTTTTTTTTTGTGCAATCTACTTTCCTGTTTTATGTTGTTGTGAATAGAATTACCTTAGAGTACAGCTTCTTCTTAAAATTTCGTTTTTTCAAGTAAAGAGACATCGAACCTGGATTATTTTTTCGTACACGTCAATTAGAGTTTTTCTAGGAAAATTGATAAAAAAAAATATTTTCCGGCCGCCCGGGTGAGATTTTTTTTCGTCACCCGCATTTCCGGAAACAAAACTACTTTTTTTTTGGCCTCAGCAGGTTTCAAATAGCAACACATATCTAAGATATTAGGAATGACTTTTGACAACCATCTCACATTCGAAAATTACATCAAACAACGCTGTAAAAAGGCAAGTCAAAAGATAAGTGCTCTAGCGAGAATAGACCCTTATATGAATCAAGCTAAACGACAAAACTAATGAATGCATTTTTCAAAAGTCAGTTTAACTATTGTCCATTAGTTTGGATGTTTCATAGCTACCGCCTAGAAAATATAAACCATTTACATGAACAATGCTTAAGACTAGTCTTCCCTGAAGAAAATTTGAGTTTTGAAGAACTTCTAGAGAAAGACAATTCAGTAACTTTCGACCATTGTAATATTCAGCTTCTGGCAACAGAGCTATTCAAATGCAAATCAAACATTTCAAAGCTAAATGATGGAATATTTGTTCATAATGAAAGTCTACAAACACACAACATCAAATGTTTTTCAAACCTAGAAACATCAGAGCAGTGTTCCATGGTGAGGAGTCTCTATCCTATCAAGGCCCAAAAATATGGGAATTAGTTCCCCAAGAACTTCGACATCTTAATGACCTTAAGGACTTTAAAGACAAAATTAAGCATTGGAAACCAACGTTATGTCCGTGTAGAATATGTAAAGTGTACATTGATGGTGTCGGCTTCATTTAAGAACTGTATAAGTTGTAAATAGGTTGACTTGTATTAGCCTAGTAGCTATTTGTTTTTATGTCAACAATAAATAACAATTACAAACAAACAAACCCAATCTCACGATAGGGGGAGACAGAAGTAAAGTGAAGTAAAAATAGGGGGATAACAACTTTTGTTCAAAATATCTATCATATTTTATATTGATTGATTTATATATTTGGTGTGGGACAACTAAAAAACAAGTGTAGATAGCTAAATTTTCACCTGCAGCACCATGTTAAACTCTTTTTTCATATAATTTTTACTACAAATTTCAATTTTTTTAGTTTTGAATGACTGGTCGACCGCTGCTGTAAATAGTGCGGGTTTGAAAATTATTAAAAATAGGGGGTATACCTGGGTATACACATAGGGGGGGATGAAATAAAAATGGCGGGGTTCAGACCCCTCTGCACACTTATGTATGCTTTTTGCGCCAATTTCCGAAGTATAGGTGCACCTTGTCCGGACCAAAATTTATCAGCTGTGTGCTCCTTTCACAGTGCGGAACTTGGTATTTCCAAATTTTTCCTCGAGTGCACAGTTAGTGGAAGTACCTTGATTTTAAGCATTTTCAAAGCTCACAATAACAACTTTCTTTTTTATTACGGAAACCAAACGAGTGAGAACAAGTCATAAAACTAAAAGTCAGCGCTCCATGGTTAAGGTGCTGTATTTGACAAAATTATTAAGATAAAATGACATACTTTTTAACAACTTTTTTAACAAGTCACTTTTTTGAAGCCTCTTCGTAGGAGAATGTGTTATTCTATAAGGAATTTTATAACACTTCATGGCAGATTAAAAAGACGATCAGAAAACGAAAGCTTCTTTGTTTTTCATTTTCGCATTTATGGAAAAGAGTGAAATTTTCAGTAGATGCTCTATTTGATATGAGGATTCATGGTTGCGAAATGGTGGCTATGGGTAATTCCTTTGTTCTTTTACTATTTTTTTTTGTTCTAAAGTGACGTAAAGACAGTTAGGGGAACAACCCAGGATGCTGCCATTCTATAAGCCAGCAAAATCTAAATGACATAATTTGTAAACTTAAGTTTTTTACCATTTCCCATCGAAAACAACCAAAAACATTGCTACTTCCCAAGCCGGCGACCAAAACAAATTGACCTGAGTATGGTCCTAAATCCGACAGCCCTGCCTAAAACCGATGGGGTCTTTCAAAGATACAAACTAAAATAAAAACAAACCTTTCACTGTGATGCAACGTAGATACCAAAGTGTCAACTAAACTGAGAAATTTGATACACTGCACCAAATAACAATAATCAGTTGGGTGTTTAAGAAAATTTTTTCAACAATGAAATGTCGCGTCAGCAAAATATGTTGTCCTTATAAGGGCAAAGACAGTCACAGAAATCCTTGCATTTGCACGGGGTGTGCATTTGCAACGGTTTCAACGATTTTTTCCGACCCTGTGCAATTATGAGCTAGAACGTGTAAGGCAAAATGCGCGAAAATTAACAAATCTCAACTTTAAAATGAAAAAAAAAAAATATAACGAAAAACGAATGGCATTTTCATTTTCTCTTTAGAAGATTCTTTAGCCTTTTTAGAAAATTTTTGTCTACAGGTTAAAATTTTGATCTGTGCATTTTTTTATAATCAAGTGTAACATTTTTCCACTCTGTGTAAATGCAACGGGTCGCAGTGATCGAGTGTATTTGCATGGGGTTTTTTCGTCACTTTCGTTTTCGACCCGTTGCATTTGCTGCATGTTGAACCCTGTGCAAATGCAAGGATTTCCGTGACTGAAAGATGTCAAAGGTGTTTGAAAATTGTGAAATTGCATCAAGGAAAAGATTTTTCGGACTTTTAAATAATTGCCGTTTTTAACTTAAACACTCAACTGATAATTATTGCTTTTATACAAAACATAATTTTTTATTACAAAATTGTCCGAATCGTTAACGTTAAACGCGAGCAACGGATTCAGAATACAGAATAGAGGTAATTATTTTTACAACTCACACGTTTTTGATCACGTTAATTAACATCTTGACATTATAGTCATATTGTTAAGATGTTTTGTTTCAAGATTTCTTGCAACAGTTTATTGTTCAATTTGGAAGGGAATGTTTGTAAACATAGAAATTTTTTTCATAACAGTTATTTGGGGGGTGGATTTAGGACCACTCACATTATCTTCCAAGATTATGGCGCCTTTCTCGATCTATTACAATCTATTATATCAAGGCCATCTAAAAAGGTGGAAAGAGTTGCGGAAAGACAGAGGCGCCCGCTACCGCGAGGGTGGTAACCCCAAAACGCCCAATATGATCTTCCAACAGAAGGCGAGTTTTAGTTGCCGCGCGAGCTACGTCATGCGCTCCACCGCAGCACACAACGTCAACGAATGGTGTTTCATCAGTGAATGAATATCAATAATAAATATTATAAGAAGAGCTTACAGTCAGGAGTAATACCTTAAACAAGGCGTATACCTTGTTTAGGATGTACCTTAAACAAGGTACATGTATATACCTTGTTTAAGGTAGGGGTTGAGTGTTAAGGAAAAAGGGCATGTTGAATTTTAGCACAAAGGAAAGAGGAGTCCTTGATTGACCAAGTAGTGAAAAAATTATCAAAATATACAGACGGAATCTTTTTTCATCTTTGTTTTATCTTTGGAACTAGTTGGAACCATAAATTCAGGGGAAGAAGAGGAAGCAAAGAAGAATAGTTAATAATACCTTAAACAAGGTGTATAAGTTTAGGATGTACCTTAAACAAGGTACATGCATATACCTTGTTTAAGGTAGGGGTACCTTGTTCAGGTATTTTTTAAGATTTCTTGAAAAAACGTCGGGTACCATTTTAAATTGTTTTGTATTTTTTGTGTAAAGCTCTTTCTACACCCTTTAAAAAAGCCGATTTCGTTTCATGTAGACTAGACTTTAAGGTTGTTTTAAAATTGAAGATTGTGATCAATTCCGGCTGTGGAATTTTCTAAAAATCACCATGGGAATTCAGTTTCTCGTGCCCTTTCCAATGGTATAGACGAGAGAGTGCCCTTTTCCTAGTTTGGAAAATATTCCCACTACTTCCTAAATATAGGAAGTATCAAACAATAGAAATTTGGAATTCTTACTTGAACAAGGTATACGCCTTGTTTAAGGTATTACTCCTGACTGGCTTATGTGCTTTTAACTTTAAACCTGGAGTGCTTCAATACAATGAAGATGAAAAAGGTAAGAAGATAAAAAATGCCCTGGATAATTTTCATTGTAACAGTTTGGTCAATCATTGCTCGCTCTGTCTCTGAAAGTATGAAAAGTTTTCCAATGGAAAAAAAAATTCAGCCAATTAAAAGCACAGTGTGCTTATACTCACTTTGTTTGCTACATCATCTAGGCTAAAAGTGAGAAAAGACACAAACTTCAGAAATCGAGGTCCTTCCACTAACTATTGCAGCCTTGCCATACTCTGGAAACTGGCAAACGACTATTGCGATTCGATTGTTGAATGTAAACGAACAGCCGTCATCGATATATTAAACAAATGAAAAAAATTACCCATTTGATCGATAAAATTCCCGAGTTCTTGTGACATACCTTTCCTGTAATACTAAATGAATGTCGCTTTTAACTATGTGGAATTACTGTCCTGCGTGTAGAAACAGATTCGATTTGTAACGTCGTAGCATAGTAGTAGTATAAGATAGAATGGGCAATATTGTAGCTTATAATGGCTAATAATGGTCTATAATGCATAGTATTACGGATTTCAGAGTATAATCAGATTGAACCCGACTAGATAGCCGTGATTTGTTTATCTCAAGCCGCCATCTTTTGTTTTTAGGCCAGATTCCATTTTTGTACAACAAACCACGGGCTAAACCTTCGAATGCTAGCATAACAGCTAACTTTCTCTGCTCACACTGTTCAAATGGTTTTTGTTTATGGAAAGCTGTGGCAAAAATAGAGAAAAGAGTGCTAAGTAGCAGCATTGCTGAACTGCGAAATTTTTAAATTTGAGTGTAAACAAAGAAGGTCAGTCGTGGACGTTAAAAGTGCCTGCCTGCAACTCGGCTTTGAAATGACTCATCGCCTTTCAACACTTCACTCAAGAGCTAGAATTCCTGGAATTTTATAATCAGCTACTTTACTTGACCCAATTTCTGGGGGTGTAATAGTAAGTATGGTATGTGCCTGGTACAGTGTTAAACTTTTATAAAGAAACCAGTTTATTGGTGGTATAAACCAAGTAGATAGACAGTACCTACGTCCTACCGTGAGATTGGGTAACTTGCATCAGTGGAGGCTAACATGCATAGCCCTCAAATGAAAGACCTAGCTGGTCATTAAAATACAAAGTTAAGTCAAAACAAAAATGGTAGACTAGAGCTGCGAGAGGAGCTGCGCAGTTGTATTTTAATGACCAGCCAGGTCTTTCATTTGAGGGCTATGCATACATGTTAGCCTCCACTGATTCAAGTTACCCAATCTCACGGTACTAAAATCGAACGTTCGATTGTGATCGAAGTAACCAATAATGATCGATAATAATTGAAGGTGATCAGTGACCACCTATCGATAGACCTTTTTTCAAAGAGGCCACCCTGTTGAATAATAGATCTTTTTTCAAAGAGGATGTCCTGTTGAATAATTATGTAGTCCAGCCATAAAAACAACAAACAATGATAGAGCCATGCATAATTACTGTATCATGCATATTGTAATAATTATCAGTTAGTCACACTAGCGTCCCGCCAAAATGCATATCAAAGATTAATGCTGCGAAAGCGCTATATCGTTTACTTGACTCGCAAGCAAAAAAATGCGTCGCAAAACTTCTAAAGGGATTTATGAAAAAATAGCCCGGCGCTTTTTGATGAAATTAACATTTTCAAAAACTATGAGAAATTGCCTAAAATTTGAGCCATAGATGAAAAAGTTTGAGCCAAGCCAACCTTGAAAACTAATTTGAAGATCAACTTCCCAAGAAAAAGATCTACGGGGGAGACGGGACCCACCTAGATCCGCGCACCGCCGGATAGGCTACTTCCCGGAAATTTTGCCGGACCTCAAACACTGACCCATTTACATGTGCAGATTTTTTTTACTTTAGCATATAAACAAGGCCTTAAAACTCGAAGCACTGTCTCGGGAATTGAATGACAAATTTTGGTTGGTTGATTTTGGCTGCTGCACGTTTTATTTTATTTCAAACTTTCAAGTTTTAATTAATTGTCTTGCAAACTTGATTCAGGTAACTCTCATCCTTGTTGTTGCAAATACATCCTGTAGATGACTGATGTTGTTTTTTCTGAAAGCTAGATTTCCTAGTGTGACTAACTGATTATGCATGGTTTTATCATAGTTTTTCTTCTGGACTACATAATTATTCAACAGGGTGGCCTCTTTGAAAAAAGGTCTATTATGTAGTCCGGCAGAAAAACAATGATAAAACCATGCATAATTATTACAATATGCATGATACAGTAATTATGCATGGCTCTATCATTGCTTTTATGGCTGGACTGCATAATTATTCAACAGGACGTCCTCTTTGAAAAAAGGTCTATTCTATATCGCTATCGGTGATCAAATACTCACTCAACTCCAAATCATGGGGCATTTTCTTCAACCGTTTTCGATTCGTTCGATCGTTTTGATTACTGTTCGATTACTTTCAAGCACTTTCGATCATATTGAATACCTTCGATTGTGTTGGATATGCTTCCTGTAGCAGAGCAACGGAAATTTGAAACAGAGTTTAAAATCTTGTCCAATAAAATATGAGACTGAGTTTATTTCATTCAATAAAAACATGCGATTTACACGCGAGAACCACTTTTGCTTTCTCCAACCAATCAGAATGGGGGATATGGATTATTTGAGGAAACCCAGGGCGAGCACACTCAGAATGCCAGGGAAGTACTGAAGGTGATTCTTATTGCTTTATTTTGTGGTTTGGTTTTAGGTCAATGTTTTTGGTTTTTCCAAGCAGGTTTAGTCAGGCATATTTCCAGGGGTTTTCTTCTTCCGGATAATGGTAGCAGAAACTGAATCTTTAATTGAGTTTTGCAACTCAATCTTTATTAAAAATAAAATTAGCTATGGAAAAAGGTAAATTAGTGAAAAATGTCTTCAAATATTTGATATTATGGCACTTAATTCCGCAAAAAGGCATAATTTTCTTGGGGCTTAGCCCCATAGACCACACCAGGACTGTCCTGGACTAGTTGGTTGGGCTGTTTACAAGGCCCCAGACTTCCTGTCTGTTTTTTTTTTAGCCTAAGGCACATTCTGAAACTCAATATTTTGATTAAAAACGATAGCAGCTCCAAATCCTGGAAATTTGCCTGTTAGTTACACTAGCGTCACGCTGAAATGCGTATCAAAGAATAATGCTGCAAAAGCGCTATATCATTTAGCTGACTCTCAAGCAAAAAATGCGCCGCAAAACTTCTAAAGGGATTCATGGAAAAATAACCCGGCGCTTTTAAATGAAATTAACGTTCTCAAAAACAATGAGGAATTACCTAAAATTTGAGCCATAGATGAAATAATTTGAGCCAAGCCAACCTTGAGAACTAATTTCAAGATCAACTTCCCAAGAAAAAGATCTACGGAGGAGACAAAACCCACCTAGATCCGCGCACTGCCAGATAGGATATTTCCCGGAAATTTTGCGGGACCTCAAACACTGACCCATTTACGTGTGCGGAATTGTCTTTACTTTAGCGTATAAACTAGGCCTTAAAAATCGAAGCGCTGTCTCGGGAATTGAATGACATATTTTGGTTGGTTGATTTTGGCTGCTGCACGTTCTATTTTGTTTCATACTTTCAAGTTTTGATTAATTGTCTTGCAAACTTGATTCAGGTAACTCTCATCCTTGTTGTTGCAAATACATCCTGTAGAAGACTGATGTTGTTTTTTCTAAAATTAGCTAGATTTCCTGGTGTATCTATAATCAACTGGTTATCGAAAAAATCAATGGTTATCAAAAGTCATTGAAAGTAATCAATAACAATCAAAGTAATCGAGTCTTTGAAGTGTTGTTAAGAAAATGATCGAAGACTTACAACGTTTTTGAAATTTTGGTATATACTCGAAATTCAATTGTTAATCAATAAATGGTCGTTCGATTACTTCGATCATTATCGATTACTTCGATAATCAAATTTATCGATTACAGTAGTACTGTCTGGTATAAACAGTCAGTTAGGGTAAGTACATCGATTTGTGAAGTGTCTTTACGTCACATAGAACAATAAGAAATAGCAAAAGAACAAAGGAATTACCCATAGCCACCATTTTGCAACCATGGGGAATCGCGATTTTACCGAAATGGGAATCCTCATATCGAATAAGGGGCCACTCATATATCGATTTTTTCCACGCTTAGCATCATTCCGACGCTATAGGGTGGGTGGGTTAGAAAATCTATATATATACTAGAGATACCAATTTTCGAGGCCCAACAGATGTTCAAATTTCCAAAAAATTAACTTTCATACTTTTATTTTTCTGGTAGCAGCCTCTTCATTTGTCAAGATTCAACAAAACACCCTCACATAAAATTTGTCTCTTCTTCACAGCATCAAGAATAAACCCGTATAGTAAAATGCAGGAGATGCTCATTATCTTAAAAAAGTTTGGGGCTTTTTTTCCCGCGTCATATATAACTTATGTTGGTCTGGGAACCAATCTGTGTACTGTAAAAGTCATTTACCGAAACCACTACTCAGAAAAAAAGCGAAATGTACCAAAAGCAGAAGGGGGAAGCAACCTCTCTGGCAGTGAAACATCAATACCTGAAGTGTAAAAGGAAAAAATAGGTTTTCATCAATTTTCAGTATATTTTATAATATGACGCTAAGGGTGTACGGGGTGGGTGGGTTTTTCGATTGGGGAAAAATCGATATGTGAGTGTCCCCTAAAGCATCTTCTAAAAATTTCATTCTTCCCCATAAATGTGAAAATGAAAAACAAAGAAACTTTTGTTTTCTAATTGTCTTTTTAATCTGCCACGAAAAGTGGCGAAAATAATAATTACTAGTCGATCACAATAATGTTGGATTTTTTCAAATTCTTATTACACTTCTCTTCTTTGGCAAAACCTTGAAAATTTTTCTGATGTCATTTCTGCCATTTGGATGCATTTATTAATTTTGAGAGGTGTTTTAATTTCACAGTCCAGGAGAAAAAGAGTATTTCGCAGCGTTTTTTCAAAATTTTTTAGCTATTCTTCATCACAAACAAGAAATGAGGCGTTGTTTTAGTTATCCTTGATTATCGTTAGTTATAAATGATTTAACTGATTCAACTTGTTTTAAAGGAAAATATAGTCAAAAGGATAACTAAAACAACGCCTCATTTCTTGTTTGTGATAAAGAATAGCTAAAATTTTCTAAAAAAATGCAATTTTTTCCTTTCAGTTTTTTGGAAATGCAAAATTTAAATGCCGCAAAATGTAATTTTCGGCAAAGAAATCGCAAAATTAAAATGACCGCAAATTTTCATGCCGCAAAATTTTCATGAAATAAAGTAATTATCATCAGGAGCTTAAATTTTGCACAGGAAAACTTTTTGACACAAGGAATCCAAAAATAATACTTAGAACACCCCAAAAATAAAGTGTTTCAAAGTTTTAAACAAGTTTTTGCTTTCTCCAGCCAAGACCAGAAATCTGGCCAGAAATTGGGAGTAGCACGTCCCAAATTGAAAACATTTGCAAAAATCTACCTAGGTTTATGCACCAGCATGCAAAAAATCATTCTGTTTTTTTCCTGAATGTTGAGCAATTGTTTGGTGAAAACCATTGAACTTTATCGCTGAAGTTTGTGGCCAATGCATTTTTTACAAGAAACTCAACCTTGGTTTATCCTTTCTTACATTCCTATTCGTAATTTGCTACTGATCGCTTTGTTTTGAAAGACTTGGACTAGTAGACTTTTGCCTGTTTGACCATGGTGGTATTCATCCAACTTTCTTAGATAAAAAGGTCTGTAAAGTAGGTAATTTACTGCTTTTATTTATAGCAAAGAAGCAAAATAATTTGTTGGTAAAAATTATGGATGAAGACAATTCAATTGTATTTATATCAATATAATCACAAACATAGTATATAGTGATGTGTTACCGAAGGGTGTTAAGGAAGCAAGCCTTTCTGTTCATATTCATATTGTTTGTTGCGCTATGGTTTTTTATAAAATCGAGAAATTTTGTCACAGTTGACAACGAGTCAAATATGTATTCTAATAGTATAGACGATAGCAAAGAAACTGATTTGGAATTAGCAAGACTTTCAAAAATTGAAGCTGAAAAAGAAGCAGTGAGAAACGAACAATTAGCTGAACTTGAGCATCAAGAAATGATGCGTAAACGTGAAGAGTCACTGAAGCAACAAACTATAGAAGACGACCCTTTCCATCCAAAACATAACATAGAAAGGGAATACACAGACTTTAGTAATTTTAAAATCAATTTCACACAAACTAACTATAAGCCTGAGGATTTGAGAGAGGCTGTTAGGAAACTGAATGATGAACAGTTAATTTACAATAAAGAGATGTTAAAGAAACTACCAAAAGACTACATTGTTATGGTAGTGCAAGTTCATAAACGTGTAGAGTACTTTAAAGAACTTTTAGATTCGATGCAGAGAGCCAAAGATATTGGATCGACATTACTGGTTGTTAGCCATGATTACTACACAGATGAAATGAACGCACTGATAAGGATGATCAAATTCTGTCCGGTTAGTAACTACTGTACTTTTTTTTGATCCTGTATTTTCATAATCAAGTATTTTTTATTTCATTTGGATTTTTCAATGGTTTGAGTAAGAGTGGCCATATAACATTTTCACAGTACATCTTAATTGTAACATATCACCTAGAAAAAAAAGCACACCCTCTGACATGAGAATTATAATCTCCCAGTCAAAGGATATCAATCCTTCAGGTAACAAGTTTGCCCCTCCCCCTCTGAAAAATGGGTTTTTGTTATTTTACCCTTGGACATGACATTTTTTGCTACCCTAGTCAATACAATCTTCCTCCCCATGTGTGACCATTTTCTGGAAAAGCACAAATCAGGAGACTTTCTAAAGGGTTTTTTGTTTTGTTTTATTTCACAGGTAGTTCAGATTTTCTTTCCATTTTCACTGCAATTATATCCAAATGAATTTCCTGGTCCAAGTCCAAATGATTGTCCAAGAGATATCAAAAAGCCAGAGTAAGTGTGTAATGTTTTTACTTCAAAATAAGAACAAACTATATACCTTAAAGTGGAATAAGTTTCAGTTTGAAAAATAATAATAGAATGACTACATGGCTGCAAATATCCTTCTTACTCTCAGGTGCCTAATAAACTGCCCCCCCCCCCCCCGCTTGTTAATTATTCGATTTTTATTCCAACCATTCCGTTTATTAGACACCTGAAAAGACATATACTAAAAATATTAATTATTGTCAGATTATTTACCTACAGTTAGCTACTATAAGTTTTCCCTGAGAAAATGTGACCCAACCTCTAGACAAGTTTCCCATTACTTATGCTCTTTCATAATAGATTTAAAAATCCTGTTTATTTTAAGTGCACGTGCGAAAGGTTGTATCAATGCAGAGACACCAGACATGTATGGTCATTATAGAGAAGCACCTATTGTTATGATTAAACATCATTGGTGGTGGAAGGTTTGTATTATATTGTTTAGAAAATGAAAAAGATGCCATGAGATGAATTGGTCAAATTTTCATTAAAAGTTTAAATTAGTGATTACAGTGGAATCTTTATAAATAAGGGTCACGGACTAAAATAGAATGAACTGCGCATTTTTATGACCTTAAAAATGGAATTTTATTTGTCTTGAGTTATAAATCATTTAGAAAAAAATGAGAATGTTTTGACCTCTAATATCAACAGTTTTATAACCCCTTATGCATTTTTGTATGTGTATAAATTATTACCTTATCTTGCTACTTTTCAGATTAATCATGTAATGGACAATTTGGATCAAACAAAGAAGCACAATGGGCCTTTCCTTTTCATTGAAGAAGACCATTATTTAGCTCCAAGTTTCGTTCATGCTCTCAGGACGTTGGGAAATTTCAAAAAGAGGTTTGTTTTTGTGGAACTATGAGCTTTCTCGTATATTGTGTTTTAATTTTGGTCAGGAATAATCTCGGAAATCTTGGCAAAATTCAAAATAATGCTGTTTTGCCAAATAAGCAAAATAACAGTTTTATCATAATTTTTCAAAAATGGCCCCAAATTTTTTCTAAAAGGCTCATTCTTCAGACAAAAAATTAATTAATAACCTATCATTGGCTAAAATTAATGATTTAATTAAAATTTAATTAAGATGGAAGCCATTAGTAAAATGTATAAAAAGGATCTTGATTAGAGTAGCATGGAAATTCTATCAACTTAATTGAATTCTCAATATTCTTTCTTTTTTCAGTGATGCGCGGTGTGCAGGTTCTTGTGAAATCATGACCCTTGGAACGTATAACAATAAACAAAATTTCCAAACTGAAGGGAAAAGGGTAACAATATACTTATTCAAAATTACTCTCCCAATCCTTATTTTTTTCGAAATAGTGGTTTTTCTTATAGTTTGATTTAAACCAGAACAAGGGATTTTTATTAATGGATAGATATTATGAAAAGAACTCGTGAACATATCCAAAATTGTGAATATTATATCTAACTTTTTCTAGTTGGAAACTTTCCAAAATCCGGACTGCTTGTTTCTAAATTTATCAAAACAGGGGTAGAATTCCGGCTTTTTCCGTTAGAAAAAATGACGCAATCTTAATTTATGCAAATCAAGAATCTTTTCAAATACAAGCAAGATTTAAATTCATTTTTATCTTTCATTTCAGGTGATGCGTGGTCAATGGATCTCATCACAGCACAATATGGGAATGGCCATGTATCGTAACACTTGGAACGATCTGAAAAAATGCTCTGAGGTTTTTTATCTTTCTTTCAACTAACCCTTTATTAGTTTTTTAGCTCTAGTGTAGTGAAAATATTTATCGAGAATCGTTTAATATTTAAACAGCATCTTTACTTAGGAAAAGAAAATTTCGCAGGAAGGCAATTTTTTCATCAGGCTTCAATTTGCGGGAATCACAGTTTTGTAGGATCGGAGGTCCAAAATCGCGAAATTATTCTTAATCCCAAATAATTACAGTAGATTCTCCATAACTCGAATCTTTATTACTCGAATGTCTCCTTAATTCGAACAGATTCGTTTGTTTTTGACTTTCACTCAGTACCCTCTATAAACGAAACAGTGCATTGAATTTAATTTTTATTCATCTTATCGGCAAAAAAGAGAGAAATTTCATCAACTTATAAACCTCTCCATCTGCCCCCCCCCCTTGGCGTTAAAATCATGGAGACTCTACCGTATAAGAAAAATTAACCCTCGAGGAGGCCTAAATTAAATTCTTAAACTTTAATATCTTTAGTTAGTCATGACTGGAACCCCCCCCTGGCCTGAGGGGGGGGCTAAAAGGTCGAACAGCGATTGGTACCTAATTTTGGCCTGTGGCTAGGGGGGACTAACCATGTTAGGGGTCACCTAAATTTTTTCAGATTGATCTGCCTGGGGGCTAGATTATATGTTTGGTGATTTTTTTCTGAACTTGCTTTTCATCATAAGCAGCCTACCAGACCATAGGTTGGCACTTTCTCATCTTATATTTTATTGGGCTGTGGACGACAAGGTTTTTGGGATTTTTTTTTCACTTCGAAATCCTGAGAAATTTGAAAAAGGTTTCGGAAAATCCAGGATTTTTCCTCATTATTTAGTCATATGTATTGGAAAATCCATAAAATTTGCTCTATTTTCTTGCCAAGTTTCGGAAAATCCAAGATTTTCCCGTAAAAAATCTTGAATGTTACGGAAATCCTGAAGTTTTTCAAAAGTAAATTGTTACGAAAAATCCATGTTGTTCACATGGGGTTAACGGACTATAACTTGAACCGCCCAATCTAAGCAATGCTCAAAAACTGAAAATTTGGTATCTAATATATTATCTGTAAAAATTCTTTGATTATGTTGCATTACTTAGATAAAAAATCTGTCTGGCAAGGGATTTGCAGTGCACCCTGACTTACAAAACCTTGATAATCTGGCATGAACCTTCAATACTTAGCTTATTTCCTATTTCTTAGTAGGGCATTTATTCTATTTAGCAATAAGCTAAACTAACTATTGTATTTGTTTGATTGTCTGAATGAAAAGGATTTTCGAAAAAATTTGATGTGTCATTGGCTTAGGGGTCACCTAAAATATTTGGCAACCAGGGGTTACCTAAATCTTAGGGGTCACCTGAATTCTTAGGGGGCACCTAAAACCTGCTGCCAAGCCATGTTAGTAAATAATTCTTCCTTTACATAGTTTTCCTAAACTTCTTTATTTTCAATATCTTCATTCTTTCAGAAATTCTGTGCTTATGACGATTACAACTGGGATTGGACGTTGATGCATTTGAGTAAACATTGTCTTCGTAAACAATTATTCGTCTTGTTGTATGAGGTGCCAAGGATCTTCCATGTCGGAGACTGGTAAGAATAGCTCCTCGTTCGTTTTTTCTCTTATTAATTCAATGAAGTATGAAAGCGTTCAAGTCTTTATTCTTCTTTACTGTTCTCATCTCGTTCCTCTATTGGGCTCTTCCAGAAAGAAATCCGCTCATTGGGTGTGGAGGATATATTATTTTTTCAATGAATTTTTCACTCCATACCCATGGACAATCCTCAATTTAACCCCCTGAACACCAAAATTCCCCCCTGGACATTTTTCAAACCTTAATTTAGTTTTATTTTCCTATTTAGTTTCAAAGTACTCGCTCTTCAGCAACTTCTCTAAAGATAGTACATGTTTTTTTCTATGAGCATAACGTTTACACGCATATGCAGGCTCAGGTCTTGGTGCCCAAAAACAATAAAATGCTAAGCATAATGCGAGCCTGATATAGGACTAGACACTTGTTTATTAAAAAATGTATGTATGTCATCCATAGGAGTAATTTTCTCATTTTTTTGAAGCGGACTGCATCACAAGAAAAAATGTTCCTCAACCAAAGACACTTTGAACAAAATCAAAGGAATCCTTGAACGGAATAAAGATTACTTGTATTCCGATCGGATTGAACCGTATGACAAACATGCTACGCTAACGTTAAAACCTAACGGCGGTTGGGGAGATTCAAGAGATCACGAACTTTGTATGAGATACACTAAAGGGAATGAGCCTTTGAAATAACTTATTTTAGATTTTGTTGATAGTATTATTTTTTGAATTGAAAATTAGGCCGTGTGTGATCTCTAAGGTTCAGTTTTAAGTTGTAATTTTAAACTCCCTATGAATACCTTTTTTCAAAGATTCCCAAGTAAAACTTTGTGTTTTTTTTCCATAAAAAGTGACTAAAATCCCATGTTTTTGTGAAAGTTTTCTAATCACTCTATGAAGGCATTCTGCAATAGATGCAAACATTTTCATACATTTTTGTTTCTTTTTTGTTTCTGTTTAGCTATTTATTCTAATATTTTTTATTCTAAAGTTATTCTGTAGTAAAGTCCAGACGGTGTCAATCGAACGAATTGAACGCTGAATCAATTGAACGCAATTGAACACAGTCGAATAATTGCAATTCGATTGTCGAACGCAATCGAATCGCAATCGAATATTACCCAGGATTTGCCGTTCGATTGCTTCAATTACGTTCGATTGTATTCGATTATGTTTGATCACATTCGATTGATTCAATTGTATTAGATTTTATTCGCTTTCGTCCGGTACTTAAGCGCTCGGCCGTCCACGCTAAAAAGCTCTAACGGAGTGATCCAATTTAGTTTAATCGCAATCAAACTCATTGAACATAATCGTAATCGAACGAAATCGAAGATTAATCGATTGTAATTGACAATCAATCGAACCAGTCGAACATAGTCTACTATCAATCGAACCAATCGAACCTTACTCGAACGCAATCGAATATTACCCAGGAATTGGCTGTTCGATTGAGACTCGATTACGTTCGACGATCGAATCGCAATTATTCGTTTGCGTTCGATTAGGTTCGATTGCGATTTTTGTTCGAAGTTGTTCGATTGACACCGTCTGGTAAAGTATTGACAGTTTTTCTTTTCATAAAGTTAAAGTTATTACAAAAAAAAGAGGTTGTATAAAATAATGTAATTTTTTTTCTTCAGAAAAGCCTTTAAAGGTTGATGGCATGTTCATAATTTGGCCAAAATAGATTGTAGAATTAAGGGAAATGCTATTTATTATTCCTCTTGAATTCGAAGAATCGTGTTGAACTAGGTAAAACATTTGGTTCAGTTGCGCTATATTTGTTTTGTTTTGAAGTTTATTAATTTATAAATGTTATAAAAAACAAGTTGTGATAAAGTCTTATGGTTTTTTACTATTTCATAATATTAATTATTTGATGGACATAATATTTTGTAATTGTAGCTGTTTTTTTAGATAAATACAGGGAAAATATTCAAAGGACAGAAAGTTTTTTTCTGGTTGATCTAATCAAACAAAACATTTTAACCCTCCACCAGGGTTGAGTGAAATACTTTAATATGTAAGGCGGGACCAATTTGATTAGTTGTTTTACGGGCCCGAAATTCCAAAAATCGAAATAAAATTATAATTGATTTTGCTATTACCTTTTATTATTATTATTATTATGATGTATACAAGCTCACAGGCCCGAGGTGGACCTCTACGAACCGATTTCTAATTACAATATTAATATGTCAAGTATCTTAGTTGGTGTTTTTCCCACGCTTTGTTTAGGCTTTCTTACGACGTAATTTTGGCTGCCATACTGATTGTGCATATTCCAAGTGAGGTCTGACAAAGGTGGTGTACAGAGTACAAAATGCCGAAGGACTCAAGTCGTTAAAACTTCTTTTGATGACTCCAAGGATTGAATTTGCTTTGTTAACCTGTTTGGATATATGCTCCTCGAAAGTTAGTTCGGAATCGATCAAGATGCCGAGGTCTTTTTCTTCAAAAACATGTTCAAGCTCATTACCCCCAAGCTGGTATCTGTGTGCATGCTTGATGTTGGCGAATTTACCTATTGTTAAGACATGACATTTATCAGGATGGAACGTGAGTAACCAATCCTGAGACCACTTTTCCATTTCATCGATATCTCTTTGTACAACGATAGAGTCTTCTACCGAATCTATAGTCTTCACTATTTTCGTGTCATCGGCGAAGAGAAATGCATCCGAAACTACTTTGTCTGGCAAATCATTAATGTAAATGACAAATAGCAGAGGTCCAAGTACACTTCCTTGAGGAATCCCACTTACGACAGGGTTAGTTGTTTGATTTGGCTGAGTTGACTTTGACCAGCTGCTTGCGATCTGACAAAAACGATGTTATCCAGTTTAGTAGACTTCCACCTACCCCGTAACATTCCAGTTTTTTCTTTAACCTCCTGTGAGGGACGGTGTCAAACGCTTTTGCAAAATCAAAATAGATGCAATCGACAACTTTGCCTTCTGCCATCGTTTCACAACATTGGTCAATGTAGTAAAGAAGTTGAGTGACTGTTGATCGCTTACCAATAAAACCGTACTGTTTTTCAGATAAAAGATTTTCTTCCACAAGATGATCCATAATTGCTTTTCGTAGCACTGACTCCATCATTTTGCATACTATAGATGTTAAACTGACTGGACGGTAGTTTATGGCTAGGTTGTGAGCACCCTTGTTCTTGTAGATTGGCGTGACATGCGCCATCTTCCAGTCCTCAGGTAATACGCTCTCTTCTAATGTTTTGTTCATGATTATCTTCAGCGGTTCTGCAACGAAGTCAACTAGTTCCTTCAGCATCAACGGATGAATCTCATCTGGTCCAAATGATTTGCTGGGGTCAAGCTGCTTGATCTGTCTTATTATTGTTTCTAGAGAAATTTCAGGGATATCGATCATCGTATCTGTTCTTTTATCAAATGTCGGTAATTGTCCGTTTGGCTCATTCGTAAATACACCACAAAATTGCTTTTGTAGGATATTTGCCTTTTCTATGTCTGCATGCTTCAATGATTCTTTGTTGTCCTCCGACTCCAGAAGAGATGCAACTCGGCTTGTCGACTTCAATTGATTTCTTACATGCGACCAAAATCGCTTCGGGTTGTTCTTTGCCGATCTGCTAATTTCTCGTTCATGGTTTCTACGCGTGCGTCTCATTATACTGTTGACTCGGTTTCGCGCCGAAACATATTTTGCTCTATTGAACTCCTTGTCAGCATCCGAAGAATTAATCCACTTCCTATGTAGGCGATCTTTTATCCTGATTTCATTTCGAATATCTTCCCCTATCGGTATATTTCCTTTTTTCTTCCAAAAGGAATTTCCAACTTCTTTTAGCGGGACGAATCGGCTCTTTAGATCGTTTAGATCAGTTTTGAACTGTTCCCAGAGCTCACATACTGTCTTTCCGCTTGATGTCGCGATAAAGTCTTGCGTCCAATTAGCCGCTCGAAGAAAGCGTCGCATTTCCTGGAAGTTAGCTGAATTGTAGGAATACTTTTGGCAACTTGGCTTCTGCTCAGCACAACACTTGAAGTCAAAGACAAGTACACTGTGGTCACCTTTTCCAAGTGGACTAAGATATTTGAGATTGTTGACTTGGTTATATTCACTGGTTAGAATGAGGTCTACTCTTTTAATTGGTGGTTTTTCCAAGGTTTTGAGAATTTTATGTTCAATTTTTCATTTCATCCATGAAATCGAGCTTTTTGTGTCTTTTCATTTTCTATTCCGCATTTTTGATATACTAGTACTAGTTTTTGCTGCCTCGCTGCCTTTTAGGAGATTTTATATGTGAAATTCTACTTTCATTTCTATTTTTAGCCGACCGAACGACCCTCTTTTTACCCTGGGTAACTTGGCCCGTAAAACAACAAATTAAATTGGTCTCGTCTTAGAGAAATCATCCAATGAACAAATTATTCTATCAATTATTCTGATGAAATCAGTGAAAATTCTTTGCAGGTTTGTATCTTTTTGTCACATGATTAAGACCTTTGTGAATTCTATCTGTGTCAAACTCGTACATGGTCCTTTAATTCGTTTTTTTTTAATTCTGAAAACTTTCGCCATTATGTATCCTCGTGTTCGTCATCAGAAAATCAAGCTGTGAAAATCACTCACGTGTACGAGATTGACTAAAATCTGTCTCGATATAATCTGCAGCGCTGAGACAGAAACGACCTTAACTTTTGATTAAATAAAGCGAAATAATATTTTGAGCTTGTTGGAAAGATATTCAATAGTGGAGTATTACTAAATGTAAAACATCGGAAAAGCATCTTCGTGAAGAAGTTTGCTATATTAACATCTTCATAGCAGTAATTAATTTTCGAACATTATCATTGTGAAAAAAAATCATTCAAAAATATTAATTCAATTGAGAGATATGGTTCAAAGTTAATCACTGATTGGAAAGACAACAAAAAGAAGACAATTTTATACTCAACCAGAATGAAGTTTTAATCTGTCTCTTTTGATAGAATAAATATTTTTTTCACTGATAACCCTCTACGATTGAAGATTTCTTAATATGAAATTTGATGCATGATCAAAGCAAAATCCTACAAGAAGTTTTGTTTTTTCTTCTTCATTTTCCAAACTTTTTGGACCTACCTCGGAGGTCCTTTAATTTAACCTTTGTTCGTTCGTCTGTTCGTTCGTCCGTCCGTTCGTCTGTTACCTGCTTCTCGGGATTAGCCCATTAGTTTTTTTGAGTTTTTACATAGTTATGCAAACGACAGTACCCAAAAAGTGACGGAGCCCGATTTTCGAAAAAAAAAAATTTGGGGGCAAATTTGGGCCAAAAACTGCCTAAAAATGGGGTGTTTTGGACTTTGAGTGAAATTGCAGGGTCTATAATAAGTGTCTAAAGCCGTTTTTTCCGAAATTTTTTTTTTTCGCCGTAAAAATCGGATTTTCTTATTTGGGGAAATTTCCTTTTAGTTTTATCATTTTTAGGGAAAATGAGCATTTTTCGCGACTGCCTTGGTATTTTTTTTCGGATTTTTAGGACAATGGTGCGTAAAATTATAATGTTTAAAATCTGATTCCAAAAATTATTTTGGGCAAACTTGGTCCAAAAATGCCTAAAAATAATAGATTTTTTGCATGCAACCGTACATCCTGTGCCCAAATTCAGGAATTGCCATAAAGCCATTATGGTAATAATCGGGAGGACACATTGCTATACATTGTAGATTTTTTGCATATAAAGATAGAGGGCAAGGTTCTTTTAAAAGTGGCTGAATCAGTTTTTTTCTTTTTGGTCTCTCTCTAACATCGTTAACATGGTTAGCTTCATAGATCGAATTCTTTCAGTGTTATTCAGCTATTGAGGCATATAAGGTGTTCACATCGACCGTTTGCGGTTTTTCAAAATTATTTTTGATGCGAAAAAAAAGAATTTGTGATGTACAGGAAAGAGTAATGAGAAATTCCAATCGAAATATTAAGCAATAATTTTTGTCGAAGTCGTAAAGTATAATCTATGGCATCATTTAATCACTATGAAAAGGAAAACTTATTTTGATGCCAGAATTGTGTGGGTGAAGGTTAAGGGGAGGGGAGATAGAAAACCTTTTAATTATGTGTTCCTCGTAAATTTGCTGCTCTATCCCACTGTTATAATTCTCATGCTTATCCGTAAAATTCCTTTTCTTTTCTACGAGAAAAACTGTCACGATTTTTCCCTTATGCAGATGCAAGTAGTATATCCTAATGATCCAGCAAATTTATATTTGCCAACCCATTCTTCCATGCTTTTGAAAATGAGTTAAAAAAACAAGGAACTAATAATTTTGATGGAAGTTCATTCTGTACTGTTGTGTTTGATCAAGAAACAGTTCTTTTTTCTGTCTTTTCCTGGGGTGGGGCTGGGATCTGAACGAAAAGCAAGAGCTGTCAAAAAGCCTCACATGGCTTCTAATTCTAGCATGACTTTTCTTTGTCTACTATCGAAGGTAGGTAAGATAGCTTCCACTTAGCCTTAATCTTTCTCATTGGTTGCTGATCATCAAGCAGAGAGACACCAAATACCATCTACAGATCTTTGGTACTTCGCGACTTTCTTGGACCAACATAAGCTACTGCCCGGGGGGGGGGCAGTGGGTTTACAAACTGACGGTATGTGCGGCGAAAAAATTGGCTTTTAGAATCGCCTTTACAGTGCAGAAAAAAATCGGCGAAATTCATACCTGCATTTTTTTCAAATTTTAAACTATTTTCGAGCAAAAATTTGCAATTTTTCCTAGATTTGCTGAAATTTCCACCCATTTATCAAAAGTCCACCCTTACAGTGCATTTCTGATATTTTGAAAAACATACCCTTAACCGCCGCACATACCCGTCGGCCAATTTGCCTGACTGCCCCCCCCCCCCCGGAGCTACTGTCAAGGAGCTCATTACCCTGTTGGAAGCACATGAGAAATCGCCCAAAAGATCTTTTCCCACTGAAGCGTTTGAAAGCTATTAGAATTTGGAATCCCATACATATCAGATTTTATTTGTCAAAACAAACGACTGCAACTTTCAAATATCTCATGTAAAGACTGAAGAAAACTGCTTAGCAAGCGAAACAATATCAAACGTCAACCGTTATTAATTACCCCAAAAAGTCATTAATTTATTCAATTCAATTATCTCTTTAGGAAAAGGAAATTAAGTTCCTTTTAAGGAATGCAAAAATGACGTTTTTCAACTTCCTCATCAATTGATGAGATTTGAAAAAGGGGTGGAGTTTAGCTGAGTATAAAATGCGCAGAAATTTGGAGTAAAAATCACAATTCAACAGAGAAGAAGAAGAAGAAGAAGAAGTAAAGAATCCAAGCAAAAACAAAGGTAAATTGAAACGTTTTGTCTTTACCAAAATGTGAAGTAAGAAAGCTATATCTTCTGGTGGATATCTTTAATTTTCTTCCTGCTTCACAGATTTCAAAATGCTTGTAAATAAAGGAAGATTCTTTTGCCCTAACCTTTGGCAAACGTACGGAACTCAAGTGTGTAAACTCAAACACTTCAAAAGGCGATGAAGATTCGTCCTTCAAAATTTTCTTCCTTTTCTAAAACCAAACAGGTGGAAGCACTTCGAACAACTAATCGTAAAGATCTGCAGAATTATCCACAAGGCTATTCAGAAAAGTGAACGAAATGAAGTTTCCGATCGCCATCTTTTTGATGGGCGCAACACTGGTTCAAGGTAGGTTTGATTTATAGCCGTAGCAAAAAGGTGTGGTGTAAGTTTGTGGGTTTGACTCCTAAACCGAGTCAAAGCAAAGATCTCAAAATTGTACTTGATGCTTCTCTGCTTGATAATCAGCACTAAAAGAGAATGGTCAAGGGTAAGTGGAGAAACCTAGACAAAGAAGTGGTTCCCTTCCTTACCTTCGGATAGACAGCGAAGGAAAGGGGAACTTTTGGGTCAACCTCAAATCAACCTCGCAAACTTAGTTTTACTTATGGCCCATCCTTGTTTTTAATCACGATGTTTTCATTGTTTTTCGATGGTGAAAGGTCATTAAGTGAATTCGGTGAGAGGTTTAACCTTTAGAAGCTGGAAAATAAGAAATGCAAGCAAGCTATTTTAATGACGAAGAAAGATCCATTATCGGTCACATAACCATACATTTATCTCAATCCAGGTCTACTTCACATTTCCAAATGTAACCCACAAAGCTATGTCAAAGTTGGATGTTTCAAAGATAATATCGTTCCAAAGCGTGCACTGACAACACAACTTTTAAACAGAATGGATCCTCACAGTAAGAAGGGTGATGGTCAATTGATCGACCTGAATAATTACGGACAATCATTGAAAGAACTCGTCTGTAGATGCAGTCAACTTGCAAAAGCAAAAGGCTTTGAATATTTTGCTATTCAATTCTATGGAGAATGTTGGGCAGGTCACCCAAAGGACGCTACGAGACATGGTATCTCCAAAGGAGGATGCGTAGATGCGAGACTGAAAGATGGAAGTTGTGGTCCAAGATCAACTGAATGCGCTGGAAAATGTGGCGAAAACTTCGTCTACAGAGTCGCTAGTAAGTATATTCCTCCAAATGCTAATAATAGTTACTTATAATTTTCCATTCATGCGGGCGGTATTATTGTATCGTTCTTCATTTGAACTTTTCCAGAAAAAATTTGAATATTTTGAATATTGGGTTAATATGGTTATAATATAAACATTTTTGGAAATTTACTCCCCCCCCCTCAAACATTGTGACTTTTGGCAGGTCTGACCCCCCGGACAAGCATCAGTTGACCCAATGGACAACCAAAATTACCCTCAAACAGAGTAAAATTACCCCCAAACAGAGTAAGTTTACCCCCCGGACAAGGCAAATTTTGTAAATCTTTCACTACCCCGGACACTATATCCTCCACCTCCCAGAAAGAGCTCTATTTTTACTAAATTTGATAATGAAAATCAAAAATAAAGTTTAAACTAACTAGCCTCATCTCGGTGAAAAAACAATCAACTGTATAGCTGAAAAATTGATCTTTACGAATGATATGTGACTAGCAACTAGAAACTAGCAATTTGAGTATTAAACTTTTATCGTAATTTAATTATTCTATTTTCGTTTAACAGAGCCAGTGGACGGCGGATGGAGTTCATGGGGAAAATATGGTGCATGCGTAGGAAGATGTGGTTCAAAAGGCGTTCAACGAAGATATAGAACTTGTAGCAAACCACGCCCTGTTGACGGCGGTAAACCATGTGTTGGACCCAGGTTCTCTACCAAAACATGCCAGAAAGCTGCTTGTCCAGGGAAATGGCAAAACTGGTCCTCATGGACACAATGCGTACAAACTAGACAAAGACGCTGTACTGTTAATGGTAAACCAGCTCCCCAAAGCCAATGTGGTGGAAATCCAACAGAGAGAAGAACATGCCAGAAATGTCAAGGAAACTGGGGAGGTTGGGGTGTTTGGAGTGACTGTGGAACACCAAATAAACCCTGTGGTACTGGGTCTAGAGTAAGACGTCGAGTCTGTTTACCTTTTCCTGGATTCCACTGCCCTGGTAAAAGCGAGGAGAGAATATCATGCCAACATCAGTGTAAGAAAACGTGTGTTTGGGGTAGATGTAGCAAGTCTTGTGGAGGAGGAATCAGGATCAGAGCCAGGAAATGTGTAGCTGTTGGCACCAATATTGTCGTCTCTGGTTGTCCTGGAGTATCTTCCCAACAGGGAGCATGTAATACACAAGTATGTCCAATCTGGATCTGGGGACCATGGAGTCGATGTAGTCGCACATGTGGCAGCGGTTCCCAAAACAGGGCCCAAATCTGTGTTGTACCTGGAACATCACCGCCTAAGGGAACAACTGGATGTAGTGGCAAAGGAAAAGTTGAAAGCAAATCATGTTTGATTCGAGGATGTCCTGTCTGGACCCAATGGGGTTCTTGGTCGCCCTGTCCAAAATGCCGCCCATCAGGAACACCTGCTCCAAAAAGAATCAGACAAAGACGCTGTGTTTATGAAGGATCGAACATCAATGCTGCAGGATGTCAAGGAGCTCGTATTGAGTTTCAAAACTGTATAACATTAAACTGTAAGTATTTTTTTCTTGAATTTTTCATAAAGTCTATTTCGAACATTTCTTTTTTCGATCTACAACCGTACCATATAATACAAAGTTTGATAAGTAAACAGGAAAACAGATATACATTACAGTTTGGTTAGTTTAAGAACTCACTTATAATGACATAAGGTTATGCGTTTTCCTTCTTAATACATTCTACTACGATTAAGTATATTGGCACGATATCACACTCTGGCTATATTATTTCCTAGGCGGTCCACTACCATGTTCTGTCAAGTGTTTACCAACAGACATTGAAGGGAAAGTTTGTGTTCGAAACAACGCCGGTAGAGAATGGACAATGGCTAACGAATGTGCATTTAAACGATTGAGATGTTCCATGCCAGGCCTTACAATGAGACATGGAAAATGCCTAAGTAAGTCAATTTTTTTTAAGAGATCGAAGATTCCCTCGTCATTATTCAATTCACTTGTTTTAAAATAAGAGTGATATCGTTTGCTTACTCGTCAATCCTAATTCACAAGTTTTTTACATTGGATTGACACATATGTGGAGCAAGATTGGTCATAAAGAGGAAAATAATTTTTTTTGCATATATCAGCATAATATAACAATAGGCAGACACCGTCCTGATATGAAATATGTGTCTGATATGAAACGGGAACACTTATGTAAAAATAAAACCTTTAATTGAAAAGTCATTATTATTTTTGGATTGAATAGAAATTCAAACCAAAAATGAAGTATGTGAAGAAAATTTATCTAACTCTTGTAATCAGACTCAAAAGGTCCTTAGTATTTATGGTATTTGAGAAGCTAAAATAAAAATCATGCTAGGATTTTTTAAGTAGCTTTATCCTCAAATCAATTCTGAGGCCATCCAAAAATAATGAAACAAAAATAGTTTACCCATAACGACGTAAGAAAACTTACCTTAATGATGGTTTTTCTTTTACAGCACTACCAGGAGGTGGACTTGGACCAATTGGACCAGGAGGACCAATTCCGGTTGGACCAGCCCAATAGATGATCAGCAAACAAATTCAATTTTTTTAACTTAATTAACACTGAAATTGAAAGAAAATAATTTATGTTGAAATTAACATTTTACTAGATACAGTGCTGCAAATAGGGAAATTTCAGTTGGCCGGTAAATTTTCGCGTGTAACGAGCAGGGGGTCTGGCGGAACCATCATTGTAGTTTGTTATTACAGATTGACTTATTGGATTATTAGATTGGCTAAACACCTATTTTAATTTAAAAAACTGTTCCTCTTTTAATTAGAAGCGCTATTAAGTATTTTATCTAAGCCTCTAATCTTCAAATTTTAAGAGCCATTTTTTTAAGGGTCTTCAGGGTGTGATACCTAATCCTCTTGGATTTTGATGAAATTTTGACCAAATGATCTATCACACAAGAAAATAAGACGCAAAAACTCTGTTTCTACAAACAACTCTTGATGGAGTATGTTGCTTTTTCAACCTTTATAGTTAGAGATTGTAAGAGTCTGCGCGTAAAAGGTCGAAAAAAAGAGGGGGGTTGAACTTAAACCTGGGAAAAAGAGGGGGGTTGAATAAAAAGAGGGGGGTTGAGGAATTTTCATTTTTAAGAGGGGGGTTGAGCTAAAAGAGTGGGGGTGCCATTTTTAAGGGGGGGCTTGATACCCCTCTGCCCACTATAGGAGGTGCTAAAGATTTTCGGGGAAAATTTTGGAGACTCAATTTGATTTTTTCTGATTCCCTACAAAAAGTTCTTGAAATCCACTGTAAATCAGCTTTCTAATGTACTTAAAGAAAGGTTCATTGGCTTTCAAAATCTGCTCCTCACCAGAGTGATTTTTAGGGGTCAATTTTCCCTTAGTAGCCTATCTTTGAGACGCTATATCTGTAAAACTACTTGAGATATCAAAGTGAAATTTTCAGAGTCTTATTTTCTTGTGTGATAGATCATTTGGTCAAAATTTCATCAAAATCTAAGAGGGTGAGGTATCACACTTTCTTTATTCTGAAGATTTTTAAAAATGGCTCTTAACAGGACAAAATGAAAAACTGAGCTTCAGAATGGCCGGTAGAAACTACGAAATAAAAGGTAATTACCGGTCACCGGCCGTTATTTGCAGCACTGAGATATTATAAGAAAATGTAATGGTAGAATTTTTAGAATTAAATAGAATATATTTAGCAATTATCACATTAAAAGCTTTCGTTAGATTTATCACTTTTCACATATACGGTCATTTTACGCTAAACTTAGGTAGACTAAGAAAGTATGGGGATTTTCCAAAAATTAAGAGTCTTTAATCTCAATTCTTCCAACATCTTAATCTTACCTTTGTGTATATAAAAAAATTCCTACATTACATAAAAGATAAAAATATCATTTCTATAACCTATGCTAGCGACAATATCATATCAAGCCTCGATACATGAACATTTCCTAAGTCAGGCCAAACGATTTTGTATATATAACAAAAAGTAAAAAATGCTTGCATCAAATTCCTGTCGAAAACACATTAGCAAGTGGTATCTTTTAATCGAAACGATTTCCTCAAAGACCACTGCAAGCAGACACAGCCAAGAGCGATCTCTTGAAATTTTCTCTTGAAATTTAAAATTTCACAACAAAAAACCTTCATAACGAAATTTAAGGGATTGCATTTGGTATTCTTTCGCTCCTAATGTAAAAATACTTTGAAACTATTAGTTACAAAATTATCAAAGGAAAAAAATTCTTATTAAGTCGAGAAAGTACAAAACTAATTTTCTTGCACTATCAGATTCTATTGGTGTCATAACTCATCCAGTTTGAGAGAGATAATTTCCAAACCAAACCCAGTGATGATCAAGTTTAATTCATCCCTAAATAAAACAAATAAAACAAAACCTGCTCAAAAAATGTCCGATATTTTGGAATTTTACAGTGTGTTCGAAATAAAAAGTTAGGTAAAATCCTCAAAATAAGATGCATTTTATCTGTTCAATCTAAGGATATTTATGATTAAGGTTATTATGATTCTTGTAGTGTCATCTGCGAAATTAAGTCCCAATGTAAATTTGAAAAGGCCTTATCCGTGAAATATTTTTGAAAAAAACTCGAAGAAAATGTAAACTGAAAATGTAAAATAAATCACTTTTTAAATGTTTACTGGTATCAAAGAAGCGCTAACAATGTGCATTTCAACAACCAACATGCATGATTTGGCAGTTAAAGGCACAAAATCGTGAAAATACTCTCTCCCGATAGTGCCATCCGCGAAATTAGGTCTCCACAAAATCTTGAAATTTCGCGGATGAGCTCAACATTAAAGTATTTCAACTCTGTTCCGCTTTCTTTTGTGTATCTTGGGTTCTTGATAACTTGGTTGATATTTATTCTTCCAGCTGTGACGAAAATTCACACTCAGTGACTTCTTACGAGAGGAGGGGTGATTAAGGTCACCCTATAACCTATCATTATCTTCTCATTAAATAGACCTTTCATAAATTACGTCAGAAGCAATTCTTACCTTGTTTTCAAAATATTGCTATGGTAATTGATTACGAGGGAAGTTCATAAGAATTTTCCTCGGTTTTATAAAATATCGCTTTAATGACTCAAATAATTTAGTTTTCTAGGTAATCGTTTCAAAACGAAGCAGTCGTTAAAGTAATATTCATGATATTCATGACGTAATCTTTTCTACGGAAAGACCCCAGTTTTTGCAAGTATTGGCAAATTTTATACAACTTTTGTCTAGTTTAAATTTGCCACTACTAGCTAAAACCGGGGTATTTCCGTAGAAAACATTACGTCATGAATATCATGAATATGAAAGCTTATCTTAATTTTTTCATGACAACTCACTCGGTCTGCCACGTTTCTAGATTGCTGACATCAGCAACATCAGTGAACAATTCTTTGACTAATTTCAAATTTCGAGCATCCCATAACTTGATCTTTTGATCCACACTTGTTGATATCACGTCATTGCCAGCGTTCGAAAATTTCACTCCTTTAAAAAAAGAAAATCTTGAAAATGTAAAATTTCAAATAGACCTTATCAGAGTTTTTGATTTTTCTAAAAAAGTGATGCATTGTGGGATTGTTTCGGAGTATTACAATAGAATTCTCTCGAGGAATTTCTAAGAGATTTCTATTGTAATATACACTTGCATTACTGTGTAATACACAGACTCTTATACAGGCTAGAGTTTATTCATTGTTATTATGGGAAAATTGAGTCAAAAAGCATGTAAGTTCCCACATCCCTTAAAAATGTGCTGAGCTTGCGAAAACATTACAGTGTTTTAACATAATTAAAAAATATGGTCTACATTTTTAATGGAGTACGAAAATATTTTGCATTGCTTTTACATACTTAGCAAACACCCGGGAGGGGAGGTACTACTCTTGCCGGCCGACGGGTGTGCTCCGCTGAGGTTCGAAAAATGGACCCTACGTGGGACTCGTTTTCTTAAAAATTTTGCCGAAATTTGCGAGAAAAGTGACCCTGAATGGGACTGAAATTTTTCACCAAATTTTTCAAAAAAGGCACCCTACGTGGGACTGATTTTTCTATTTTGGTGTTTTTGCGACCCTACCTGGGACTGGTGGAGGTTAAAAAAAAGTACCCTGACCAGCGGCACATCCCCGTAATCTGTTTTGCCCTAGTACCCCCCCCCCCCCCCCAGGGAGCAAACAACTTCATAAATGGGTGAAGAAATTCAAATAAATTCAAAGAATTTCTGTCCGATTACTATCTTCTTTAAGGAGATTGAATGGCAGAGCAGGCGAATGTATTTTGTCCTTATTGAGACTGCGTATTGCACCCTGGGGCAGATTGATTTGTCCAGTATGTCACGCCACATAAAACTAATTGTGGCGCAGACTAAAAGAAAAATTAGACAGCTAGATAGATGTATAGACTAACTTTAATACTTGGGAAACTGACTTCGATAATGAAGGCTTCGATAAAAATGATAAAAATGTTTTTGTTTAAAGTTAATTCTACACACATTAAGTAGCGTTTGATTTAATTGCTACACATGTATAAGAACATAAGGTTTCGATGTCCAAAATGATAAAGAACAAGTTAGGAACATTTTAAGGCTTTGCGGACTCTAAAACACCTGATTTCTTAGGAAAATGAACAAAAATGTTTAAAAAATGGCGAAAATAAGAACAAAGTTAAGAAAGAACGAGTTAAGAAAGAACATTCGAAGGTATGTTCTTATAAAAAAAACGTGTAGTCTATTTAGCTGTCTAATGATAGTAATTGACTTTCATTGTATAAAAAATAATCTACTGTTTGTCCGTCCTCTAAAGGAAAGAGCAAGTTTGTTGTGACACTTTCATCATTGTCAGTTGGGACATTCATACTTTCTCGCTGTACAAAAAATGGAAAATATTCAAGTAATAACCATTCCAGTATGGCTATTACTTTTAACTGCAAACAACAGATTAGTTTTTTCACAATCAATATTGTGTGTGGAGAGAAAAAATATCACCGTCATTCCTCACATTGATATTTACCAGCAATGGAAAGGAGTCGACTGGATAGAAGAATCTATTAAACATCAAAGCATGCAGCTAAGGTACTTAGTAAAAGCTTTACTGGAAACATCTTGTTTTGAAGTATGGTTTTATTCACCCATTCAAGACCGCTGTATTCTACAAACTGAAGACAACTATGTTCGATTTCTGGAGACAGAATGGTTGGCAATGACAAGCACAGACGATAACGACATTTTGAATCTTCTGTCAAATATTCCTCGGAGTAACGATGAAATAGAGCAAACCTTACTGTTTTTCAGTTATTATATTTACCCTGAGAAAGAAATAACACATAAATCGATAATCGCAGACAAACTGAAAGTGACACAAGACAAATATAATATCATTTTGTTATGCCAAAAAGGTAACTCTGTTTTCTGCACCCAAAGTGGAAACTGGTTAGCAAGACAAAAGATAATAAACATTACCTTTAACACGCTATCTTTCAATCCACATCTTCATTCTATTCTATTGGACCTCATAAACAATCCATCTTACGATTGGCTTCAGAAATATACGAGAAACCAGTACCATTGTCACGTGTCAAACTCAAAGGAGGTTAATATCTTTGTATGGTCAATCAATTTCTTAAGACAAAACCAAACTGCTGGCCAGAAAAATGTTGATATGGCTTTTTCAATAGGAATACTACAGAAACAATTTAATTCTTCTGTCACATTCTACCGCGTATTAGTGGTTGGCGATTGGTCAAGCAAGCCATACTGGGGTCCATACAGTTTAAAATCTTTGGAAAAAGAACCAAGACTTGTACGGAAGGAAGATCAAAAATCAACAAGCGAAGTTATCAAAGCCATGGATATAAGAGGTATTAAGTTACACATAATCTTTTATAACAAAAGCGTAAAACCAGATTTGGGCGCTCTTCCTTTTACATTGGACAATGCAATTATTATTGTTGTAGATGATCACATCGCTGAGTCTCCAGTAATAAACAAAGATGGTACTTTCGTTGTTTCGCCAGAAGATTTTATGAATCCTTTATTTATTAGAATGCTGTCCAAGAAAATGAACTCAATCATATGTGGAAAGTAATTTACGATAAGGAGTGTTAACCCAGCTGGCACGCAACGTTTTTTCAACGTTTATCTAATGTTCGTAACGTCCATATCCATATAACGTTAGATGAACGTTGAAACAACGTTGCGTGCCAGCTGGGAAAATCTTTCTCAAAAATGTGGAAACTTTTTTTTTTTGAGAATTTCTCAACATGGATATGAAGAAGAAAAATGAAGATGAAAACAATGAAGATCTTTTCTACTGTTTCAAAAATCATGACATAAAATTGTTTAGAATATTTCAACCTTGCTGATTTCAAATTTGTACTCAGATCTTTCGTACCTTTAGGTAAAAAGTTACAGCACTCTGAAGTTGGCCTTAAGGCCAAAAATGACCAAAATCAGAAAAATGACCAGCTTCAGTGTTTCAAATTCTTATCTGAGAAAGATAAAAAAAATTGAACACTTTAAAAACCGCAAGGTTCAAATATTCTAAGCAATAACTATGTCATGATTTTTGAAACAGAAGAAAAATCTTTATTTTCATCATAAATTTTCTTCTTCAAATTTCTATTTTATGAAAATCTTCAATGACAATGTATTAAATAATTTTTTACAACTTTTTTCGGAATTATCTTTTTCTTTTTTTGTTTTATTTTTTTGCTTAGAGAGCATTAAGAGAAAATTTCTACGATGGCCCCGAGGTTTCTCCACTTCTAGAAAAAGACAATTCAAGAAGAGAAGTAAAAAATGAAGAAGGGAAGTAAAAATTTTAAGAAGAGAAGTAATTTTTTTGTATTACTTCACTGAAAATTTTACTTTTCTTCTTGATTTTTTTACTTCTCTTTCAAGCTTTGAAAAATGAAGAAGAGAAGTAAAAAATGACAAAAATATCACGTGGTTTTGATTACAACCCCTGACGTAGAAAGTTTATTGTTATTACAGAGAGACCCCTTACCAGACTCCAGAGGATGTTTGTAATGGCAATTATGTTGATTAGTGTGATTAAACGTTTAAAGCTATCCCTTAAGCAAAAGTTATAAAGCTTTTCATAAATTATAAAAACACTTTGGGAGAGTACTTATATTTATATAATCTTTGTTGTAGGATCACGTGTTTTAGACGTTGTCTTGTGCTTTAAACAATTTAAAAAGGGTTAAAACCATTTTGGCAGCTCGCCAATGTAGAAATTTAATCACAATTTCAATACTTAAAGACATTTTACTTCCCTTTTTAAAATTTTTACTTCCCTTCTCGAAATATTTACTTCCCTTCTTTAAATTTTTACTTCTCTTCTTGAAACTTTCAGAACTTTTTTTAGAAGTGGAGAAACCTCGGGGCCATCGTAAATTTCTTATGTCAAGTTGTTTGATGGTTGTTGATCGGAGTCTGTCATGGGGGAAGTCTTAGTCAATACAGAGCATGCATCGGGTTTTTCAATATTTTACGTCTGAAATATCATAAGCTTAATCCCTCCTGTAGTTTTTTTATCTTACAAAATTTCCTTTTTACACTCATATTTTTATGCCTTATTTTAAATCCGGAGATATTGAGGTTAACCCTGGGCCGGAGAGGGAGACCACGCTAAGCATTTATCATTGGAATCTGAATAGCGTTTGGGTTGAAGATTCTATGGGAGATTTTATTAAGATTAAACAACTTTCTGCATTTCTGAACATTCATAAATTCGACATTGTCTGCTTTTATATACCTGTAGGCAAAAACAGCCATTGAATAATTCCTGATATACCATGGCTATTATACCACGGTAGAATTTTTTTTTCAAATTTTGCATTCAAAGTTTGATTTTTTGTCGTTTTTGTTGTTATATCAAAGAAATTCATTAAAATAAATCTATTGTCAATTTCATGAACACATTTTATGACTCAAAGTCATTAAAAAATTAAAAAATAAAACATTCGAACGTTCGATTATATGGGAGTGTTTTATGTGAAACGCTTAACGATTGACATATATAATGTTTCGTTTTTGCCTCTAGGTATATAATAAAACATATATTCAATAGGTTTTCGTTGGTTATTGGATTTATTAACCCTCGGTGATGTATATTCAACTCGGCTTCGCCTCGTTGAATATTACATCACCTCGGGTTAATAAATCTCAATAACCAACTTTTACCCATTGAATATCTGCTTATTAACTTTGAAACGCTATCTTTCAATCCACATCTTCATTCTATTCTATTGGACCTTATAAATAATCCGTCTTACGATTGGTTTCAGAAATATACGAGAAACCAGTACCATTGTCACGTGTCAAACTCAAAGGAGGTTAATATCTTTGTTTGGTCAATCACTTTCTTCAGACAAAACCAAACTGCTGGCCAGAAAAATGTTGATTCTGGTTTTTCAATAGGAATACTACAGAAACAATTTAATTCTTCTGTCACATTCTACCGCGTATTAGTGGTTGGCGATTGGTCAAGTAAGCCATACTGGGGTCCATACAGTTTAAAATCTTTGGAAAAAGAACCAAGACTTGTATGGAAGGAAGATCAAAAATCAACAAGCGAAGTTATCAAAGCCATTGGGAAAATAAGAGGTGCTAAGTTACACATGATTTTTTATAACAAAAGCATAAAACCAGATTTGGGCGCTCTTCCTTTTACATTGGACAATGCAATTATTATTGTTGTAGATGATCACATCGCTGAGTCTCCAGTAATAAACAAAGATGGTACTTTCGTTGTTTGGCCAGAAGATTTAATGAATCCTTTATTTATTAGAATGCTGTCCAAGAAAATGAACTCAATCATATGTGGAAAGTAATTTGCGATAAGGAGTGTTAACCCAGCTGGCACACAACGTTTTTTCAACGTTTATCTAATGTTCATAACGTCCATATCCATATAACGTTAGATGAACGTTGAAACAACGTTGCGTGCCAGGCTGGGAAAATTTTTCTCAAAAATGTGGAAACTTTTTTTTTTTGAGAATTTCTCAACATGGATCAATCCAATTTCAAAAAACTAAACACCACTGGATAGCCATTTCCAAGGAAAATAATCTAAAGGATAAAAGAATTTTTGAAACAATGAAAAATATGAAGAAGAAAAATGAAGATGAAAACAATGAAGATCTTTTCTACTGTTTCAAAAATCATGACATAAAATTGTTTAGAATATTTCAACCTTGCTGATTTCAAATTTGTACTCAGATCTTTCGTACCTTTAGGTAAAAAGTTACAGCACTCTGAAGTTGGCCTTAAGGCCAAAAATGACCAAAATCAGAAAAAATGACCTGCTCCGCAGTGTTTCTACTTCTTATCTGAGAAAGATACAAAAAATTTGAACACAGATTTGAAATCAGCAAGGTTCAAATATTCTAAGCAATAACATTTTTGAATTTTTGAAACAGAAGAATTTTTTATCGTAAATTTTCTTCTTCAAATTTCTATTTTATGAAAATCTTCAATGACAATGTATTAAATAATTCTTCTCAAGAATATCTTTCCAACGGTGTATAACTTTCTAACATAGCATGAATGGGCGCCGAGAAAATGTCAAAAAACTAAAGTGTCCACATACTTTTGAGACAGACTTTAAAACGTTAGTGTTCTGTACAAAAGTTGTTCGTGTCCAAATTTCAGATGAGTTTACAAAGTGCAATATCTTAAAGCCCTTCAAACGCAATCAATTCTTTTTCTTTTTTTTTTGCTAAAAGTTTTTAGGGGCATCTGAAGTCCTCCCCCCTTCCACACAAAATCTCATGATCTAATAGATCTTTTCATAAATTACGTCACGAACATCACTTGCCTCGTTTATTGTCATGGTGATTTACTCCCAGCGGGTTTTATTAAAACTACTTTATATTCATAAAAGAATCATTTAATGTCTCAAGGGTCACAATCACCATGGTAATTGTTTGAATACGAGGCAAGTGATGTTTGAGACGTAATTTATGAAAAGGTCTATAGTAGTGTTGAATTGAACCTTTCCAATCCAATTAAATAAAATAATCAATAAAATTGACAGGTGTCCGAAAAAAGTGGTCACGTGGTTATTCGATACTTTACAAAACGGTTACATTGAAACTCCGGAACTCCTACAAGTCCATGCAACTCGGCATTTTGACCGGTTATGGGTGTTAACATTATATCAACGATTTGGATCGAGTTTTTCATCCTCAGTCCCAAGAATTGCGAAATGGCCTTTTTTTAAACCAGGCTGTAAAATACACGAATACGCGTTTTTTTTATAAGAACAAACTATATAAGAGCATGAGATTTTGCTGGCCAAAATGTTAAGACAAAAATACTCAAAAAATGGCAAAAATAAGAACATGTTAAGAACATTTTTAGGCTTGAAACTTAAAAAAGTTAAGAACATCCGAAGGCTTCAAAATTTTTGGATGTTCTTATAAAAGAAAACGTTTATGGCTGGCGACAAAACTCTCACCGCACAACCATAAATTTTTTGTTGAAAGATACCCTACAAATTTTTTCTTGAAAATTCATCACCAGTCCTCTTAAAGGTTTTGTTTTTAAATAAGAGTGATATCGTTTGCTTATCATCAATTTTGATTCACAAGCCTTTTCACATTGGATTGACACGGATGAGGAGCAAGATTGGTCAGAAAGAGAGGAAAAGAAAACATTTTCTGCTTATATCAGCATAATATAACAATAGAAAGACACTGTCCTGATATGATATGTGTCTGATATGAAACGGGAACAATAAAACTTTTTAAGGGCGACTGCACCCTTAAGTGTTGATATGTGCACACTAAGGAGGAGATGTTTAAAGGTAAAGCAGCGATGGGAAAAATGTACAATTTTTTCTGAAATTCATAAAGTCATAAAATCACCTGTTATTGAAGAAACATGCGCAGTTTTGGTTTCTACCATTTTTAATGACGTCATCTTTAAATCACGTGACAGGTCAACTTGAATGTTGGTGATGGAAAGAGCATTATCATCTCCACCCGTAGCAACAATCAGTGAGGTGATTTCTGAAAATAAAATAAAATAGAACATGAGACCTTTTTGTTGTATTTTTTGTTTTCGATCACCATCATCAGCAGTATCTTTTATCAAATTTACCTAGGGTTATAGCACGTCCTGAACAATAATCTGCCAATACCCGGTTTAAATTGACCCCGCCCAAATAGAAACTTAGTCACTTAAACCCCGCATTTATTTTCCTCAATCCCATCTTTCAAAGTATTTGAATGGAATGAAGATATACTCGTAAAATGCACGAAATATAATAATAAACCTACCTTTCCGAAAATTTGCCATTATTTTTAGCTTTTGATATTTTGATAAAAAACAATCATTAGAGAGAATAGATAATATGAGAATCCAGACCCTTTTACCCGTCGAGCATCTTCCGACTTTTTTTACTAAGGGAAGTATGTTGAGGGGGGAGGGGTTCGACGCCCCCTTAATATCTCAAGACTGACTTGAGGTTTGAATAGAGATAGATATGGATAATTAGACATGATTTGCAAAAATTTGAACACTGGAACTACTGGAGCTCGCTCGTCTGATTTTACTGAAAATATGGCTGCCATCTAGCATTATCTGACACTTTAAAAAAAAAACCAGCAGCAAAAAATTAATCATGCGCCCGAAAAATAATGTCGCGCAGTGTTACATTACAGAATTCGATCCAAAAATAAAGTTAGCCTCTCCTCTCCACCCCCCCCCCCCTCCAAGATGCTCGAAGGGTTAAAGAACTCACATATGGAACCCTCAATTTTGCCTCAATTGTAGTAACTGACAATTGAAGAAAAGTTACCTTTATTAGCATGACTGTTGACGACAACATCGATTGAATTGATACCAGACTGGTGAATCTTATGATTGAAGCACAACAATGCTTCACCAGAAACGATGTCGGTATTCAATAACACTGCTTCTTCCAGCTCGTGGAATTTGAATCGGTTTTTATTGACGTGGTTTGAAGTCACCTGCAAAAAAATGCATCAAGAAGGGAAGCATGATTACAAAAACAGAAATAATTTTTTTGGATAAACAGATCCAATTTTACATGTTCTCATAAATTTTAATAAGGGCTAATAATAGCAATAGTCCCTTCTTTTTTCATCCTAATTTTCTGAAGAATCTTTCCCAAACGTTACAAATTTCATCTTTAAAACATTAAGATGAATAAGAATATTTTTTTGAAACATAATAATTCATCATGTCGTCCGCATGAACGACAATCGTCAGCAAATTTGATTATACGCCATGAAAAGCAGGTTTTTTTATCGTTTGGGTCGTTGACTGAGAGAATTATGTGTCGACCGGTCATTCAAAGAAATAATGAAGTTGAGAGATATTAAGACTGTGTTCATACGTGACGGTTCCGTTTCATGGTCTAAAAGAAAGATCACAGACGGAAATGGCACGTGCTAAGGAGGAAAAGTAAATCATTATCGGGTTAGGGTTTTTTTTTGATTGAAAGGAAGTTTACCCTTCTTACCTGTTTTATTTTAAACCAGTCCTCATTACTCCAGCTACAAAAAATAACGGCAATATAGGCAAATGTAAAGTAAGTAAGTCTGAGTCAGAGGCGACCCGCAGGCTTCACTTTCGATAGCTATCTGCCTGAAGGCCTGAAGGTAGGGGAGTGCGTCACTCTTTCTCCCTGGATTGCTTTGATCCTTCTCTTAATTTCTAAGCATCAATTAGAGAGGCATCAAGTACATTTTAGGAATCTTTGGTATGACCCAGCTGGGGGTTGAACCCACAACCTTGCGCACCGTAGCCGAATGCTCTACCACTGCACTACGGTCGCTTGAAAAGGCTAACGTAAAAGGGCCCAATAAATTAGAAGAAAAAGCCCACCTTTTCTCCGAGTACGGTAATTTCATTTTGATTTTCTTGATTTCGATCAATTAACTTCTGTCTGTAGGTTTCAAAAATCTTTTCCAAATTCCACATGGAAAGATGGCCGTCAGTTGATGTTGCCATGACGATGTGGTCACGTGACACATGGAGCCATTTGACAGTTTGGAAACAATGCTTTTTGTCACCGAGAAGCGAGATCATTTCTATACCATGTCCATCAAAAAGATATATCCTAAAATTGACAAATTTAACAACATCTTCAGTGGAACTGTGACAGTTTGGTAAAAAAATTAATACGCATAGTCTGGACCATAGATTTATAAAGCCCGAAAGGCTAGATGTCGAGCTTTAAGCCATCGCAGGCAAAAAAAGTGAATACCGGAAAAAATATTGTTGCTATTGTTTTTGAAAACTTGAAAAACTTATGATTGGTCAATCGCTGAAATCCTATTGTAATGTCACGTGACTTAGGTAGGATTTCCTACTTAACCACGGCACACTTTTCAGCAAAAGCTTTACATTTAGCCCTTCGGACTTTAAAATTCTATGGTCTGGACCGAGCTCAGTTTTGGCGCTAGAACTCTCCATCACCGGATAGTAATCCTACATAAGAGATTCGCTTCTAGCCCTTCGTTCGGGCTTCTACTTCATTGGTCAAACCTAAAAAAAACTTGTTTAGCATATAAATTTTGTCTGAATCGTCGGATCCCCCATCGAACGAACTATTTCAGGGAAGCGCGATTTGTGTCAAAACGCTAAACCAATAAAGAGTAATAAAAGAAATATTCCACACCTACCTGACAGCGCCATCTGAGCATGCACATGCGCAGACGAAAGTTCCTTCGGACACATTTTCATTTACGTTATCAAGTAAAGGCCAAACATCACAACTCATATAACGCATGTCGTCAATGAATTCACCCGTTCTCAACTTCAACTGTTTCGGGTTCATTTCGGGATTGAAAATTTCTGTTGCTAGGCAACAAGACAAGTCTGTTTTATTTTTGTTGAAAGGCGGTAAAATGGTAGAGGGAGTAAGGGAAGCTTCATGGTCACCATTTGTAAAGCATGTTTTCAAAATGGTAGACCGACTGATGAAGGACGGGCAATCGAGGTACCATTTTTTCAAGGATGTTCTAGATCCGCACGAAATAAGGTTCCCAGATAATCGAGATGAGTTTTGTGAGGATGGCATAAAGGTTATGTCTTTAACGCCTCCAATATGCCCGACTGCGGTGTGTATAAGCTCCGTCGTGTTTGTATTTTCCTTATCTATAATAAGAAAGTTAACTATTAATTTGATACTCACTACGATAAATCTCAGGATCTTTGAATACTGGGTAAAGTCAAAATTTTCCTTTCTTTCCCATGAACACTTGGGGTTTGGTTACGAAAGGCTAAAAGAAGTGGAGATATATTATGTCACCGGATAACTAAAGTATCTAACTTAAGCAAAAAAAATCTTGAAAAATGATCCAACGTGGGATCAATTTTTTAAAACATTAGCAGTACAGCCGAGTGATTCACCACCGGTTTATAATAAGGACGATTGAGAGGAACATAATAAAATTCATACAGATAACGAAATTGATAGTTGTATCTTCACTTCCAGTTGCCATTAACCATTCTCTTCCTTCCGATACTGAGAAAAAAAGAAATAGAGAGGTCCAAACGAAACGTTATGCTGCAAGAAGAGGTCTTATTTCTCAAGGAATAAGTAAGTCTGCGACCGTAGTCGGAGGCGACCCGAAGACTCCTCTTTCCATAGCTATCTACCCGAAGGTAGAGGAGGGCACCACCATGGCTCCGCACCCCCACTTATTTGGGGGGAGGTGTAAATCTAAAGTCGGCCTAAAAGTGGGTGGGAGCTGTCTCATTTTCTAAACTCAGGGGGGGGCTAAAAAGTGGGGGGACCTGAAGGGCTGCACTAAAGTTCTTGGGGCACATTTCAGAGGGCAATTAAGAACTAAAGGGTGCATAAATTTTCTCAATCAGAACCTTATCTTATATGTTATTAAAAATATATATCATTTTTTTCTTTAGTTTCCTTTAAGAAATGTTTAAAAACATATAACATATTGAAATCGAAATAATTTGGTGCAGAAATATTTTTCTTTGCTGGGACCTGAACCTTGAAAGTGCTTTTTGCAGGGACCTGAACCTTTAGATTTCAACTGGGACCTGAACCTTACTGAAAAGTGGGGGGACCTAAAACTTAGGGGGAACCTAAATTTGTTTGGGGGGAGCTAGAACCCCATTCGGAGCCATGCACTCTTTCTCCCTGGATTGCTCCACTTACCCTTAAACCTTCTCTTAATTACTGAGCATCAAGCAGAGAGGCATCAAGTGCCATTTTGGAAATCTTTGCTATGGCCCGGCTGGGGGTTGAACCCACAACCTTGCGCACCGTAGCCGGATGCTCTACCACTGTACTACAGTCGCTTGACTGGTCTTGACCAGTCTCAAGGACTGGTTCTAATAGCAGCACTGAAGATCATCCATATGTTTTAACGAAGAAGAACGGTCATCTGTGTGGAGTAGGAATACCAAGAACATAATACCCAAAGTCAAACTGAGCACTGAACACACTAAAAATAACGATCAGAATTCTTACTTGAATCACTCAAAGACTGAAACTAGGATTTTCAATCAGAAATAAAGTTTACATACTATAACGATAGCCCAAGAGTTTGGCACACACCACTTCTTTGCCATGCAAGCCTTCCTGGAAAGTGAATGTTTTAGTACAAGATGAACGCCAAAACGATTAGAATGCGAAGTCGATAAAAAAACATGAAAGATGAAACAAATTTATCATTGACCCTTTGGAATTAAGCCTTCTTAGATAGCTCCAACGTCGAATTTCCTTTAATCAGATTTGAACTTTTCAGTTGCTTGAAGAAATCGTGTTTCAACGTAGTACGGGTATTTCACTACTAGTAGAAGAAACCTGGAAATTGTAGTCCTCTGTCATCTTATTCGTGTTATCATATAAAGTTGACGCTCTCTAATTCGACGTTCTACCGGGTGCGCCACAAAAAAGTTTCTCTCTTTGAGACTAATTTTCTCGAAATCTAAAATTTTTAGAAGAACCACTTCTATATCATTGGAAAGAAGAAAGATAGACTTGAATTTTGATGGGTCATTTATTAAATTCGATTCATCAGATCAAAAGTTATGCTCAATTGAATAAAAAATTTACTTTCAGAAAGTGCTCAAAAACGGTAAAAATCGACCTATCAAATTTTAACTTTAAATTTGGCAATTGCATTAGCCTTTACATGATTAAGAGCATTTTTCAGTAACAAAACACATAAATTTTGAAACTGAAGGGTCGAAAGGGTTTAAAATCTTCATCAAAATCAATTTAATTTAGTTTTACCGAAATTCTCCTCAGAATTTTGGTTCTAGACTGAATAAAGTCTATGTAAGGCTGGATCTACCTCGAAACCCATATTTGATGTCTTTTTATGAATTTTACCAGATTATTTTGCCTTTTTCGACAGATTTTCTTCCTTTCATTGAAATTCAACCTTCCTTTAAATAAGAAAAGGTCATTTAGACAGCTAATTATCATTATTAATGACTGTAACGAAAATACTGATATATCATGAAATCATGCTTATGTTTAATTTGATAGGTCGATTTTTAACGTTTTTGAGCACTTTCCGAAAGTAACTTTTTTATTCAATTGAGCATAACTTTTGATCTAATGAATCAAGTTCAATAAATGACCCATCAAAATTTAAGTTTATCTTTCTTCTTTCCAATGAAATAGGAATGGTTCTTTTAAAACTTTTAGATTTCGAGAAAATTAGTTGTAAAGAGAGAAACTTTTTTGTGGCGCACCCGGTACTATTCAATACGTTCCATTACTCGATAATATTGAAAGGTACCGTCACCGACGTTCTACCATTCGATACACTTCCTTATTCGATGAAAATCCGAGTCCCCTTGAAGATCGAATTAGAGAGCGTCAACTATATGTAATCAAAAATAAATTTGAAATACCTTGAAAACACATGATTGCTCTTCCTCGTTCCATTGGCAAGACGCGATGTTGACAACTGGTCCTTTCAAGTATGCCAATTGCAATGTCTTGGTGTCCTGGAAAGAGAAAAATAGTACAATCGTTGCCAATATATTATGGCACATTTCCGGTGGTCAAATTTAGATAAATTTCGATAACCTCCCCCTCCGCAAATTTTTTCCCGTCAGCAGACGCAGACCTGATTTAGCGGCCGAAGATCTGAATTAACGGTCGAAAGCCTGAATTAACGGCCAAAGACCTGAATCAACGGCCGAAGACCTGATTTAACAGCCGAAGACTTGATTTAGCAAGTCACCAGCCGAATACCTGATAGATACGTTAGAGTCAGTTAAACTAACTTGAACTTCCCATTGAAACATCATATAAAAATCTTGATTGAATTTATAAAAAAGATTTATAACAAATTTCCACAATTCATTTTCCCAGGCCTTCGGCCGTTAAAAAAGGTACTCGACCGCTGCATCAAGTCTTCGGCCTCTAAATCAGATCTGCGACCACTAATTCAGGTCTGCATCCGCTGATGGAAAAAGAAATCTGCTCCCCCTCCCCTCCGAACAATATTGGTGGGAAAGAAATATTGCTTGGCCGGTCCTTAGCTCGCCCCGACAACATTGTTTGGGGGGAGGGGGAATAAGTTTTGTCAATGATTGTAGCCTGATTGATCATCACGACGTGTAAAGCCATTTTAAAATACATTGAAAGAGTCTGGAGTTTCATTTGCATTATGTTCAAAGCCTGTAAATGATCAGTACCCTTTTATTTAGCAGTGAATGTGAATATAAAAGGTGGTTGGTGCTTCAAATACTGCCGAACCAATCTTCTAAAAAACGAAATCAAAACATCGAAATCAAGTAAATCGTCACCTGATTAGGGAAGGAGACATCCCAAGAACGATAACCACCACCACATTGAATTTTCAACAAAATCTCTTTCTTCTCGTAACTCCATAATCCGAAATATGATTGCTATGAAAAAAAAAATCATCAAATTGTTAACTTTCTCGATACAAAAAGTGAAAACAGAGAAAAAAGGCTTCCAAAATTTTGAATGTTCTTATAAAAAAACGTGTACCCCTAAGTTGATTCCACCGTTTTTCTAATTTCATTACAGATCACCTATTTTGCCAGCACCATATGCAGTGCTCTAAATGAGATATGGCGAAATCCCCCACCATATTTAAAAGTTTTTCGGTTCCACCCTCTTTTTTGCTCCCCCCCAGTTATTTGACAATTTTGCGGTTCCCCCATATGGTTAACATAGAAATACCTTAAATCAAGCTTAATATTTTGGAAAGCTTGAAAATATAGCCGTGAAACTGCTTGAAAATGAAGTTGTATTAAAAATTTGGTTTTGTTCAAGTAAGATGATTTTATTTGAGATCGGTGAAGTTCCCCAATGAAAATTTCTGCTCTACGGGCCCCATTAAATAAAGGCCTTCTATATGACGAGGATCAAACAAAGATGGTATTACGCCATATTTGTATCGGGCTACGTCATTGCTTTGAGAAAGTCATAGTCCACCGGTATGCTATTTAAATTGATTCTTTTCTGGCTGAAAAATTTTTCCGATTCTGAAGGGTAGATCTATACTTTCTTTTCGTTAGAGGATGATCAAGCACGCTTTACACGTTTTTTTTTATTAGAACAATCTATTTAAGAACATTTAAGGCTTTGATGGCTAAAGCATTAAGAGCAAGCTACGAGATTAATCTTTTAAGGCTTCACGGACTTCACGAAAATGTGTATATTCAAATTAATGGCTCACAAGACAATGAGAGTGAACATTTTCTCTTTTTTGAATTAATAAATCTCTCGAACACTGATTGAACTTTTGCTTATTTAGTCTCTCTATATCAAGTTGACAGAACCTATAGCCAAAAGACTGGCCATCTCTCGAAAAACTGTAATTAATAAATCTTCATTTTGATTTTAATTCAATTATTCAATGTAGTCAATTTTTTAGTGACTTGAAACCCGACAACATTTTACGGGGTGACGACGGTTATGTCAAAATCACTGGTAAGAAAGTCTTTCTAACAGCATTATTAAAATTATTAATTTTGGGCATACTACAAAATCACGTGCATCCGAGGGGGGGGGGGTACTAGGGCAAGATGGGTTACGGGGATGCTCCACTGGTCAGGGTACCTTTTTTAAACTGCACGAGTCCCAGGTAGGGTCGCAAAAACACCAAAATAGAAAAATCAGTCCCTCGTAGGGTGCCTATTTTTGGAAAATTTGGGGAAAAAGTAGAAAATTTGAGAAAATTTTGGAATTTCAGTCCCATTCAGGGTCACTTTTTTCGCTAATTTCGAGTCCCACGTAGGGTCGAATTTTCGAACCTCAGCGGAGCACCCCCGTCGGTCGACAAGGGTAGTACCTCCCCGGGCGTGCATCGCTGCATCAAAGTACTAATACAATTGGGTGCTTAATAAGTACCCCACTAATCATTTTTCAACCAGGATTCATAGGAGTGTTTACCCCCGGAAGTACTTTTGTCCTAAAAAATATGTATTGAGGAGTTATTCTTTTTTAAATAGCTAAATTTCGTAGCGTAATATTTCTACACAATTCAGGCATTAAGAAATATTTTCTGAGAGTACTTTTTCCTGTGACACTGGGACATATTGAATTTTTCGTGTTTCAGATTTTCGACTGGCATGTCAAATAGAAAAAGGAGAAATGATTTCCGAATTCTGGGGGACACCCATGTACAACGTCAGAACGTCAAATACAAAACTGAACGGTTGTCGTCTGAAAAATGCACAAAGATGGCGGAAAAAATTCAAGAAAATAATCAAAAATCACCATCAATAAACGACTTTTGCAGCCCGTCAAAGTGCATCATAAATGAAGAAAACGCACTAAAAGATACCCTACAATGCAGGAAGTGCCACCGTTTAGTCCATTATCTTTGTACAGAACTGCCACTTTACCAGATCCAGATATGCTTGTCATACAAATCAAGAAGTTTCCAGTGTCAAAACTGTACCAAAACCGCACCACAGGTAATGGAAAGGTATAATTCAAATGAAACATCAAAAATTGAAGGATTCAAAACGAAATCAAAGCCTGTGAGAATATAATGAAAAGGCAGGACGAAGAAATAAACCATTTGAAAGCACAAGACGTCAATGTTATGGTCAACGAAATGAAAGAAACTATCGACACCAGAATAACCACGCTTGAAAAGAAGATTGAAAGCATCATCGAAAAGAAAGAAGAGAAAAGACCACCAATGAGCTACTCTAAAATCACATCCAAACACATCGAGAAAAACATTGGAGATGCGATTCGAAAAGAAAAGCAGGAGGAGCAGCTGATTCGATCTACAGCACGCAACCTAATTTTTCATGGGATTGATGAATCGACAGATGAAACTGAAGAAGAAACAAAAATCGAGGACGAAGAATTTATCCATGACAAAATTATTGGTCAGCGGCTCCATCTGAGGAATATAAAGATTACCGAGACGCAGCGGATCGGGAAATTTACGAAAGAAAGAGAAGATAAAGCGAGATACCGACCAATTAAAGTCACATTTACGAGCGAAGAGGACAAGAACACAGTGTTGCAAGCAATAACAAAAGAAAAAGGCTTTCCTTTATACCGAATGACAGGATTTGACCAAAAATGAAAGACAGATAATTAAAGAATGGTGTAAGGAAGCCGAAAAAATGAATGCTAAAATCAAGGAAGACAACACAAAATGGAAAGTCCGGGGGAGCCCGCGAAAAAAACTCTATTTCAAAAAGATCATTGTAATTTGGTCAAATCTGGTCAAATTTGTCCCAATAAGGATTGAAAAATTCATTTTTATACTCCTTTTTAGTCCCGCTAAGGGTCAGAGGGTCATAAATCGGGCGACACCCCGAACGCTCGCAACCCTAGTACCCCCTGCTACTTCATCAAAGAATAAGTTTGTACCCCCCCCCCCAACAAAAAAAAAAACCAGTATTATTATTTTTAAATGTAATTACTGCTGCTTTAGCAGGGGGTCAGAGGGGCCTGCAAAATCGTTAAAAAATCTAATTTGGCAAGAGCTGATAAATATTTTGGGAATTGCCATCGTACATCAGTACATCAGATTTAGGGGTTAACTTTAAAATTAAGAAAAAAGTATTTTGGCGACAACTTATTTTTACCAAGAACTAATTTTAGCAAAATTATCTCTGAACGTATTCAGATTGTTTGATTTTTGAATGAAATACGTTATTCGAAACTGAAGACCTCTGCATCTTGTAAAAAATGAAATTCTTGAAAAAAAAACTATTAAAAAATCATATTATTTCTGGGAAATCTAGCCATCAAATCCTTATACTTACCGTGGGCCATCCAATACAAGACTACAAGTCTAACCATATTTTACATGTATAAAGTTTGCTACAAAATTTCCCGAATACGCAAAGAAAACATTCGACCCACTAACAACATTTTTTAATTTCCAAAGCATTCTAAATTTTGATAGGCAACACAGTGCACACCTCCAAAAAGAAAACGCGAGAAGAAGCAACGACGAGTCGGCAAACGCAAAAGACCAACAGAGCCAACAGATAGCATCGACAGAAAAAGAAAAAGGACTGAGCAAACACTTTCAATGTCGACGACTATCAGCATCAACATTGCTTCGATTGTCCCGAATGCTATAAATAAGGTCTACTATTCACCTTCCTATGGTGATGGTGTGGGCAGCCAAACATCTTCGTCAAAGAAAAACTACAAAACCCCTTCGATGTCGAATTTTACCGAGGTCTACAATATATGTGTCGAGGGCAACAATAAAAGACCTCGATTGGTAGACTATATCGATTTAGTTACCCCCGTTTCAAGCAACTCCGAACCCGATCCAGAAACTTTGTACCCCTATGACCCCATTTATTTCGTCCCAACCTTAAAAACACTCCAATGTACAAAATATAATATTAATCAATAAATTTGGAAATATAACACTCAGTATATTTTAGATAGAATATTCGCAGTAAAATGATAATAGAAACATTTCAAGTTTTGTCTGGTAAAATCTTGGTGGTCAATGTCAAGAATGGATAAGTTTAGAGTAGAAAAGACGGAGAAAGGGCCATTATTTCATTTTGATGACCTAAAGCTAAGCTACTCATTAGCGTTAATAGCGACCGGGGATCGAACCTTTGGATTGCAAGGCAAATGCTCTACCGACTACCATACTAGATGACAGAGAAAGGGCCATTATAGCGTCACATAGTTAAGTATACTCCTTTACTTGTCCATTTTTTAATTTACTTCACGAATTGCGACATTATATAGAACAGAGTGTGGTATGCGCAGAAAAGATGATTTGTTATGAGATTAGGGAGAAACTCAAGTTGTGGCTAGTCTATACACCTTTTCAACCGTAGCCGCCGATTACCACGCGGAAATTTTTCGTCCGCTTTATCCCACTAAAACCGTCCCAATCTATTTTTCGCACCTGTAGACAATAGAAAAATGTGTCAAAAAAGGATTGGATCGAGTTTAGGGGGATAATTAAATAATTAAGTGGAACGCACCTGACCGCGCGACTACGATCGAAAAGGTATATTCTACTATATCATTTCTAAAGGCTAATCAAAATGTGAAGCAAACATAAATCAAAAAAGGTTCTCACCAGGTAGAAGCCATAAACGATAACATCATCCTCGTGAAACCATATTCCTTCAATCCAATCCAAACCTTTACACACTTTCTGTTTGTCCACTAAAACAATCTTGTTTCCAGTCACGTGATATTTTCGGAAGTTGCCATCGCGACCAGTAGTAAACAAATGGTTTCCATGTTGAACAACAGAAGTAACTCCAGTTTTTCCATGAACTCCAAGAGCTGAGTCCAAAGGTGCCTTAAAAATCAGGTACAGTAAATTCACTTTGTTAAAAGAAGTAAACGGTTTTTTAAACAATTTTATTAGAACATGAGGCTGAAAATTTAGCGAAAACCTTAGAACAAATTAAGAACAATCCCAAGCCTCAGATTTTAGAAATTACTTTAGGAAGTACTGCACGCAGTAATTATGTAGGAAATAAGTGGCTTCAAATTATACAAGTAACAAGTGATACTTTTATGGACCTACCTGGTTATGCATTTAACACATATACAATTGATATCTACGTGAGCGTGACCATTAAACAATCATTCAGAATACAAATAGTGACGATCTATTAAAATTAGTCGTTTGTTTCTTATAAAAAAAAACGTTTAGAAACCAAAATTTCATGCTCTTGAAATATTCTTTCATATTCAAGACTTCGTGAGCAAAAAAACATATCTCATCAAAAAATTCAGTAATTTTAAGAACATTGATGTATGCTTATTAATAGTGATTCTTATAGATAAAGATGCGTTTCTGAGCTGAAAAATTATTTTCTTACTAAAACCTGCTTGAGCCATCTTTTACCTACTTTCATGCAAAAAGTCAGAAAAAAACAATGATCCAATATTTCATAAAGTCTAAAAAACCCTTTTTTTAGCCGTTTTTAGCTGAAATTTACTCCAAAAATCGAGCTTCGTCACATTCGAGGGTTTATAGTTATGCATCTTTGTGCAAAAAAATCAAAAAGAATGAAAGAGCCAATCTCGAGAAAAGCTAATACCTAAGTAATTGATAATGTCGAATTTGGCCAGTTTTTATATAAAAACACGCCAAGCAACCAAAATTTCATGTCTAAACACACATATTCTTTAAAAGTAAGCCCTCGTGAGCAAAAAAAACATCTATCTCATAAAAAATTGAATAATTCGACTAAGAACATTGATGTATGCTTATTAATAGTAATTCTTATAGATAAACACGCGTTTTTTGAGCCAACAAAATTTTTTTGCAAAAATCTGCTTGAGCCATCTTTTACCTATGATGGTACCCTACTTTCATGCAAAAAATCAGAAATATTAACGATCCAATTTTTCAGAAAGTCCAAAAAACCCATTTTTTAGCCGTTTTTTGGCCCAAATTTGCCCCCAAATTTTTTTTTTTCGAAAATCGGGCTCCGTCACATTCGAGGGTTTATAGTTATGCATCTTTGTGCAAAAAATCAGAAAAAACTAATGAAACAATATCGAGAAAAGCTAATAACGAACGAACGAACGGACGAACGGACAAAGGTTAATTTATAGGACCTTCACCGGGGTAGGTCCAAAAATTGTCTTCGGTTATACATTGGGACAAACATTCACTTTCTTTTTGCAGGGAATTATTTTGCTTGTTTTGCTTAGACTACAGACTAGCCTTGAAATAATTATTTTCTAGGTCATAATTTTAAAAATAAGGCTGGACTCAAAACGGACGGATTTACCTTTGAAGATCCATCAAAAAGGTGTAACGATCCTCGACGATCACCACAAACTAGTTTCCATTGTTCAAAACCACTTTCAGGGTTGTTATAAAGTATGGCATTTGTCACCCATCTTTGTTTTGAATGTGGTAGAATGAACGACGAGAGCAATTTCAATGCAGTTGGTATTTGGTTGGAAAATTCAATCGTGTACAGCTTGAGTTCGCCCTCTGGACCACAGGCTAGTAATTGTTTCTGATTTTCCGAGTTCAAAATAAGGAGATTATACACTTTGCCGGTGCCGAAGATTTGTTCGGATAGCACATCTCTTGGACAGCCTACAAAGAAGGAGATAAAAATGTCTAGAGTGATAGGCCAGCTTTTTCAATTCGTATGGATGCTGGATCGAACTAACTCATGAATTTAAATTGTTGTTTTTAAACAGATAATCAGATGGTTTTTATAGCCTCTCTTAAAACTTTCTATAGTAAACTCTTTTATAAGAGCAATTTAAAAGGAACATCGAGGCTTAAAAACACCAAAAAATTAAAAAGACAAATGAGAGCAATCTGTTCGTTTTATGACGGAATTTATGACAAAATCAAGGGTCAAATTAGGTAAAAACAAGATAGGAAGCTTAAAATAGTCAACTTTTGTCCCTAAATTAATAAAAAACAGAGCCTGGCCTCAAATGATAGATAATAAAATAAATCATTACGATATAAAGATGGTCAGATACACATTACTGTGAAGTAAAGCCGATAAATAAACTGTACCAAACATGTAATTTCACATCCTTGATCACGAGGGTGTATGTAAACAAAAAAAGTTGATGTTGAAAAGGACATATGATATTAAAACACGCTTGACAAAACTGTGGAATGATTATTTGTGTTGTTTGTATAAAAGCACACGTACAGTAGAAATATTAGTCTTTGAAAATTTGACCCAAAGAAATTTATTGTGAGACCTAATTCGTGTAAATGCATACTTTAACACCATTACATCAATTCAAATTACTCACATCGGTCCAAGAAAACATCATTTCATAGAAGATGACATGGCGTGTTTTACTTTTGGTGTTAATATTACACTTTCAAGGTATTTATACTTATTTTCTATCATATTTTATCATTTCTTCGTTCACTGCTGCTATGTTTGTTTCAGAAGCGTGGCCGGCTTTATTTGTTCTCCTGTTGAAAAAGCTAACTTTTGAGCGTTGACGGAACATTCTCTCCTACCCACTCTTACACGCTGTTTTTTTTTTGCTAAACCTTTCCTGATATACACTTGTCAATATCAAATCAATATTAAAAAACAAGGGTTCTTTTTACTTGGGAGTTCTTTCTATAAAGACACTAAAATCAAGTCTGATGAAATATAAAAGAAATTATTATAAAACTACTTGACACGACCCAAATATTATTATTATATTATACCTTATTAGGACCCCTTGTTTATTAATTCTTAAGAATATTTTCAGCTGTCAAAGAGAAGGCCCCTTATTTTGCTCTAAATAGCCTGATTTTAGCCTATATTTACCTTAATTTGGGGTTTCAGAAGTACAATTTCCAAGCCCCGGCAATTAGGTCCCCCCCCCCGTTTATTAAAATCTCGAAAATTTCCTAGCCTAAAGGCTCGGAAAAATATTACGGAAAAATCCCATAAGCTCATAAAATACTTCCCGTATTGTACTCGAAGTTATGCGATATTAGTACTTATATTTATTTTCATAGGATTATCATCACGGGAAATTTACGTTTCACAGAACGAAGCAAGTGAAGATATCAAAACGTGCGGCATACAAACACATCCCTGTCAAACTATTTCTTACGCTATCTCAATATCCAAACACAACGATACCATCCTTTTAGATGCTGAATACACCTATATTCAAAATGAAACTCTTATTATAGACACGTCTTTGAAATTCACTTCATACTATAACAGACATGGTAGTAAAGCAAAGATATTGTTTGAAGAGGGAAAATTTCCTATTGACTATTTGATTCAAAGTTCAGCCAATATTTCATTCTACAAGCTTCAAATCTTCTCACAACTTGTCTATCAAGATAATATATTCAAAATGGGTAAAAAAGGATGCTCCTTGATTATAGAACATTGCGTCTTAAACTTTTCACAGCCACTAGAATCAGACTTCATAGATTACACTAAAGATTTCAAGAGTGCTCTTATAGTAAAAACAACATTACACAGTCAAAAGAACAAAATTCAGAATACAATAAAAAAAGCGAAAGGTGTTATAAAAGAAACTAGTATTGACTACCATGCAAGCATAACTTTTGATGATTGTCATTTTGTTAATCAGATAATGGCCATCACCTTCCAAAGAATAACAGTTAATAGATCAATACTCATTGATTCCTTACTTTCATCTAATCCAATAAAAGATCTTCAATTACACCAGAGTCAGTTTTTTCGATCATCGGTAGAGACTACAATTGAATATGGCAGACTCAGTGTAACCAATTGTACATTTCAAGGTTCGTCAGAGTATGGGGATCAAGAAGGAGATTATGCATTCATGCTACAAGTTCACCCTGGTGATACTAATTATTGGGAAGGAACAATCCGAGATTGCACTTTCAAGAGAGCATCTTACGGTGCAGTCAAATTAGAACGTGGGAGTGTAGAATTGATCAATCTGACATTCGCAGATAACTACATAAGTGATCAACCAATGATACCAACTGACAGAGCTGCAGCCTTGACAACACGCTCAACTGACATGGATTTAGTCAATTGTACCTTCAACAATAATTCAGCCCGTTCTAATCAAGCTGGATCTATTTTTACCAAGCTAGGGACCGGTGAAAGACCATATACTTCAGTTTCAATCGTTAACACCGTTGTTAATTCTATTAGGAGCCCCTTGTTTAATGATATCAGGAGCATTTGGATTGAGCCAAGTATTTATAGCTATCCAACAGGATGGCTTGAAATCACAAAGACCTCAAAATTGAATTGCTTTGAAGGAAGTTACATCTACGAAGAGTTTGAGAGCTACCAATATTTGAGACTACACTGCATCACCTGTAATAGTTCATCTTATAACGCAAACGGTCATGCTTTTATAACAGGCAATGAAAGAGCTGATAACATAACAGTCCATAACATTAACTGCCATTTATGCCCCTACCAAGCCTCTTGCAAAGACGGCATTATTCGAAGTAAAGGCAATTTCTGGGGATTAGCTGACAGCTCTGGCAAAGTGACATTCTATTCATGTCCTCCTTTATATTGTTGCTCGTCTTTTGAAACATGCAAGTCATACAACACTTGTGCTCGCAATCGGGAAGGGAGACTTTGCGGCGATTGCCAAAAAGGACATGTTTTATCTTTATTCAGTCACAACGAATGTATGGATAAATCGTGTTGTGAGTATTCGTGGACCGTGTGGTTGGGATATATATTGATGGCTGCTTTGATTTGTTTGTTTTTCTTGTTCAACAAAGACGTTTGGAACTACATAAGAAATAAAAATAAAAATGTTGAGACCGAGGAATCACTTCTGGACAACGACGATAATAACAAACTATTGATTACGAGTTCTCCGTTTAGAAAAAACCTCTCACCATCCTACCAACTACCTGGCATAATTAAAATCACATTCTTTTTTTACCAAACCGCTTCCATCATTCGAGTTGTTGCTTCAGCAAAGACTTATTACCACATGCCAAACTTTGTCAGCTTTTTGTTTACATTCTTCAATATCAAATTGGATTTCACTTCCAGTTTCATCAAAATTTGTCCTCTGTGTACAAATAGTATGGTTGTTATGGATGCATTGAAATCTAGTTTATCGTTAGCATGTTTGGCAATTCTTTTACTGGCAATGATTATCTGTGTTGCACTCAATTTCATTATAAAGAAGAGGTTCAAGGATGGAACTACCGCTCAAGTCCGTCCGCAGTCATTCTTACGTCGTTTGAAAGGAGCATATGTCAATGTTTTGCTACTCAGTTATTCCAATATCTCAGTTTTTTGTTTACGAAATATTCATTGTGTAGAGGTTGCTGGCGAATCGTATCTTCGCGTTCAAGCCTCAATCAAATGTTATACTGATTGGCAATATCTTATCATGGTTGCGATTGGTTTATGGGTGGTCCCTTTCCCGTTAGTCTTGTACACTGGCTGCCGCGCCCTTCGATCATATCGTATCTCGCCCAACGAGTTTCTTCTCATCCTTACTTTACCGCCCCTATCACTTTATTTCATGGTCATCCGCCCTCTGGCGTTCACCCAGTACCATTTCGTTTTCGACCAAGCCACTCTCGATGAAAAAGATCAAATATTGGGTGTGTTAAACGGACCTTTCAAATTGAATTTGAAAAACCAAGAATCTCATCTCATCTGGGAACCTGTTTTGATTTTACGCCGTTTTTTATTGATCGTCATGACAACATTTATTTCGTCACCGATCGTTAAATTGTATCCAGTGGGTTTGCTTTTCTTTATTTTTGCTGTTCATGATTTTGTGCAAAAGCCGTTTAGGGAGGAGAATTTGAATTTTATTCAAATCGTGTCAATTTTAGTTTTGCTATTATTGACATTTTTCAACATGTTTTGGGCAGTGACTAACAATGCGGATTTGCTTCAAGACAAACTTTATTACAACCTTGGTGAAATATTGCTTGTTTGTGAAGCGGTTATTATATGTTTACCCATTCTTTGTATGATCGTTTTAGTCCTTTATAAAGGCTCAGTCTTTATCTTTGATCGTTTCTTTAATAGGCGCGGTTAAATTAAAAAAAGAGAGACTTTTGCAATTTTCACGAATTTTTGCCGTTTTCATGAAATTTACTCCTCACGAAAAAAATCTAGAATAAGGATTTTCGCAAAAAAAGCGTAGGCAAATGACAGAAATTAAATGAAAAGAGGCTGATTTGTGAAATTTCATTAATGCGAAATTTTTAGATTCTCACTTCGCTAAAAAAAAATGCCCACGCGAAAATTTATCCTCTTATAAAAAAGTATATTATATGAAGTACAAAGAGTGATTGTTGTTATCTAATAAATCTTGAAGAAGGGGGTTTGAAAAAACCATTACATAATCCAATATAAAATGTGATTTAGCATTTAGAATTATTCGAATCTATATGATTGTGTGAAAATTATAATTGTATACTGACTTCAGGAAAATATCATGACCAGATTTTGTGGAATCAGGATGGAAGAATAAAACACGTAAGCTTTTCGTGATTTTTGAAATCCTTCTGGAGATCTGTCTCTAGTATTATCTTGAAACTTTTGAGATTTTAGACATCTTTACGGGATAAAGGGAATCTGAAGGAAATTTTAGGGATTTTTAAGTAATTTTGAAATTATTTTCAGAGAATTTTTTGATAGGTAATTACACGTTTTTTTTTATAAGAACAAACTATATAAGAACATGAGGCTTCGAGGCCCAGAAATTTAAGAACATTCTAAGAACATACTAAGGCTTTGGAGACTTAAAAACATGCAATTTCTTAAAAGAAATTACATCAAAATGCTCAAAAAATGCTGAAAATAAGAACATTTTAAGAACATTTTTAGGCTTCAAATCCAAAAAAATAAGAACATCCGAAGGCTTCGAAAATTTTTGACGTTCTTATAAAAAAAAAACGTGTAGCCTCTTTTATTTCAAATTTCTTTTAAACGTGTACATTTTGCAGATAGCTAATTTTCATTACAACAAAATTTTGCTATCAAATCTGTTGCTCAAGAATGATGTATGGAAGGATTGATTAATTTAATCTTTATAATAATTGTTCACTTTATTCAGAATTAAATATAGTACAATAATAGTATGATTTAGGATTTTTATTTGAGCTAGTCTAGTTTTTCTTATAACAACGAATCGATATTATAATCCTGTAAAATTTATTTGTAAAAAGTTTGGAAAATTGGAAAATTTGTCTAATTTGGTGGACTTAATTCCTCGAAAATGACAGATACGCCTTCAAAACTGTAAATATTTTAATATACTACCGTCAACATTTTTGAGAGAACTTTTAACGAAAAAAAAAAGCATCTCAAAGAGTATTCTCTCGATTAGAGGTATAGTTTATAGGGTTTCCATTGCTAGATCTTAAGATATTATTGACTTTTAAATTTGACTTTATAAGAGCATCTAGAATTTTGGAAGCCTTCGGATGTTATTATTTAACTTTTTCTCATCTTGACCATTTTGTGAGTATTTTTATTCAAAAATTGCGTGTTTTAGAGTCCGCAAAGCATCAAAATGTTCTCAAAGGATACCATAGGCAGTATCTCCTATCATTTACACTTACACAACATTCTAAATCAAAAGAAAAAACTTTCTCTCCTTTCGGAGGCACGCGAGCGAGAAAATTTTTTAGAATTTTTGTTTGTTCTACTTTGTCAGCATAGAAGCGCGTCTGTTTTCTATATCATGAAAATATATCTTTATTTTGCTCTCAATACAGTCTTCGCAATCGAAGCCTTATGTTCTTACATGGTTTGTTATTATAAAAAACAGTGTAATATTCCACTTGCATTTGCGGTCATTATTTTCGACGAGCACAGAATTGAAATGCTCTTCGTATGTTGTTTGTATTAGAACAAAATATACCACAAAAACATAATGTTTCGATAGCCAAAATATCAAGAATAAGTTAAGAACATTTTAAGCTTTCTCGGGCTCCCGATTTCTTTGGAACTGCACAAAAATAGTCACAAAATGGCGAGAATAAAAACAATCCAAGAACATCTTAGGATTTAAACTCAAAAAGTTAAGAACATCCAAAGACTTCAAAGGTTTTAAGAAAACGTGTATTCAAACTTTGAGATTTATCAACTTTAATTCAACAAATAATTTAACAAGAGCTTTGATATGAACTCTTTACAGCTTTTTTCTATTGTAAATAATGAGATGTTAATTTTGACGAGTACATTCGAAGGTAAGTATTGGGCTAACGACTATTGCTTTTAGTTGCCTTTAATCGGAAAGAATTGATTAAGAAATTATTATTTCAGCTTTTCCATCACAAAAACCTTTCATTACTGGTTTATCAATGTTATAAAGTAGATTGACGTGATGATGGTTTTGTTGACGTAAAATCATTATAATTTGTCGGAAAAAAAAACAGATTACAGTATAAAAACACTAAAGCGATGGGATTCAATTTCGCTTTCATTTTATTGTTATTATGCGCGATATACAAAGGTAAAATAATTTTTTTTTCGTCTTTTTTTATCATTTCCAATATACATTTTTCCAAACTATTCAGAGAAATTTAAATCTTACTTCAATTATTCTAAGTTCAGTTAAAGATGATGAGTTTTGAGGATTTTACTTTAAATAGAAATTTGTACGCTTTTTTTGGGACACACTGTATAATACGAGGTCTTTACAACGCGAGTTGTTAACTTCATTTTCCAATTTTCGTAGGATTATCGTCACGAGAGATTAAAATGGCCTCACCGCTCAAGTTTATATTTATTTTCGTAGGATTATCATCGCGAGAGATTTACGTTTCACAGAACGAAGCAAGTGAAGATATCAAAACATAACGATACCATTCTTTTAGATGCTGAATACACTTTCATTCTAAACAAATCATTGACCGTTGACAAGGAGCTTACTTTAACGACACACAGCACGAACAAGAGCCGAAAAAATACAATCATTCATTTTTCAGATTCACTTAAAGAAAATTATCTCATGGAGTTGCATAACAATATCACATTAAATGGTCTCAAAATCGTTTACAATTCGACAATCTTCCTCCTCCCAGTATTCAAAGTTTTGAAAGATGGAATCTCAAACAGATACAATACATGTATTTTACAATTGAACACAAAATACCAAATGATACAACTTTTCGATCATGTTCAAGATATCGACATATTCTTTTACAACACAACTTTTCGAGGTCCTGGTCGAAAAAGCTTCAGAGAGTTTATTAATCCAATAGTCAAAGAGCTACCACCAATCATAAGATCTCACAATACAGACAATCGTCAAAACTGGATAAGACAGCAAAAGATCCATATTGAACGTTGTCTTTTTATCAATTACACTTTAAACTTTTACCAACTCTCCACGATGAGAATCATTGACACAAACTTCAAAGATACAGTTTTTACAATGTATTTCTCAAAAGGCAAGTTCAAATTCATTCGAAATCGATTTCAACATTCAGCTTTAATTATCCAAGGAGTACCCGAATGGCACTTGACAGATTCGAATATTCACTTGGAGGATTGTCACTTCCAAGGACTCAAAGCAAGTTGACATCGATATGAGTCATTTTATGCTAGACATAACCGAAGCTAAAAGTGTCACCATAGACAACTGTACATTTAAAAGTGCCTTGTTTGGAGCAGCACTCATCAAGGCAACGTCATTGACGATCCGAAATTCCGAGTTCAGGGACTGTTACATCGAAGAACAATACACGCCAGCATACCGCGCGGCCGCTTTAATGGCGTACAATTCACACTATATTACATACAAAATTTTAAACTGTACGTTCAAAAATAATTCAGCTCCACTGGGCCGTATTGGTGCCCTCAAAATCAATATACATTATACACAAGATTCCAAGTCCAGTCTTCAAATTCTAAATACAACAATCAACTCGGGAAAATATCACATGTCGACTTACAGGAGACACAAGTGTTGTTTTTGAATCTGATGATTACCGCCGTCAGTTTTCCTGGGTTTCCATTGATAATTCATCCAAAATGTCATGCCCATTTGTGAAATATATGAATCATCACTATACGAAAGGTACTTACTTCAGAATTGATTGTCTTAAGTGTAATAGTTCATCCTACAACGCGAATAACGTGTCCTTCATCAGAGTCAATGATACCGAAGAGCAATCACTGGATGGACATAACATTATTTGTTACATTTGCCCCTACCAAGCCTCTTGCAAAGACGGCAATATTCGAAGCAAAGGAAATTACTGGGGATTAGCTGACAGCTCTGGTAAAGTGACATTCTATTCATGTCCTCCTTTATATTGTTGCTCGTCTTTTGAAACGTGCGAGTCATACAACACTTGTGCTGGGAATCGGGAAGGGAGACTTTGCGGTGATTGCCAAAAAAAGACATGTTTTATCTTTATTCAGTCACAACAAATGTATGAATAGAACGTGTTGTCAATATTCATGGACTGTTTGGTTGGGATATATATTGATGGCTGCTTTGATTTGTCTGTTTTTTCTATAAAACAGAGACGTTTGGAGCTGCTTGAGAAGTCTGAAGTCAAATCAAAGCGCTGGAAGGTATTTACTCTCGGGTACCTAATAGCCGGGGGGGGGGGTTGGAATAAAGCGGGGGGGGGGGTTGGAAAAAATCTCAAAACTTAATAAAGCGGGGGGTTTGGAATAAAAAATGTCCTGGGTGGAAAATTTTTGAAAAGGAGGCTAATACAGCTGAATTAGGACAAAAAAGGGAACTTTCAAAAACATTTTCCCAAAAATTAATAAGCGGGGGGGGGGGGGGGGGTTTGGATTAAGAATGTCCTGGGTGGAAAATTTTCGAAAAATTAATTAGCGGGGGGGACGGCTATTAAGTACCCGAGAGTACCTTCTTTGTTTGAGGAGCATGAAGTTTTACTTTACGAAAACAATGAGGTTGAAGAGCCTCTAATTAAAAGAACTTTCTTACATACAGAACCACCACCATCCTACCAACTGCCTGGCGTCATCAAAATCACATTCTTTTTTTACCAAACCGCTTCCATCATTCGAGTTGTCGCTTCAGCAAAGACTTATTACCACATGCCAAATTTTGTCAGCTTTTTGTTTACATTCTTCAACATCAAATTAGATTTCACTTCCAGTTTCATCAATATTTGTCCTTTGTGTACAAATAGTATGGTTGTTATGGATGCATTGAAATCTAGTTTATCGTTAGCATGTTTGGCAATTCTTTTACTGGCAATAATTATCTTTATTGCAGTCAATTTCATTATAAAGAGGAGGCTCAAGGATGGAAATACCCAAGTTTGTGAACAGCCAATCTTACGTCGTTTGAAAGGAGCATATGTCAATGTTTTGCTACTCAGTTATTCCAATATCTCAGTTTTTTGTTTACGAAATATTCATTGTGTAGAGGTTGCTGGCGAATCATATCTTTGCATTCAAGCCTCCATCAAATGTTATACTGATTGGCAATATCTTATCATGGTTGTGATTGGTTTATGGGTGGTCCCTTTCCCGTTGGTTTTGTACACTGGCTGCCGCGCCCTTCGATCATATCGTATCTCGCCCAACGAGTTTCTTTTCATTCTTACTTTACCGCCCCTATCACTTTATTTCATGGTCATCCGCCCTCTGGCGTTCACCCAGTACCATTTCGTTTTCGACCAAGTCACTCTCGTAGAAAAAGATCAAATATTGGGTGTGTTAAACGGACCTTTCAAATTGAATTTGAAAAACCAAGAGTCTCATCTCATCTGGGAACCTGTTTTGATTTTACGCCGTTTGTTATTGATCGCCATGACAACATTTATTTCGTCACCGATCGTCAAATTGTATCCAGTGGGTTTGCTTTTCTTTAGTTTTGCTGTTCACGATTTTGTGCAAAAACCGTTTAACAACCAAAAACTAAACTTCTTCCAAAATGTATCAATGCTCCTATTGTGTCTTTTGACGCTTTTCAACATGTTTTGGGCAGTAACCAGCAATGGCGATTTGCTTCAAGACAAACTTTATTACAACCTTGGTGAAATATAGTCTACACAAAAGACAGATCCAGGCTTTTAGGCCTTACTCTTGGTCTATAGGCACTGCTATAGGCGGCCACTAGTGACCCCCACCGGGAATCGCTTATTAATAGGTTTAAACATAAAAGACAGCATTCACAAAAGATGTTTACCAATAAAGATTTTAAATAAAAGAATGTTTAAAACACAGCTGATTGGCTTAGGTTTCGAAACTCTCTATTGTTTCATTAAAACCTCAGTGCGCATGCGATTTATCTGGAGAATTTCAATATTCAAAACAAGAGCAGTGCTCATAGCCCAAAGAGTAGGAGTTTTACGCTCGAAACGAAGGAAGATATGACGTAGCCTAGGTGAAATATTGCTGGCTTGTGAAGCTTTCATTTTGTGTTCCCCTTTTGTTTGTATGATAATTTATTTGACATATAAGGCTTTATATTATGCTTTTCAATGTTTTGTAAATAAGTGAGAATATTTTGAATAATAAGATCTAAGTTTTGAAATCTGACAGTTGCACTTTTTTTATATAAGAACAATTATATAAAGACAATGAGGCTGAAAATTTCCAAAAAATAAGAACAATTCAAGAACAATGCTGAGTCTGAAATTACTCAATGTCATGGGTTAAGGGGTCAAAGTAGTAAAAATTGGGTCAAAAGACTAAAATACATCAATTACACCCTGTTACACCCTATAAATAAGAACAGGATAAGAACAATTTTAGGCTCAAAGTGCCAAAAAAATGAGAACAGCCAAGCCTCAGAAAAATTCTACTGGTTTTTATAAAAAAAAGTGTATTTCTAACGCTTGACAAAATTAATCAAGGTGCTGTACAAATATTTCTCCTCTTTTTATGAAGACTTTGACTTTGGAACAAGACAGTCTTCTGCAGCAAGACAGGTCATATAAAAGCTAGAATGTTTAAAGTAAACACTAATTATACCAAACATTATATTAAGAAATTGCATGTAAATAGCCCTTAAAAACTTGACGTTCTTATTCCTAATTTTCTCTGTAACGAGAAAGTAGAATCAAACAACAAACAACAAGTGATACTTTTATGGACCTACCTGGTTATCAAACTTATCAAAGAACATTGAAACAATGAAACACATAAGACATAACTGGTCAAAATACAAAAAAATAAAGAAAAATGAATATCTATTGGGAGAAACTATCAACACAATTGAAAAATACTTTTGAAAAAGAAATAAAAAAAGCTATTAAACGCTTTTCTTTATAAAAACAGAAAGTTTACAGAAAGCTCAAACCATCGCACTCTACCGTGACATTTTCTCCTTTTAGAAATAATAATAATAATAAAAATAATAATTTGGCTAAGAACATCGATCTATGCTTATAAATAGTGATTCTTATAGATAAAGATTCGGTTTCAGCCAAAAAAATAATAAGTGTTTTTAGAAAACTCAAACCATTGCGCTCTAAGGTGACATTTTCTTTGTTTAGAAAAAATATTAATGAAATAATAATTTGGCTAAGAACATTGATATATGCTTATAAATAGTGATTCTTATAGATAAAGATTCGTTTTTCAGCCAAAAAAATAATAAGTGTTTTTAGAAAACTCAATCCCTCCACCGTGACATTTCCATCTTAATAACAAAACTAATAAAAATAATAATAATATGGCTAAAAACATTGAGCTATGCTTATTAATATTGATTCTTATAGATAAACATGCGTTTTTTGAGCCAACAAAATTTTTTTGCAAAAATCTGCTTGAGCCATCTTTTACCTATGATGGTACCCTACTTTCATGCAAAAAATCAGAAAAAATTAATGATCCAATTTCCCACAAAGTCCAAAAAACCCGTTTTTTAGCCGTTTTTTGGCCCAAATTTACCCCCAAAAAACACCATTTTGCACCTTTGTACCAAAAATCAAAAGATTCCTATGATTCAATCCTGAGAAAAGTTGGTAGCAGACGAACGGACGAACGGACGGACGAACGAACACAGGTTAATTTATAGGACCTCCACCCCACCGGGGTAGGTCCAAAAAGTATAGACCTACCTAAATAACATAATTTGACCATTCCTTTGAGATTCCCGAAGGCTACAACGTCTTCTTTACAATCCAGCACGCAGTACGTGTAATACGAGGAATCTTCATGTAAAACCACCCAGCTTTTTTCTTTGTTATGATCGAAGGAAAGTAGAAACCTGAAATAAATGAAGAGAAACCGATTGTTCAATAGAGGAGCCCCCTCCGCCAGCGGACTTTCAATTCACGCAATCACGCAACTTTTTTTTCAAAATTCACGCACGCAATTCTTTTCGTAATTCACACAATTTCTATTGAGGCAAAGCTTTCAAATTCACGCCATTTACGCACCAGGGGAAAGGGGGCCTAATTGCATTTAAAGTTTTTGCTCGATTCTGCAACCATTTTGATATGATTTGATATGCTGTATGTTGAAACTTCGAAGTAGATGTGTTCTGAAAGTCATACGTGTGTTTAAATAAAAGTCGCGGAGTAGACTCGTGGAGAATTTTCAGCTTTTTGAAATTAAACAAAATATTGTAAACAATTTTGGAGAGTTCCTTTTTAAATATTTCCTATTATATAGGAAATATTTGTTAAAACGGTAAAATTTCTTCTCCTTCTCCTTCTCCAAGTCTAACGCTCGGTTTTGGTCAATTTCGTGAGTTTGTACATGAGTCTCTTTTTAAATCAAGCTCCGGTGGTAAAAACAGTAGGATGTTCTTTTTTTGAGGCGGAAGACGTCATTTCTCCGAGAAACGTCTGTGGTAAATATCCGTACGGCGCTCTATTTTCCTTGTCGATCGGGCAACGTCGGCCGTTTGAGAAGCGTATTGCTTTGTTTCTAACTGTCAAAACAAAGATGGCAGAAAATAGACAACAACTTTTTGCTCTTTCGTTACTTTTCTTTGCTTTGGTTTATATGCTTTGATGAGTTGAAATGGATCATGATTTTTGTACGATTGTCACAAGGAATGGTCGATAGTGAACTTTTCTTAATATTCCTTTCTGGATTTGATGTTTCGTTTACATTCTGTTGGTTTGGAATGAGATAATACAATCTCTTGTCTTGTTGGTCTTTGGAAAAACAGGACATTTTATCAACTTTCACAACGAACTAACTTCAATTTTGTTTGTATATTTGCATAAATCGTTCGAAGGCAATTGACTGTGAATAAATCTGACCATGTTATACCTGAAAAATTACATATATAGGTACTTGCAATATGAAAAAAGTTTGCACCCAAATGCAATGCCGACAATGCAACAATGGAAATGGTTGATGAACTGATTTTAGCTAAAAATTTTTAACATGGAGCAAAATTGACTGGTTAATGATTGAATTTCCCTTGGTTTATTATCTACAACAATGAATTAACTGCTGGGTGTACGATAATGGAGTCATAGTTATGTTACTGTACATATATTTATCTTATCGTTTAGATCAATACATTCGTTATACTAAATAGAAATTAACTGAATGATACTTTTATCCATGTATTGATCCTTATCACTGCATCATGACTGTTTTGAATTGCCCAATCCCTGGTTGTGGGTTTGCCACTGATGATGTCGATGTAGTTGGGGCTGCAGCAATCTTGAACGCTCACACATACACACACATGGTAGTACCGCAACCAGCAGCTCCTCCCGTAAGAGGCCCGAAACTTGACCGTCCAAAGCTACAGCTCAACTGCACCAATGAAGACTGGAACGCTTTTCAACGTCGTTGGGAGACTTACCGTACAGGATCTGGAATTCGGGATGATATCGCCGCAGGGCAGTTATTAGAATGTACAACTGAACAGTTGGGAAACATATTGCTCCGTGCGGAACCTGCTTTCACTACCAAACCTGTAGCCGAGGCTTTACAAGTGTTGAAATCCGTTGCTGTGGTACCAGTTGCACTTGGAGTCCTTCGCTCGGAACTAAGTGTTATGCGACAAGACCCTGATGAGCCAGTTCAAACATTTGCGGCTAGAGTGCAAGGAAAAGCTGAAGTGTTTGAATTTACTGTTAACTTTAACGTTAATTGTGGAAATTGTAATAACGATGTGACAGGTGAAGTGTATTATACTGATGAGATGATTCGAGACGTCCTGCTTAACGGCATTGCTGATAGTGATATTCGTCGTGAGGCGTTAAGCTCTGAGGACATTCAGGTGAAATCAATTGCTCAAGTCATTGCATTTATCGAGAGCAGAGAGATTGCACGTAATGCTAATTCAAATTCACCTTCCTTATCTGCATTGTCATCTTACCGTCGTTCAAACCGTCAATCCTTTGGACGTAGCCAATCCCCATCTCATGCAGATCGTTCAAAGACTGCCAAGTGCCCAGATTGTGGTAATACTTTCAACGTTTACACCAAAAAGTCCAGAGGGTGGAACCGAAATCCCCACAAGAAATGTGAGTCGTGCTGGAAGAAATCAAGAGCCAGTGATCATGCTGAGACCAGTGCTATAGCCTCCGACAGTGACCCAGTTGGTCAAATATCAACCGTTCGATCGATTCCGCTTGGTCATCATATCTTCAACAAGGGAGAGTGGAGACGCTCCGACATCAAGGAACACCCTCGCATTCAACTTGAACTTTCATCAAAAAACGCTTCTACATCAGTTACTGCGGTGGCAGACTCTGGTGCACAATCAAATCTTTGGTCGCTTAGCCAATTCTTGAATGCTGGCTTTACGAAAGCTGACTTGTCACCAGTTTCCTTGTCGTTGAGTGCTGCCAACAAGTCACCAATTAAAATCGAGGGAGCCTTCTTTGCAAAGTTGACAGGAAGATCTCCCAATGGGAAAAAGGTTTCGTGTCAATCGATGATTTATGTTAGCAAGGATGTCAAGTCTTTGTACCTTTCTTATGACACTATGTTAGATTTGGGAATTCTCAATAGACATTTTCCACAAATTGGTATGTTCCAAGATAAAGAGCAAAGCTCAACCCAGAACATTGACACTTCTGTGAGTTCTGGTATGATTTGCGGCGCCACCAAAGATGACGGTGGCATTTGTGATTGTCCTAAACGCACACCAGTTCCTGATAAGCCAGACGAGTTTCCCTTTCTGTGCACACCTGAGAACAATAGCAAAATGAAAGCTTGGCTCTTAGATCGTTACAAGAGCTCAACTTTCAACAGGTGCCCGCATCAGCTTCTTCCTTCAATGACAGGACCGCCAGTTGAGATTCATATCAAGGACGATGTCAAACCGATCGCATGTCACAAGGCTACTCCGATACCCCTGCACTGGCAAAAGACTGTTGAATCTGATTTGCATCGTGACGAAGCTTTGGGCGTAATTGAACGTGTTCCCATCGGAGAACCTGTCGATTGGTGTCACCGAATGGTCGTTACTCGAAAACCGGATGGTAACCCAAGACGCACTGTCGACCTCTCGCCACTAAACAAGTTCTGCAAACGTGAAACCCACAATTCAGAAGCCCCATTCCACGTTGCTCGACGGGTACCCAGAAACACTTGGAAGACCGTGACAGATGCCTGGAACGGCTTCCACAGCGTACCCCTCCGTGAAGCCGACCGCCCTCTCACCACCTTCATCACACCCTTTGGTCGGTGGCGCTACAAACGTCTCCCACAGGGATTCCTCTCCTCCGGTGACGGTTACAATCGAAGGTTGGACGCTATCCTCGCTGAATTCGAAAGGAGAGAAAGAGTTGTTGATGATACCTTGTTCCATGACGAAAGCCTTGAGGAGCACTGGAAAAGAACAATCGATATCCTCTCTCTTCTAGGAGAGGCCGGTGTTGTCTTAAACCCTGAAAAGTTCCAATTTGCCAAGAGAGCAGTTGACTTCGCTGGTTTCCGTATTTCAGAGGACCGCATAGAGCCCCTCCCAAAGTATTTTGATTCGATTAAAAACTTTCCGACTCCGACCTCGACAACCGATGTGAGAAGCTGGTTTGGTCTCGTTAATCAAGTGGCAAATTACGCTCAACTAAGAAAGCATCTGTGAAGCCCTTTCGACGGTTTTTTGTCTCCCAGATTTCAGTTTCGGTGGACCCCAGAACTTGACGCTGCATTTGAACTTTCAAAACAATGCATTATTGACGATATTAAATCTGGAGTTGAAATTTTTGATCTTGATAAAACAACCTGTGTCAGAACTGATTGGTCGAAGAAAGGCATGGGCTACTTTCTCTTCCAGAAACATTGTGAGTGTGATGCTATCGTTCCGTCATGCTGCGAGGATGGCTGGCGCATAACTCTTGCCGGCTCCCGATTCCTTCAATCTTCCGAGGAGAACTATGCTGCTATTGAGGGGGAAGGACTAGCCATTGCTTGGAGTTTAGAACAGTCGAAGTATTTTACAATGGGGTGTAATGATTTAACCGTCGCCACAGATCATGAACCCTTGACTAAGATATTTTCCGACAAGACGATTCTCGATGAAATCACAAACACCAGATTGCTACGTCTTAAGCGTCGTACCCTGCCTTGGTATTTCCGTATTGTCCATCTACCAGGCAAAACTAATCTAGCTGCCAACGCCACATCGCGCAAACCCTCTGGAAACGCACATGATCAAGTCGAGGAAGACCGTGTTGAAGCATTCATTGCAGCTGCAATTCGTCGTGACACAGAGTCGGTTATATCCTTGACCTGGGACCGAATCGCCAACGCAACTTCACAGGATCCTGGGATGAGTGCCCTAGTAGACGCAATCTTGTGTGGTTTTCCAGAAGAAAGTCGCACAAACGAGACAGTAGCCTCCTACTGGAGATACCGGCATGGCTTATACCTAACTGACGGTGTAGTAGTTTTCGATGACCGTGCTGTTATCCCACCATCTCTTCGCCCTGCTACCCTTGCAGTTCTCCATTCAGCACATCAGGGAGTATCGACAATGGGTGCCCGTGCTAGAACAATCATCTTTTGGCCTGGTATCACGGAGGACATTGAACGTGTGCGACAATCCTGTCAAGACTGCAACAAAAACGCTCCGTCTAACCTGCCACTTCCAGCAATTGTCTCTAACCCACCATCAACTCCGTTCGAGATGATTCATGCCGATTACTTTGACTCTGCAGCCCAACACTACCTGGTCGTCGGTGAAAGACTGTCAGGATGGTCAGACGTATTCAAAGCTCCGCACGGCTCTCCTCAATCTGGATCAGAGGGCCTCATCGCATGCTTACGTAACTATTTTTCCCGATTTGGCGTGCCAACTGAAATCTCGAGTGACGGTGGTCCTGAATTCATATCCAATGCTACGGAGACCTTCTTGAAGAAATGGGGCGTCAACCATCGTATCTCCTCGGCCTACAATCCCCAGTCGAACGGACGCGCTGAGGTTGCTGTAAAATCTGCTAAACGTCTGCTACGATCAAACACTGGACCCGGTGGTAGCCTCGATACTGATCACTTCCTCCGCGCCATGATGCAACTTCGCAACACCCCTGATCGTGATTGTGAGTTATCTCCAGCCCAAATCGTATTCGGAAGACCTATCAGAGATGCATTTGCCTTCGCCAGTCGCCTGGACAAGTTTACCAACCCTAATATCCGACCTTTGTGGCGAGACGCATGGGCCAAGAAAGAAGAGGCACTTCGGGAACGCTTCCACCACTCCGCAGAGAAGAGGAACGAGCATGCACACGCACTACCGAATTTGACTCCTGGACACCGCTGCTATATTCAAAACCAAAGCGGTAACCATCCAAAACGTTGGGATCGATCAGGAACTGTTGTTGAGACACATGGCAATGACAGTTACTCTTTGAAGGTGGATGGTACCGGAAGAGTGACACGCCGTAACAGACGCCATCTACGGCAATTTCTTCCAGCATCTGCAGACATCACCAGTAAGAACTTCGTCCACTTGCAACCTTCGCAGCAACCTCGTCCAACAGCTCCACCGCTCGTCAATCAATCAGCTCCTACGCAGACAACCTCCCGTACAGTCACCATGGTGGTACCTCCTTCTCTACCAGACGCGTCAGAAATACCAACCCCTCCGGCCCCACTATTGGTCGAACCGCCGTCAACATCAACTCAGGTGATGACACCTCCGGCCACACTAGACGTCCCTTCCCGTCCCACTCGATTTAGACGACCCCCTCCCAGATATGAACCGGAATCAGGACATTGGAATTGATTTACTAGTTTGTTTTTTTTTCTTTACGATATTTTACTCATGAACCTTATAGAGGACATTTGATGTGCACATTCACAGACTGTTATTTACCTGATCCCGGACAGACAGTTGATTATGAGTTCAGTGACTTTTATTTACGCCATGAACTGGAGGGGGATGTACGATAATGGAGTCATAGTTATGTTACTGTACATATATTTATCTTATCGTTTAGATCAATGCATTCGTTATACTAAATAGAAATTAACTGAATGATACTTTTATCCACTGGGGTTAGTGACAGTTAGTGAAAACTCGTTGCGGTTATAAATTTCAAATTTTAAAGCTGATAACCGGATCCGGAACACCATGGCCCCAATATGAAGAATGTTATGTTATACTTCTTAAAAGGTTTATTGCATTGAATATGGATGTAAATAATTTGAAATCACCTCACATGTACAGTTAAAATTTTTCTTGAACCAGCTTGAACTTGGAGATTTTCTTCCCCGCATGCATTTTAAAACGTGGAAAACTTTAGTTGTGAATTTAGAGATCTTTTGCAACGTGTGTTTTAAACGTGGAAACTTTTGTCGTGAATTTGGAGATTTTCTTACCGTCAACTGCTCCAACTTGGGACTATCTGACAAAACATGGGACGGCGATTTGGTCACCATTTCACCGAACCTCCAAAGTCATTTGATTTGAGTTAATGAACGGTGTATTGAAAAAATGGCAAAACGATGGAGCGTTTGACATTACTCGCACAGCAAGTTACACGCGCGTTATTTGTTAATCCCATCGGGCGATAGGCAGTTAGGCAGCATGTGTTCTCTAATTCTCCAATCGTCGCTACATATCAGTGAAAGTTATCGTGACATGTTATGAAAGGAAGTATGATTGATAAACTTGGTGGAGTTATCAAATCAAATTTGTTGTCAAAGAGATTTAACAAGTTAGTGAAAATACAGACCAGATATCAAACAGTCCCATGTTTTGACCAATCGTCCCAAGTTAAAGCAGTTGACGGTATGCACATTTAAAACGTGGAAAACTTTTGTCGTGATTTTTACATTTTCTTCCACATGCATTTAAAAAATGAAGAAAACTCAAGTGATTTCCTGGCATGACAATTTATTTTATTTTCTGAAATTTTTTTGAAAATTTTGATTGTTTCCAAGTATGTGACATTTTTGGACCTACCCCGGTGGAGGTCCTATAAATTAACCTTTGTCCGTTCGTCTGTTCGTTCGTTATTAGCTTTCCTCATGATTGGTTCGTTAGTTTTTTCTGATTTTTTGCACAAAGATGCATAACTATAAACCCTCGAATGTGACGGAGCCCGATTTTCAAAAAAAAATTTTTTGGGCAAATTTGGGCCAAAAAACGGCTAAAAAACGGGTTTTTTGGACATTGTGAAAAATTAGGTCGTTAATTTTTTCTGATTTTTTGCATGAAAGTAGGGTACCATCGTAGGTAAAAGATGGCTTAAGCGAATTTTTGCAAAAAAATTTTAGTTGGCTCAAAAAACGCATGTTAATCTATAAGAATCACTATTAATAAGCATACATCAATGTTCTTAGTCAAATTACTCAATTCTTTTTTATGAGATAGATGTTTTTTTTGCTCATGAGGGCTTACTTTTAAAGAATATATGTGTTTAGACATGTTTTTATAGAAAAGCTGGCCAAATTTGATATTTTTTTATAAGCACACTATCAATTGCTTAGGTATTAGCTTTTCTCGAGATTGGCTCTTTTATTCTTTATGATTTTTTGCACAAAGATGCATAACTATACACCCTCGAATGTGACGGAGCTCGATTCTTGGAAAAAAAAAATTGGGGTAAATTTCAGCTAAAAAGAGATGTTTTTTTGCTCTCGAAGTCTTGAATATGAAAGAATATTTCAAGAGCATGAAATTTTGGTTTCTAAACGTGTTTTTTTATAAGAAACAAACGACTAATTTTAATAGATCGTCACTATTTGTGTTCTGAATGATTGTTTAATGGTCACGCTTATGTAGATATCAATTATATATGTGTTAAATGCATAACCAGGTAGGTCCATAAAAGTATCACTTGTTTGCTCTTGCAGCATGCTTTCGGAAATCACAAAATGGCTTATGTTAGGGGAATTTTTTCCTATCGACATTCTTTCAGATTATGAAATGTTTCCCAGTATATAAAAATGAGATTTTTTTTTTTGCATTCTGTCGGAAAATATGAAATTGTTTCCCTGTTTTGAAAGATTTTTACTTTTTAGCACGTACATTATTTCAAAAAACTCCAAAAGTTACTCTAAATTTTTATATTTTTTTACAATATTTTATATATATACTAGTATATGAAAGTATAATGCAAAATATTTCATCTCATTATTTTGAAAATATATAAAATTTTCTTTGGTTTTCTTACTGCGTGAAATATTCTCCTTTTTGTCATTCTTTCATTTTAAATATTTGCCCTTTTTGGCTATATGATATTTCTGGAAATCAGCGCTTAAAATAATAATTATATAATCAGGTCTTTTGATGTGTTCAACAACACTCTACTTGGCTCTACTCTACTTTGAACCTACATCATCTTATGAATAAATAAATACTGGCAATAACATAAATGGAATTTTGAAATTCTTAGGGACTTGTGTTGCTTGATGTTATCTGAGATGTAAAGCACTTTGAAATCTTTTGAGGATATCAATTATTATTTTAACATTTGTAAAGGAAATATTTATCCGCATCTTTGCGGCTCTTGTTTTCACTTCAAATCCTAGTGGTGGTGGGGGTAAATGAGCTTAGGCTCATTTTGAATTAAGGTTAGTGAAATATTCTTAAAAAATATATAAAATAGCTGGAAATGGACAAGCTTCTTGGATGAACCCAAACAGTATTTTATATATGACAACCCTTTACATGACACAAATATTGTATCCAAGCCTTTCCGTTCAAGCTCCAAGCTTTATAAAAGTGATAATAAACGCCAGAGAGCTGCATCTTAGAGCATAGAAAATTTATAATAGCAGCTATTTCACAGTCGAAATGAATCGTAAGTAATCAAGCATCTCCATTAGCAGCTTCCCATTGGCTGGACGCAAAAGAATCCAAAATTTTAGACCAATAAAAAGTCGTTATCAAAGCGCTGTGGTTTTGAATGCTCATGATTCTTTTGCATATAGCCTTACCCATTATTTGTAAAGACCAGTAGACGTGTTGGTGTGATGAACTTAACAATGCGTGGAAAATCATCTTCTTTGTCACCTTTATTCCTTCTCAATTCTTGAGATAGCATACATTCTTTGGTTTTAATCGCTGAATATCGAAATAATATTAAGATAAATGCATATGAAGCCATACTAATTCTGTCGTATGATTTACGATCAGCTGCTATTGTGTTGGGCTACGTAAGAGGTCAGTCTAAGAAAACTAAAAAAATTATAGTGAACATAAAGAAGAGATCCTGTCTACATAAAATAGATCAAGGTTCGTCTAGGGGAAAAACCTTAGTTTTACCAGACATTTATTTCGAGATTTTTCTTTTTTTATGGGAAAGTGGCGCTTAGTCGATCATCTTACGTTGAGCAGCACTATCTAAAGGCCATTTCCTGATTCCGCCATCACCTCCACCAGTGTAAATGGAGCCCTGATCAATCTCCATACTCCAAATACTCTTTCCTAGAAAGAAAGAAAGAGAGAGATGATATGGTAGAAGACCAACTAGCAATGCAAACTAGTTTTAAGAGCTATGAAAACTGTTATCTCTCAAAAAGTAGATTTTCACGTCAAAGTAAGCTTTTTCAAGTCAAGCATGCACATAATTTATTTTTCAATTTACACGTCAAACACGCATAAACGCAAACCACTTTAGGTATACACATTAAACAAGTCACTAACCTTTATGTCCTTTGTGTTTCTTCAAGATAGCCACATTGCTTCGATCCCAAACAATGCAAGTCGCGTCTTCACCAATACTCACTATGTTGCCATTAGCAACAAACATGGCATCCCAGACACGTGCTGTATGACCGTACAGAACCTGAAGACATTCCGTGGTTTCAGTGTCCCAGATACGAATGCTGCGGTCGTCTGATACCGAAAGAATTTCTTGTGATCTCGGATGGAAACGTATTGAAAAGATCACACCCTATGAGTCAAGATGTAAATTTTAAGGTATTTTAAGGTCACAGTGAGTTTGTGATATCAGGACTCTAGAAGAAGCGTTAGTCTTCAGATGACATTTTCAAACGAAAAAGATCAGGAAATAATGGATATTCAAAAATACTACAGTAAGAATTGCTGGAGGTCGAAAAAGAAGACAACAAAAGCATGCATTGTGAGTCATTTTAAAACCGGCTTTGAACGTTACAAACTTCTACTTTCAAAGATCGTTATAGGAGCTTCTAAAGGATTTCAATAAAGACAGATTTGCGCCTCGAAGGAGATGTTGCAAGGCCGATTAATAAATTATAACTAGAATGATTTCTCCATAACTCAAACCTCCATAACTCGAATGTGTTCTTAACTCGAACAAGTTTTCTAGTACCTTCGGTTAACAATGCCAATGTCTTAAAAACCTTGCCCCACAAACTCAACAAACTTGTTCCACGTACGAGTCATGGAAACATAAAAGAACATTTTAATTCATACCTCGTGGCCACAGAATCTCTTCATATCTTGAACAAATACATGATTCTTCACATCAACATCCGTCTTCCATAGTAATATTTGATTGAAGACTGTGCCAGCAGCAACCAGAATCTCATTTTCAGTTCTCTGCAAACGAGCTGAATATCTTTTCAAGAATATTGGTAAATTATATCGTCAAGGTTAATATTGCTGATTGTTAGTAGAGAAAAAGTGAGCAAAAAAATGAGGAACAGAGGGTAACGCTTTGACTCTAGACAGCCAACTTTTTGCCAACTTTAATTATCAATTAGTAAATGTAGGGTGAAAGGTAAGTCTTAGAAGTAAAATTCTAAGACCATCAATAAACTGGGAAGACATCTATTTCTTAGAGTTGGTGTAATATCAAAGCAGTGGAATAAAATATATTTCCCAGTGGAACTGAGTGGAATAAAATAAATTTACTCAGACTACAAAATTTCGACATATTAAAACATTGAAAAAGATACAGAATGCATTGTTCCTGGCAACTGGAGACAGGGAGAGTTTCATCAAGCTCTGAGTCCCAAACGAACGTCGTGTTATGAATGGAGATCAACAAAAATTTGCTACCTTCCAAATGAATACCATCCCAAACCCACACTTTGAATTCTTTTTCTTTGGATACAAAATGAACACTGCTGTGAAAAGAAATTACTAACTCTGTTAAATAATAGCTTATACAAACCTTGTGAAAAATGGAGAGTATAATATTCTTGCGTTATTAGGTTTTTTAAAAGTGCAAATTTCAGGACAAAATCTAAAAAAAACTGTTTTCTAGGAAAAGAAGCTGTCATTGATACTTTGTTAAATGACCACAAATGTACCATTATTACTGTATCAAAATCAATAGATACAATGTTTAAATTCATCCAATATTGTACTTGTATTATAATCTACCATGTTTCCTTTGAAGTTTGGTCAATTTTGATTCTTCTGATGCTTTTACCACCAATCACCAAAAACTCTCCTGGAGTTATTTCTAAAACGGTGAATTTGTGTGTTAAAAAACAGTATGATACAATTTAGTGCGAAATATTTCAAAATTGATTTATCAACTATACTTAAGTGTATCAAACTGGACAGAGGGGTCTAAGCAACAATTTAAATACACAAGAAGCTTTTAAATTTTCATAGAAAATGGGTGTAAATGGTGCTGCAGGCAAAATTTTCATTGCTGTTATCAGCAAAAGGCAATCTGAACTTACCACAAAATTTATGAACAGAGTTTCTTTGAAATATATTTTTTGTTACGAGGAGATTGTGATCTTCAACATTGTACAACAGGAGTTTGCTTTTCTGACCTACGTAGGGAAGAAGGGTTGAATTGAGAAATAATATACACATTGGCTTTTTTGGTGCCAGTCACACAGAGTAACACAGAGGACCAAAAACAACAAACGTTCAAGTAACTAAATTTAGCTGAGCATGGAATGATCTCTAAGTGTTCTAATTAATTAAAACTAAATATTTCCTAAAAATTGTCTTCTTCCTTATAATATTACGTATATATTTAAAGAAGACTTCAAACAGCGTGTTTCTGAGTATTTCTAAAATCTGGAAATCAGATCAGACTTTATATTCATTTGATCTGATCAAGTTTTCAGCAAGCATTTTACTTGCAAACGGCACGTACCAGTCAGTAAAAGGTTGTTGAAGCATTTCAAAGCGGTGATAGGACATTGTAATACAGAACTCATTCCTATATGATGGGTAGAAAAAAAAGAAAAAGTATTAAAAAATTCTGTTAATAGCTAACAGTTATTTTTGTGATTCTTGGGTTTTAGCAAAATAGAAAATTTGTTAAAAATTCACTCATAGCGTCAGCCCCCAAGCTAGTTGGAGGGGTTACACCCTCCAAAAAGCCTCCAAAAGATTGGGGGGACCTAATGTACTTGGGGGAGCTGAAATCTCATCATTTAACGTGGGGGCTGAATACTACATTTTAATGGTTGGCTTCAATTACTCAAATTAAAGCTCATGAAGCTGAAAAATGAACAAAATGTTTTATCTTAGCCTTTGAACTGCAGCACAATTTACATTGAATAACCCGTTTTTGGTGGAACAAATTTATAAAAGGGTTGAGGGTTGAGGGTCGAAAGCCCTGTGGGCTACCAAAATGTCATGAATTTCTGGGCATACTTAAAACTCAGGGGGGACCAAATTTTTGCCTGGGACCTAAACCCAGACTGACGCTATGTTCACTGTTCTCTAGTAAATTCCAATACTCAGTTCTTTTACATCTTACTGTTTATTTTTTTGAATTAGCAGCAGCCTTGATTTCGTCAATTAGATCTGAAAGTGTCTTTTTAACGTCCGGAATATCTGTATAGTTTTGCTGAATGAACATTCCAATACCAGTCCCAACAAGTGAACCCAAAATAAACCTCAAATTAATACAAAAAGAGACTTAAATTACAAAAATTAAATGGGCTTTCGCAGAGAATCCATTCCATTAAACAGGAGGAGCAACCCCCCCCCAACCAACCAAGCAGTCAATATTTTAAGGACAGTATTAAAAGACAAGCAGCACAAAAAAAAACACCCCCTTCATCCCCCCAATATTATCCGAAAATTTCTCCTTTCTTACACCTGGTCAGAAACCGTTCGATTCGGACACACGAACGCTTTTCCATGCGTGACGAACGGATCACCCGTTCGTGACGAACGCTTATGATTTCTTTTATTGAAAGCGTTCATCACGAACGGGAAACCGTTTGTGACGAACGGTTTATAAAGAAAACCGTTCGTGAAGAACGCTTTAAAAACTTCAAGAGATAAAACCATACGCGAAGAATGCTTTTCCGTTTATCCCGAATACTTTATGACAATAGTTTAAATTAAAGCTACTTTTTTACGCAACGATACCCTGCAAACAAGTGAAAGATCAAAAGTTGTTTCGAGATTGTGACCTTGCATTCTATTGCTTTTGTAAACAAAAAAATAGCAAAGTTTATTTCGAGCAAATTTACAATCGAATGTCTTGATTATAAGATAGAAAACGTTCTCTTCATTACAAAAATAAAAACATTCGAAAGAGTATCAGTAAAGTGCCTTTGTTTGAGGAATGCCTTTTCTATTCAATGTATTTTCATTTTTTCAAAACCTAATCAGACCTTTCAATCAAAACAAAACCTTTAACAGAGGTTTTCCTCACATTGATTGTTTTTAAAGTATAATGACGAAAATCATTTTATCTTTGTTTGACTTCAAACGGAGTTACTGAGACAGGGTGTAAAGAAAGTTTATTTGATACTGATGAAAATTATTTGATTTTTCTTTGACTTTTCGCATTATTTGATCGCGTTCTTCGATTTGGGAGGGCTTAATTGGCTTCTAGTACTTAGCATCTCATTTCTGCTCTCTGCGAAGAAAAGAAGACAACGCTGGACAACGCAGTGTCATTTTATCAAGATCAAGAAGGCCGCCATTCTTGGGCAACATTTTTCTCTCCTTTTTTTGCAACATTTAAAAGAAAAAGATCACTTTTATCAAATCACTTTCTTCGTAACTTTTATGAGTGTTTCAAATATCGCTTTTATTAAATCGTTTTTTCGTAACTTTTAAAAGCGTTTCCAAGATCACTTTTATCAAACCGCTTTCTTCGTAACTTTTTAAAGCGTTTCTAAGATCGCTTTAAGGTGGCCATCCACTGGGTTTGAAAATAGTGAGACTTTTTTGGTGGTTTTTTATTTTTTTGGCTTAAAGTCAAGTACAACTTCTCTGGAACAACCTCTGAAAATTTCAATTCATAAAAGTAAAGAATAAGCAGAGAATTTTAGGTTTTAAAATACCTACCTTTAAACTTTTAATGCTTCGCCCACAGACGCCCTGTTTCCCGCCCGTTAGTAAAACAGCAATTCTACCTTCTCTAGCAGCTCGAACGGCTTGAAAATCTTTACGGGTCGTCTTCAAGTCGCTAGAAACATTTCTAGAAGGTTTGAAGTCGCTTGGTGTACCCATATTCAGTTTTCAAATGTTGTAAACAATGACCGCCCTCGAATTTTAAGGTGAATTTTAAAGACAGAAAGATGGTTTTTGGAGGATGAAGCTTACTGACTTTTTCTGAGTGTTTTATCCACATTTGTTGCTGTAAATGATGTTTTATGGTTCTCTTATTATACAAGGAGGTTTGTAAAGCTCTAAGGAATATTTAATCATGATGTAACTTGTGATTTCTTTTGATTAAGAGCACGGTCGGTTGTTTGTGTAGTGCGCAAAAGGTATGTAGAACTTTGGTTTGCTTGTTTATTCTTTTTTGGGTGCTATCTTAATGTTTTTTTGCCAGGAATCTCTTAAAAAACAACACAATCATCTTCAAATTACTTTTTCAAATGTGTGGGATTAGATTGTGGCGGTTTCATATGTTTTCAGCGATGGCATGAAAGTGAAAGTGAAAGTGCCCTGTAACACGATAATGAGTCTTCAGTTCCAGAGCTTTTTGAATGAATATTTTAACTTAATTGATTCCCTGCTGATAGGAATAGTCCAAAATAGTCTTACAATGAATGTGGGCATTGTTATTTACATTTCGGGGTGGTTTTCGTGGTTTAAATGAGTTTTGCGGTCTTTTTTCAAAGGTTTACGGTATTCTGGCAATGATCAAAATGTCACTCAAATTGGCCAAAATTTTCACTGTTAATAGTTTTTAATCCTTATTTTCTTGAAATAATGTAGAAAACTCCCTTAAAGCCTCAAATCATAAAAAAATCCCTATTGAAAACTATAATCTTTTCATTTAACCGCAATTTATGTTTTAAAAGCACGATTTCTCAAAACGCAAATCTGGGGGTTCGCAATCACTGTGGCGGAAAAATCTCAGGATGCAGTTGTCCGATTGGTCTGATTTTTTCAGGGTATCTGCACATCTATGAGGGCTGTGGAATGAGCGAAGGATTTTTCAGATTTAACTAATTCCAGATCTCATATTTTGAAAAAACTGTTTTTTTGGCTTTTACCCCCGGATTTTGGATTTTTCAAAAAAAAATTTCGCTCATTCCATTCTTTGTCCCAAAGTGCCTCAACATACCAAAAATCATTAACCAAGTATTTGCAGTTCTCTCTAAAACGTTGACACAAGATTATTTTGATTTTACTGAAAAGTCGTACCAAACCCCCGTCTTCCAATTTTTTTTTTTAATTTTTTTTTTAATATTAACTTTAGGTCATAAATAATAATACCTGGAAGTTTCAAGCCCATATCATTTCTAGTTATTGAGTAATCAACATTTAAAGTTAAAAGGTCGATTTTTCAATTTCCAGTGGATGGCCACCTTAATCAAATCGCTTTCTTCGTAACTTTTAAGAGTGTTTCTAAGTTCACTTTTACCAAACTAACCACTTTCTCTATTACTGTAACGAGTTGTCCCAAGGTCACTCTTATCTATTTCAATGAGTGGGACAGGGGTATACCAGACTTCATTTTCTATTAGGTTATTCTAATACAGGTGTTCTCTAAAAGAAAGATCATTCGTGGACAGGGGTATCTTCAAAGTTTTTCTTTTAACTACTTAAAAATATTCCGATTTTGTTTTTCAAATGTTTTAACTTTCTTAGACGGAATGAAGATTTGATTTGAAATGAAAAGTTACAAATAATTTTTACCTAAAGTTTCCTTATACCTTATAACCCTGAAGGACCATCTCAAGTCAAAACCCCCAAAAATCGCCTAACTTTTTCAAAAGAACTTTTTTGACTTTAACAAAGGATAAATAAATGAGGTTAACTTATTTTTATTTGCTACTTTACATGCTAACTCAAAATTTATTCAGGTTCACAATGATATATACATTATAGAGGTTAAGTGTTGAATTTAAAGAGATATTATTGGTCAAAGTAGGGTTAAGAATATGAGGTTAACTTGCACTGAGGTTAACCTAATGGTCCTTAAAGATAGACCAAAATTGGTATGAAATGTGAGGTTAAAGTAAAAATAAATGATTGCGTTTTACTATTTAGTGATTGGACAACAAGGTAGGCTAGAAAAAATGAGGTTAACATTTCAAGTAGGGTGTAAAATTTGAGGTTATTTCACAAAAACACCCTAATTGTGAGGTTAACAATGATATTTCAGTCTAATTTTGCATATCAGACAAACACTAGCCTATTATCAAAAACAACTAAACATGAAAAATTATATTTTGGTATAAAAAGTGAGGTTAACTTGTATATTAACTTGAGAGACACAAGTACCTGAGAAAGGGGTTGATTTTAAGCTTTCAGATAACCTCATAAAAAGGGAAAATTGTGTGATAAAAATAGTGGGATCCATTATTCAATGGTTGAGGAACAAGGTAAAGTAGAAAAAATGAGGTTAATATCTTAGTTTGGGTACCAAAAGTGAGGTTATTTGTGAATTGGGCTTATAGGGTTTTTTTAATTCTTTGTTGTATACTTTAATGACTTATAAATCTGTTTTAGATATCAATACTGAGCTTAAAAGTAAAGCTTAAGTCTTAATTAAGTCTGAATTAAAAATCTTTGAGGTTAACTTTTTATCGTAGTATAAGTTAAACGTTTTTTGTTCAGTTGTTTAAGTTTGAAGGTATAAGCTAAAACATCCTACTTTTTCAGGTCGTTTAACCTCATTTTAAGAACCTTTTTGGTCTATTTCATATTTTTTTAGCACAGTTACTTTATGAAAAAAACTTTTAAAAAGTAATTTTGTTCCTGTAGCTTTAATAGAATAGAACTATTTAGGTCAATTAGAGAAGCAAATTTCTCACATTCCTTAACATAGAGTTCTAATTTTAACCTCAATTTTTAACCCTACGTTAGAGCAAAGATTGTCAATTTCATAAAAACCCTATTGATCTAAGCTTCTAGTATCATTTTACTTTTGTCCCATAACTTAATACACATGCTAGCAGGAGATATGGTTAAGAATGTGAGGTTACTTGTTACCATTTTTTTAACCTCATGAATTGCACCTTCCTTGTGGGAAATCTCTAACCTTTTTTAAACAAGCTTGATATTTGAGGCCTTTTTGATGACTCCCTAATAATTTTTTCCCCAATAATTCATTAAGCGTCTCTATATTTTGAGGTTAACAAAAGTCTATAAATTGTCATATTAACCTCAAATAACAAACCTTTTTCAAGTTTTTTTTTTCATTTTTGGGTATAAGCCATCAATTATGACCAACCCTCAAAATTTCAACCTTTTTAGATAAAAAATGAAGATTATATGGCCAATTTTGTAAATTTTCCACTTTTTCCTCAAAAAAATTAACTTTTTCTTAGGCGACATTGATTTGAGATTGTCCTGAACAGTTTTTTAAAGCAATTTTGCTGTAAATCTGTAATGACTTTTATTTCAATTTTGCCCCCTTCTATAAAGTTATCCTTTTGAAAAAAAAATTAATGAAAGAAGTAACTCAATAAGTAAATTCATTCCCTGTTCCAAAAATCCAAGTAAATGATAAATAAATTTTCTTAGAAATCTTTTCCCATTAAAATCCAGTCGTTGCGTATGTTAAACCGTTTGTGACGAACGGTTTTTTGAATGATTCTTTAAAGGCATTCGCGGCAAACGGAAAAGCATTCTTCGCGTACGGTTTCATATTTCAAATTTTCGTAACCGTTCTTCACGAACGGTTTTCTTTTTAAACCGTTCGTCACAAACGGGTTAAAAAGCAAAAGCGTTCGTCACGAACGGTTTCAATAAAACTTTTTTGTAGGGCGTTCGCGACGGATGCAAAAGCATTCGTCACGAACGGGTGACCCGTTCGTCACGAATGGAAAAGCGTTCGTGTGTCCGAACCGAACGGTTTCTGACCCAGTAGTGGCACCAGAATCTAAATTGTGGGACACAGCCTCCTCAGTTTGCCCTCACTTTTGGCAATACGCCAAACTCCTGGATTCTAAATATTTCATTTATACTGAATGATTCCCAATCCAATACAAAAATAAACAAAAAGTGGGATCAATTTCTGTTGTACATTCGCAATACTCAGATAACTTGAATTGTCTTACCTTTTGTTAATATGTGAGAAGAGAACACCAGCCAGAAATCCTTTAAGCAACGCTGAATCTATTGGGTTCTTCTTATTGTCATTATTTTCACTCATTATTTTATTCAACTAAAAGAAAGCAGATGAGTAATCATAAGCTAGGGAGAATGATAAAACCTCTAATAATTCTTCAATTGATTTTTGATGTTTTTGCAAAGGGTTAGAACAATATTTTTGGCAGACTATAATGTACCAGCCAGGTGTTTCAAAAAAGTATACAAGTTTGGATTAAGATTGTGACAAAACTGAAGAAGTAATAAATCTAAACGTTTCACCATCAAAAAGAGGAAAAGCTAACTTGAATTTTGAGCCATAAAACTTTAAATTTGCTTCACACTTGAGAAGAGAACTATCTTTGAACTTGTACACTTTTTTTTAACACCCAGTATGAAGTAAACTACAGGTAATCTATTATAAAAAGGAATTTTATTTCTGTAAACAATCGCCCTATATTCTTGGAATATTGAAAATCAAGTTGACAATAGGGTTGCACAAAATGGAAAAAATGAAACTGTTTTCCAGTCCTTTTAGAGGTTCTTTAATAAATTTTACTGTCTTTATGTAAGCAAAAAAGCTTGGATAATCTCTGGAGAAATTTTTCAAAAAAATCTAGGTAGACTCCCTAAGAAATAAAACAATATCTCCTAAACCCTCCTAAGATAAAGCATATTGAAACTGTTATAAATATGGTATTTCCAGTCATACTGATTTATCGAATAGGGTTGGGAATTTTACAAAATACCATCAAGACTAGTTAATGCACCAACAGAACAAAACCTAAAATAAATACAAAAGGATTTCATAATGTACAGTCTACTAGAATGAGGTAATAAGGGGATCATATGAAAAATAGTCAAAAGAATATGTATAAATACCAAGTTGTACAAAATATTTTAACACTACAAAATGTCATTTCTAAAATAATACCATAATTTCATCTAAGCTTTTCCTCTTCAAATCAGGAACCTTACAATCGTCAGCTGCATAACCAACAGGTAACAATAAGAATAATTTCTCATTCGAGCCACGGTTCAACAACATCCTAATCTTTGGACCAGCATTCATTGGTGTTGACGTTAAAGTAACAAGGCCAGCATTTTGAACAGCTGCAAGAAATAAACCACAAGATAAACCAACACTTTCTTCAGTGTAATAATGTGTAATCTTCTGCCCATCTTCAGTTAAACCATGCGTTTGCTTGAAAACCAAAACTAAATAAGGAGCAGTTTCAAGGTATGGTTTTTCCCAATTAGTGCGAAGTCGTTTGAGATCTTTTTTCCATGTTTCAGACATTCTCTTTTTGTAGTTGATCTCCTCCTCTTCTTCGATTATTTCGCGGATTTGTGCTGCAAATAACAAAAGCCAATATAAAAGTAAAAAGTAACTAAGAGTATAATGTTATGATTATCTATACAATTAATTTTTCCTATTGACAATAATAAACTAGGTCCACACGTCCACACATACCTAAAATTTATGAGGAATGTGATTAATTTACATTATATACATTAATTTGGATTTCACTTGCATATTGCTTTCGTTGCCAAACACCTAAATTCAAAAAGGGTGAAGTTTTAGGAGTACCATCGACACAACCAAACATTTTCTTGATAATGAAACCTAGTGTTGTTCCATAAAAACAGACCTAAGCATCCTTTCTAATTCAGATTTATTTGTGTTAGTAAATAATTATGGCTTCTATTTACAGTAAGCACATTTCACGTCAGCAAAAGCCAAATTTAAATTGGCATTTGTGTCGGCAATAGCCAAATGCCAATGCGAATTAGAATGCCTACCTGATGGACATCTGATAATAGATTAAAACATTAAAACATAAAATATCTATAGAGTAGAAATTAGTTTTATCAAATTTACAATAAAGTGTTCACCTTTGATGTCAGCTTGCTTTATAACAACAAATGTCCAAGGCTGCATGTGAGCGCCACTTGGTGAAGTTCCTAAAATGAGTAGAACGAAACTACTTATGTTACTTACTTAGGGAGACTTATCATGACATAATCATATATCATACACTTTCCAATAAGATCATCCTTATTTTTCTGCATGGTGAAAACATTTATTTTTGATTTGAAACATTGTCCCAATATGTTACTCATTTCTAAAACCCATTGAAAAACAAATAGATCTATTTGCACATTTAAATTCTCTGTTTTCACTGTCTCAATTCATAGTAAATAAAACCCAAACCCAAAAATTGCTTCATAAACAACAGCACCTGCAGTTCTGATACAGTTCTCAATGACTTCAATGGGTACATCTTTGTCACTGAAAAATCGTACACTCCTTCTATGGTTGATATCTTCATAAAAACTTTGACTTCTTTTCTTCATCTCATCTTCACTGTAAGTGGTCTGTTTGTATGGAACCATATCACAATCTTCACCTCCATGCGATAACAAATGTTCATTGGTATCATCTGTGATCTTCTCCTGGTTGTTCTCTGTCGACCCTCCTTGAGCACGGTTTTCATCTTGGATGAGAAATAATTTAACAGAAGCCTTCATAATTGATTCATGATGAATTGCAGAAGGAATTTCTCATGTATTATGATAAAAAATCATTTTAAGCAGAACCCAAATGCAATACTAGATTATGGAAACACACTTTTAATTGGCAGCAAACATAAAAGTTTTTTGGTTAAGAATGAATTAGAGACATTTCTTTTAAATGCAACAATTTAAAAACATATAAAGTACCTCTTGAAAGATGTAAGATACATTTGCCTTGATGTATCTTTATAATGTCATCATAGGGTTCAGGTACCCCCAAAAAATTTAGGTACCCCCAATCAATTTGGTACCCGAAAAATTTTTAGAATTCAAAAGTAACCCCCCAATTTTGAGTTCCCCCAATTTTGAGTTACCCCTTTTTTTATTTTTAAATTTGCAATAAAGGATTTCCTGGGAAAATACTTCCATGGTGGCCAGCACTTCTATCATATGTCTTAATTTACATAATATGATTTTATTATATACCTTTTTTATTGACCCATGCTAAAATCTTTGAGGTGAAACCATGAATCACAATCACAATAATAATCAATGATGCTATTCCATTTGTTTTCACAAGGTTTATGACAGCTGTAATCATGTTATCTATGGTACCTGCCATTTCCTCAACTTTCTATATTGAAAATCTGATCAACACATGAAGAAAAAAATCTACATATTCCTGAAGAAAATCTCCTTAAAAATTAACAATCTTGTCTTTTCAAAGATCCATATCGCTACCTTAATTCAAAAGGGGCCTAAGTCCTGTGAGCCTTAATTCAAAAGGGGCCTAAGTCCATTTGGGTCATTTTGAGAAAATTGCAATTAAAGTTTTTCCTTGATTCTGAAACCATTTTTGATGGTAAAGCTTTGAAGTAAATGTTTTCTGAAAGCCATAGCTATAAGTTGTTTTTCCAATGAAAAGGCATTCGTTTGAAAGGAATGTATTTTTGTATGTAACAGGTGCAACTTAGTAAATCTTGCAGAGTGGACTTAGGCCTTTTTTGAATTAAACATGAATTTTGAAAAACGTGTGAGGGTTAATTTCTGCCTTTTAGAGTTCAAAACCTGCACATATGACACTCCAAAATAAAACCACTTACACCTAGATTCAAGATAAAGAGAAAAGACAATCTCAGTAAAATAAAGAAAAACTCAATTAAACTTTATAGGATGCATGGACTTAGGCCCATTTGCAATTCAATTGGACTTAGGCCTCTTCAAAACTTAACAAACTTATTTTGGTGGACTTAGGCCTTTTTATTGTAAAAAGTTGATGGACTTAGGCCCTTAATTGTAAAAAGATGATGGACTTAGGCCTCTTTTGAATTAAACATCACTTTTATCAGAGCTTCAGTATGAAGTTTTGAACCGTTTTAACTTCAAAAACTACTTGTTATGTACATCAAAAGAGAGCAAATGAGCCAGAGATTGAGAAAAACTAAAGATCTCAAATTTCATAAAAATGGACTTAGGCCCCTTTTGAACTGGGGGGTACCTGGACTTAGGCCCCTTTTGAATTAAGGTAGCGCATTGATCAAAGAGCTTTTTTTGAAAATTAAGTCTTTTTGCATTGAAAATGTGTGTTTCTCCAAACAATTTGGAAAACGTAAAAAATTCATACGTGGAAATTACATTTTTGTGAAATTGAGACTCCTCCTTGGAAAACTAGCCCTTTTGCGTTGGAAATGCGGCAAGTACAAAACGCCTACTACCTACTACTTAATACTTACTACCTACTGCTTACTACTTACTACCTACTCAGTTTGTATACTTTACAGACCAGAACTCTCCTTCGCTTGTTCGAAATCTCTATTCTAAAAAAATTGGTTTTGTAATATCTGAATGCTAAAACACAAGTCTTTACTTTATATTTACTTGAAAAAGTGTTATCTAAAAGAATATTTAGCATATTTACGTAATGAGTAAATATTCTCTTCGCCTCATATAAGTATACTGAAGTATAAAACAAAAGGCCATTATCTTGATTTTTTCTTTTTCCTAAACCTACTCTCTCTTATGACTCTTATTATAAGAACTTTCCTTTTTCCTAAACATACTCCCTCTTATGACTCTTAAACGGAAAAGTTAAAGCGGAATCTTGAAAAGTTCCATGGACATAATTATTATAAGACGATAAGAATACATGTAAATGTCTAAAAAAGTCTCTGTAATATAAATAGGGGTCAATCTATCTCTATCCTTTTGTATGATCTGCATCATATCAAATGGTGCCAAAATATTTCTTGGAATTGGTTTGCGAAGCTTTTAATATTCAATAACTGGGGCCCCCAGCGATTTGCGTGAATGCGTGAATGGGCATTTTCGGTTGCGTGAATGCGTGAAAATTGAAAAAAAATGCGTGAATTGAAAAAACTTGCGTGAACGTGAAAATCCACTTCTTGATTGCGTGAATGCGTGAATCTGGGCTATTTTGTGCGTGAATACATGAATTTTTCCTTTTTTCCACCAATTATGGGTTGTTTTCCCGATTTTCCAATGTTTCCCCGATTTTTCCCGAAAATTTCCTGATTTTCTGAAAAACCGGATTATTGCGTGAAACTCGAGGAAAATTTGCATTAATGCGTGAATTTCGAGAAAAAAATTGCGTGATTGCATGAATTGAGGGTCCGCTGGGGGGGCCTTATAACTGTGTCAATATTTTTATCAAAAATTTCATTTCATCAATACTTTGACATGGTCAAATTGACACCTCTGAAACAGCTCTTTGTAGTATTTTCCTACTGAAAATTTCTACCTTGCGATACTGAAAGCATCTTATTGAGCACAATAAGAATTTTTGCTACATAAAATGAAGTCTACAAAGGTCATATTCAACGACCCTGTCAATAGTTTGGTTCAAAAGGGTCATTTTGTCAATAAATGTCAAAGACATGTCAAAGGATTTTCAGCAAGTATCCAGTGAAACATAGGGCTCTACTTACTTAAAGTATTTTAACTTTTTAGATTGATCGATTCTTATAAATTCATGATATTCATGATGTAATCTTTGCGCCTAAACAATAGATGTGACGTAACAACTTTGCCGCCATTATTGGTGGCAAAAAAATTGTCCCGCTAACATATTTTGTATTGAAACCGAAAAAGAAAGCTTAATATCTTCTGACGTAATATAATAGAATTAAATATCTTTTGGAAATCTATTGAAGATGATTAGGCGGGCATCACAAATAACTTGTGTTCGCGTCGTTTTTAGGTCTAAAAAACGAGTCGGTCGGTCGGTCGGCAAAAAAAACGTCGGAAAAATAGATTTCCAAACCATGAGTCGGGCAAAAATCAAATCTATCGGGAATTTGAAAAGCTACGCTAGAGTCACACCGAAAAACAAATAACTTTTATAAACTTACCTTCCCAAAACATTGAAGAAGCCTATACTGATCAAAGTAAATGAGAGAAGAGAGGAAAAAACCTTAAAATCAACCAGAATTTACAACATTTTTTCCAAAGCAAAAAGACGTACTTTTCTTGCCGCCATCTTGAATTTAAAATAAGAATTATATTCAGCCCCAGTTCACACAATATTTTTTTCATCCAATTAGATCGTGCGATTTCACTTTCACTTTCTCTAGTCCAATAAGACACGCGATTTGACTCACGTGACTCAAATTGCCGTGTCTTATTGGACTAGAGAAAGAGAAAGTGACATAAATTCAAGATGGCGGCGAGAAAAGTGGTATCTCTAATTGAAAAACCACCAGGGAGAATTAAAATGAATAATACAGGGGGTCACACTACTGGCTACAGGAGCTGCAAGCAAAGAATTAAGGCTAATGTTTTTGGCTTTTCTGAAGGACAAAAGGTATAGGAAGGTTCACTAAAAGTGGGATAAAGCTGGGACTATATTATACTTATAAAAATCCGACGTTTTTCCGACTTTCCGACGCAAAAAAGTCGGAAAATTAGCAAAAATCATCAGCCGGTCGGACGACGCGAACACAAGTTATTTGTGATGCCTGCCTTAAAGAATTTCAATGAAAGAGTTTTTTCTTTGATTTGGAGTATTTGGACTTCTGTATTAATCTTTTTTTATTTTTTCCGGGGGTCCTTGCTTGAAAAACATTGGGGAAGGCATTAGTTTTGTCACCAATAATGGCGGCCAAATGTTTTGATTCGGAGTGTCAATCAATGAAAAGATTACATCATGAATAAAACTGACATGAATAAAGTGTGCGAAGGAAATACTTTTCTCTTCTACAAAGAAGTGCGTCTGTAAACTTTATAGAAAAAGCGCGGGAAAAAGTCATAAACAAAATAAAAGAGAGAAACTATTTTGAAGTCTTCAAAGTACGATAAAAGAAGAAGTTTTAACTTTTTTACCACCAAAGTTTCAGATTTTGCTCATTTTAACATGCTGAATATTTTAAAGGTAATTTCGAGCCGTTTTGAGCTATTTTACAGTAGGTAGTAAGTAGTAGGTAGTAAGTATGTAAGTATTAAGTAGTGTAGGTAGTAGGCGTTTTGTACTTCCCATGGGGAAAATCGATAGTGAGGTTAGTGTAGTGAGTTGCCAAATAGACCTTTTTTCAAAGAGGCCACCCTGTTGAATAATTATGTAGTCCAGCAGAAAAACAATGATAAAACCATGCATAATTATTACAATATGCATGATACAGTAATTATGCATGGCTGTATCATTGTTTTTATGGCTAGACTACATAATTATTCAACAGGACATCCTCTTTGAAAAAAGGTCTATGATATGGAGAATGAAAAGAAAAGACATTTGTGGTAGGTACGGATTTTCAAACAGAAGATAATATTAAATCATAAAAAAATGTTTACCAGATTCAAGACTTTGCGATGTGGCGATATACTAAGAGAGTAAAAGCTTTTGTCATTTGTGTAGAGAGACAGACAACAGAGACTTTCTGCTTTTTGCCAAGAATTCTGTGGTCCATGCTTTACAAAAGTCGCAGAAGTGATTAGGTTAAAAGGCACTTAATCTGCCTATTTATAACCTATCGTATCTCTCAAACGTACTTTATGTACATATTTCCAGCTCACTTCTATTATGTGTATCAAAAAATAAGCGTCTTTTATGGATGAGAAAGAAAATCTTTATTAGGGAGCTTCCAATCTATCTAGTATTTCAAATTTTTCGAAAATGTGAAACACGAAGAGTGACTGTACAGGAAAAAATCGGAAAAATCCGCAAAGAAAGGGCGGTAGATTCGCTGGATTGTAGGATTCGGATTCAAGGATTCGGATTCGGATTCAGGATTCGTAAAAAGCTTTGTAAAAAAAAATCAAAAAAAGATATTGACTTCAAACCAAAAGATCTTGAAAGATTACATAACATAGATCAGTTCTAAACAAAAATTGATATAAAAATGGGCGTAGCCTTGACGCTAATTAGGGAAATTCCCCTTTTTAGGATTCAAATTTCAAGCCCATTGCATACTTTGGCTAGTTCTCAGTCCCCTCGTTGAGGTTAAATCAATTTCTAAACACCTGATCTTATGACCGGACATGTCAATGATTAATTGTGGACAAAATTTATTGACAAAAAGGGCGTGGCCTCGATGCTAATTAGGGAAATTCCCCTATTTAGGATTCAAAACACGAAAATTGCAAAGTTTGGCTAGTTCTCAGTTCCCTCGTTGAATTTGGATCAATTTCTAAACACCTGATCTTATGACCGGACATGTCAATGATTAATCGTGGACAAAATTTATTGACAAAAAGGGTGTGGTCCCGATGCTGAATAGGGAAATTCCCTTTTTTAGGATTCAAAACACAAAAATTGCAAAGTTTTGCAAAGTTTGGCTAGTTCTCAGTCCCCTCGTTGTATTTGGATCAATTTCTAAACACCTGATCTTATGACCAGACATGTCGATGATTAATCGTGGACAAAATTTATTGACAAAAAGGGCGTGGCCTCGATGCTAATTAGGGAAATTCCCTTATTTAGGACTCAAAACACGAAAATTGCAAAGTTTGGCAAAGTTTGGTTAGTTCTCAGTCCCCTCGTTGTATTTGGATCAATTTCTAAACACCTGATCTTATGACCAAACATGTCAATGATTAATCGTGGACAAAATTTATTGATAAAAAGGGCGTGGCCTTGATGCTAATTAGGGAAATTCCCTTATTTAGGACTCAAAACACAAAAATTGCAAAGTTTGGCAAAGTTTGGCTAGTTCTCAGTCCCCTCGTTGTAATTGGATCAATTTCTAAACACCTGATCTTATGACCGGACATGTCAATGATTAATCGTGGACAAATTTTATTGACAAAAAGGGCGTGGCCTCGATGCTAATTAGGGAAATTCCCTTATTTAGGACTCAAAACACGAAAATTGCAAAGTTTGGCAAAGTTTGGCTAGTTCTCAGTCCCTTCGTTGTATTTGGATCAATTTCTAAACACCTGATCTTATGACCGGACATGTCGATGATTAATCGTTGACAAAATTTATTGACAAAAAGGGCGTGGCCTCGATGCTAATTAGGGAAATTCCCCTATTTAGGATTCAAAACACGAAAATTGCAAAGTTTGGCTAGTTCTCAGTTCCCTCGTTGAATTTGGATCAATTTCTAAACACCTGATCTTATGANCTTTATTTTTCAAGGACTTAGAAATTTTTTGAACTAATTTTGAAAATTTTTTTTTTTTTAATATAGGTATCTATGAGTGCTTGGATTTGTATGAGGTGTCTTCTAGCATTACTTATGGTCTTTATTGCTTTACTGGCTGGTCAGGGTGAATAATAAATGACTCATTTTTAGATGTTTAAGACTTTGTTTTGGAAATGTGAATTTATCGTGTTAAGTTCATCGGCTTATTTTTGTTGCGCTTTACACATTTAATTATTTTTTCTTTATTTTTAGCTAGATATCAAAAATAGATAATAAATCAATACAAATATATACCTACACAAGTAACACAAAGTAAGTAAAGTAACAAAGATGCCAGATAGATTATCATATTGGCAATCTTGTCAACTGAGGGCACTGGTGCAGTATGGTGGTGTCAAAGTCAAGACGATCATTAATGACAAGAAGAGATTCCCTGGCTTTGCAAATATTCCTGTGTCAACGCTGTACAAACATGCGAAACAGCCGCTTGATGGAACAGATCCTCATGACAAACGTGTATGGAACAAAGGCAGACCGCGCTTGTTGGATGACCGTGACTTGCGGGTGGTGAAGAGACAGATCTCTGTCCTGCGAAGCAGTGAGGGGGCTTTCTCTTCAATAAAACTGCAAGCGCATAGCACAGGACAGAAGACCAGCAATTCAACGTTTCGACGTTACCTCAGAAGAATGGGCTATGGCTACCGCAACACTAGAAGAAAGGGAGTTTTGAAGAAAGAAGACCTGGTAAAGAGGCTCAAATTTGCAAAGAAAGTTAAGCGGTTGGGATTGGGACCAAACTTTTGGAAGGAAGGTATCAGTTTTTACTTAGACGCGACAGGATTTGTTTACAAAAAGAACCCACTGGATCAGGCAAGGACCCCGAGAGCGAGAGAGTGGAGAACGAAAAATGAAGGGTTGAGTTTTGGGTGTACCACCAAGGGCAGCAAGGAGGGAACAACCCAGAAGAAGTTTATGGTCGCAATTTCATACAACAAAGGGGTGGTGTTGTGCAAAGAATTTGATTTCCGACTGAATGGATATAAATTTGCAAGGATGGTGAGGCGTGATTTCCCTCTGGCATTTTCATTGAGCAACAACCCGAAGGCAAAAAGGATCCTGCAGGATGGGTGCCCCGTTCAGAATTCAAAGCGCGCCACAAGAGCAATTGGTCGTCTGGGTGGCCATCTCTTCTGCATCCCTGCTCGGTCCCCGGATGTGAACCCGATAGAAAACTTTTTTCATCTTGTTGGGAAGGAATTAAAGCGTCAGGCCCTTGATGGAAAGATCACTTCGGAGACAGAAGAAGAATTTGTGGCCCGCGTTCAGAAGACTATGATGGAGTTCCCGGTTGAACCGATCAACAAGACCATTGAGAGTATGGACAAGCGGATAGACCTTATCATCAAGAATGGTGGACAAAGAACCAAGTACTAAGTATAGTAACAGGTTTGCTTTTTTTATAGTATTCTTGCAAGGAAATAAATAACTCCAAATATATACACTCCAAATGCTAAAAAATAACACAATAAAAACCAGGACATAGCCTGTAAAAAATATAGCTATGAGAATATCAACATCATAATTACAGTCTGTGCCCTGCTCAAATCTGCTTAATTATTTTTTTGTGGCACAGCTGAGAAATTTTGTTTTTTAGGGAAAAAAAATTTTTCACGGTGGACGGGTGTCCACCATAAAAATATAAGTCTAAAAAAATATTATCTCTTAATGTTAACGGTGGACGCCCGTCCACCGTGCAACAAATTCTTAATAAGGAACCGAGTTAAAAGCAAGTAACGTAAGGTTCAGTAAGTCACGTAAAATGTAATATAACAAGAACAACAACAAAAATTCAATTGCCAACATCAAAAGAACAATAACCGACGACTGTTTTTATTTGTCTTATATGAAGAAGATGTAAATAGTTTTATGTAAATTGAAGTTTATAGACCAGTAGAGTTAGCTATTTTCAACTTTGCAGCTTTGGAAGTTGCTTCCCATGACTTTTGCTGTGATTTGTTATTTTCCAAGTCCGCCATTATGGAAAAATCGCCATTATTGACTCGCGACCACGTGCAGAGCACTGCAGACGCACTTTAAAAAAATTTTTTTACCACGCAGTAGGGAGAGTCCTTTCAATTTTTTTTTTAAAAAAATAGACAACTTTGTGCATTAATTATGAGAATTTTCAAAATTACAGTCAACTTTATCGAAAATACCCCCTCCCCCCTTACTACAATGCTGGATATGAAGATTCAAGCCTAAAAGGACTGGCAGAGTCTTCCTTCAGCATTGTAGTAAGGGGGGAAGGGGGAAGACAGGTTCAAGCTGTGGTAAAAATCAAAAATTCTCATTATATATGAACGAAATTGTAGATATTTTTTAATTACTCGAGTTTTACAGATGTTTAGTCATTCGCCTATTTTCTCTACTGCCAGTTTTTTTTATTTTTCCCATTTTATGAGAGAAACTATTTTCGAGCTAAGATGATTATTCATTTGAAATTAATCGTAAAGAATTCTTTTGATTTAGGGATATGTATATTTCCAGTCGAAGCTAGCTCGGATGGATGAAGCAGCTGATAGTGAAGATTGATCAACAGTGAATGATTTTGATCAACCACGTACATCTTTCGTTATTTATTTCATTTTACTTTAAACCCAAAAAACGACATTATTTGTTCTTATTTTAGAGAGATATAAAGAGTTTTATTTTATGGCAGTTTTTTAGTATTTAAGAGCAACTTCAGTGTTATTATCCATAACATTTACTAGCATGTTAATCCTCCATATATGACTGATATTGATTATAAAAAAAAACAAGACAGTTGGGTAAAGTATAGATATAAAGGAAAATGGCTTGCATACAATCAACAAAACTGTGCTTGACAAAAAAAAAGATTTTTTGGCGGGAAACTGCTTTCTCTGAGTCGCTTTGAGTGTTTCGTTGGTTAGTATTATTACAACTTTGTAACTTTTTAATCGAATTTTTCAATAATCAAAATGAGTGATCAAGTGCTGTGTTATAAGTTTCTTAACGAAATAATTATAAGTCGGATTGGGCATCGTATTACAAAGGAGCTCAAGTCGGGGATAAGATCCAAGTGGTTTGGAAGAGGAAGATGGTTAAGGTGGAAGTGGTGGAATTTGGCACCGTACAAGAAATTACAGGTATGTTGTAATACCAACCATGCTTGACTCGATATTTAAAGAGTTTATTATTAGTTTAATACACGGATTCATAAGTAGCTTGTTGCTACGGTTACGGTTCCGTGTGATATCATGAAAATTTCGATCAATTGAAAACGAAAGTGGAAACTCGTATAGTTTGCAGCAGGCGCTCAAAGAGTAGGGCTTCCCAGTGGTCAAAGCAGTTTTTTTTCTGTGAGACGGAAAATTTCCTAACAGAGATATTTTGTTATATAGTGACACCCGCAGGCCCCACCATGGTTGGGGCCGAGGGCCAGAAATTTTTCAGATCTTTTACCCCCTAGATTGGCTAAAATGGCACTAAAATTCGTTAATTAAAACAACTCAGAATGTTCTTAAAATGCCTATTATACAGCGAAAATAGGCTGAAACATGAACGTTTATACTATGTATATACAAGGTATATATAAATTTTTAAAACTTTGATAGAAATGTTAAGATGAAAACGAGGCTGCAACGTCATCCTATACAATTTCATACAGCGAAAATATGTCTTAAATCGCTGTAAAATGAATAGAAAACAAAATATAAAAGTAGATATGAACGTCATATTGCGTATATACAAAACTTGAAGATGCTCAATTTGATAGAAATGTTAAGATAAAAAACGAGGCTGCAACGTCATCCTATATAATTTCAAACTGTCAACTTGCGATAGACTTTTCGGTTTAGCATTTAAGTAAACAAAAAAACTATGAAACTAATCAGCCCTGTCGTAGACATTTTAAATGGAGTGAACAAAACAAAAATACGATCCTCGTTGCGGATAAAGAACAAGCAATTGGATTTAAAAGGACTTGAAATAGCTAGAGACTAAAGTTTGTTTTTGCTGCTTTTGAGGGGAAGATTTGTTTCCAGGGTTAATCTTTTGTTTTTTGTTGGCAAACTTCTAGCTCGGTTTTCTTTCGGATTTGAAACAGATTCTGCTGTTACAGTGGAGCTTTTCTTTCGTTTTCGCTGGCAAACTTCTGACTCGGTTTCTTTCGAATTTGAAACAGATTCTTTCGCTGTTACAGTGGAACTTTTTTTCGTTTCGTTTTCGCTGGAAAAACTTCTGACTCGGTTTCTTTTTTCGGATTTTGAAACAGATTCTGCTGTTACAGTGGAACTTTTCTTTCGTTTTCTTTGTTTTCGATTCTCATGGATTTCTTAACCTTTTCACAAATTTCTTCCCGAATGGTTTTCAACAACTTTGTGCACGCTTTGCTTCTGCTTCTTCCTTTCAACTGGAATTTTCTAATATGAAACAATAACTAACTCATTCAAAATAAGCAAAACAGTACAGAGAAAAATTGAAAGTTTTGATCACGTCATTCTTAACAATTATTAATTGTAGTCATCTCCTTATTCAACATATTCATCGATTCAGTAAAATGTCAGTCGGTAATCAGTTAGTCATACTGTCATGCTGTACTGTAGATAAAGTCACTGTCAGTTGCCGCTTGTTGAAATTTAATTTTACCTTTGCCCCTAAAGCTTTATTGGAATCACTCTTCTCTTTACGTTTTTTGGCGATTCGAGTTTTATATCTTGCGTTTGCAGTGCGAACAAAATAAACGGCGTTTGAGTTGATGGGATCATACAAGGGGTCTTTGCGATGGTAAATTTCAGAGGAAGATTTCGACTGTAAGCTGTATTTTACGGTCATGATACCATCGTAAGTTTCCACATTCATGCGGTTTGATTTGCGGTCGATGATGTCATTCATTTTGCTGAAAGATGACTCCACTTGAGGGCCGGTAAAAATTGACAGACAAGCTTTCACTACTTTCGATAAAACAGGGTATTTCTTGGTTAAAAAAACCTTGTTCCACCAATGATCAAGACGAATATCTTTTCCTGCTTCGTTGGTAGTTGATGGAAGACCATCGTCCAATTGAATGCGGGAAACTTCATTTAGATACAATTCTCGATCTTCTTCGCTGCCAAGGATTGTGGGAAAGAAGTCGGAAAGGGTTTTAAGGTGAATGTAAGACTTTCCAGATACGATGTGGTTAGGATCAAGCCCAGCCAAGCATTGTAAAACACGATTAGATAATGGAAAGTTCTTCTGTATGTACATTGCTGTTTCAACGTAGGCTTCCTTAACACATGCTTTGAATTCGTTGAGAGTCTCAATCTTTTTTTCTTCTTTTAATTTCTTACCGAGCGTTCTCGTCATTGTGCCTGTATAGATGTGCTTGCTTTTTCGTAAATTTCCCTTCACGTCAACTTTCTGAAGCTTTGACCCGGTGAGACCTTTAAAAAGAATTCGATTCATTTTCTTTAGGGAATGTCATGAAATCAAATCCTAAACACAATTCTTTAATTTCTAACCCTTAAAAGTAGCTTTAAACAGACTGATTTGCCAAAATATCTTACTGGTGAAATCAAATCATTTAGATAACCGGGTCAAAAGAAGTTAGAGATATGCATTTTAAGGATATCAACCATTTTGGAAAAGAATAGATATACCTTTGATAGTGCTGTGCTCCAATGAAACATGCAAAGAATTCGCGAGTGACAGAGGAAATACTGCTATGAAGTCTATGCACTTGTGGTGACTTCTGTTGAAAGATCAGGACAAAAGATTTGAACAAAGGAAGCACTGCTTGATAGAATTCAGCCACAAGCTTAGTCATGTCACATCTATGTATCAATTTTCCAAAGATGCGTTGTTTTCGTTCCTTGCCTTTTTTAGTTAGACCTTTCTTTCGCATTGTGCTTTGAATTTCAATGATATTTTGTTTGCCTTCCTTGCTGGCATCAACTGTGAGTAGTTCTTTCTCATCTTTGTAAAGAAGGCGATCTTCTTTGGTCATCCAACTGAAATACAACAACCAGAGTGCACTAAACATAGGATAATTTTGGGTTGTTGAATTATATGATGATAACCACCGATGTGCAACTGGTTCGCTAGGCTTGTGGTATTCAGAACCAATGATAAGACAAATATGTTGGAGAGCTTGCTTAATATCCGCACTGAACTTGACGTCATTGTGAATATCACGCCATAAACTTTCAATGTGTTGTTTGAAGGGTTTGCAAAACACTTTAACAGCATTGTGAACTTTGTGGCATAAATCTCCGTCAATATCAAGCAAATGCAGGGCCTTATCACGGAGCCTAAAAAGATGAAACATGAAGCATAGTCTAAAACAAATACTGTATTGAATAGAGTTGAATGATTAGCCATATAAGATAAATTACTCGAAAATGACGTGATTAACTTTTTCTTCAAACAACCGAGAGGAAAATTATCAATAAGACAAGACGAAACCATACACCTTCATAAGACATGCACCTTCATAAGACATACCTTTTCTCGATTCCACTTTTTACACCACGCATGTAAGCTGCTGAATCACTGAGGTCGGAAATCAGATTATCAAATGGAATTTGGTCTTTGGCAAATACATCACACAGATTCCTTCGAACAACTCTAAAGCATTGGTTTTTGATACATTCGAAAGAGCAATAATGTTCTACAACACATTCACCAATCGATTCATCAAAATATGAGACAAGAATTGTAAAGACTTTCATACCACTTGATGCGGTGCATTCATCAATGTTAATGGAAAAAGGTGATTTTCGTAGATTACTGATTATTTGTCTTCTTTTATGAACACCAAGAGACCATCCACAATCTTGTAAGTTGCTGAAGTCGCACTGATATTTACTGCATTCAGAGCTTTTGAATCTACACTCAAGTCTTTGCATAATTGTGTTAAGTGAGGAGCAACCGAGAGTGGTAAATTGTGTTCACAAATAAACGATACTATATATACGCTTCTATATTACATTTCCGGTCGAGAAGACTTACAAGGGGTTTCTTCACAACAACCTTTCCAGAGTCGCAAAGTTCTTTGTCATGAACATTATCGGCTGCTCCGTAAGGCAATTGGCATGTGGGTTGTTGATCAGTGTTCGTTACAGGCTCGTAATATGATACTGGAAGGGATGTATTACTAACTCTAACTTCTCTCTCCTTCTTATGTTTTTTCCTTAGTCTGTGCGTGTTTTCGAAGGTTATTTTTACCCGCAGAACCGTATGATATTGGCGTTTTGCAATATGTACAATATGCATAGCCTGGTTTATTTATCTTGACGATGTAATCTGACAAAAAGTCTTTGTGCGGTCCCAAGTCTCTCTCCTCTAACCAGCACCAACGCCATTTGTTTTTTACTGTACCTTCCAAGTCGCATTGCTCTCCTTTACGCTCTAAAACTTTGTATGTCACGTTGTCTCTAACACTATGTACTTTTCTGAATCCATTCTTCAAACTTCCGTTAGTAGATATTTAATATAATTTATATTCATCACTTTTTTCGTAATTTAACTCTAAAAAATAAATAGAAATGACTGTTATAATATTTCGTGGATCAAAATAACTTTTGCTTACCAACTTACCATAAATCAAACATAAAAAGCCAAGGTTGTGTGAATCAGGAAATTTCAAAACAAAAGATACATATTTTTTAAACGATATTTCGATCTTTACAGATCTTTATCAAATTACCAACTTACCATAAATACTAGAAAACAAATGTATATCAGCCATAAACAGTTTTAATACGAGATTTCTTTCTGAAGGAATTATCAGGGAGTAAAATCACTATTTCTTGCTAAATAACCATTTCTAACTGAGACGAGACGGAAAACTTTGACAAAATTTCTGTGAGACGGAAATCCGTCTGAGACGGAAGAACTTTGATCACTGTACATGCTTTTTCATGGTATTTATCTCTAGCATTACTACTAGTTTCTTACAACTGGAGTGCAGCTCTAAAGTCCATCCTTTTTCATTTCTTCAGGGCATTTACAGCATATGAAGAAAATGTGCCAGTCGACATCGAATTAGAGCATCGCCAAAGGACTTTATTGTCCGAATACAAGAAGAAGTTCGAGGACTTATCCTTGTCAGATCCTATGACTATGAAAGCTGGTTGGGTTGGAGAAGAACAAGGAATTAAGACATGGCCCAGCATTTATTTCATGGACATTTCATATTATTATACAAATCAGTCATCTCGAAACAGGATTTGTGGCAACGAGTTGAGTGCGAGTACAAGGAAGGAAAAGCTTTTAGATATTTTTCAAATGGATTTCTTGGAGAAGTGTCTATAAATCAGATCAGTCCACTGTCAAAATACTGTGTTTTTAAAAGCTAAATGTGTTCCTTCACAAAGACTCAACAACAAGCAGTATGATGTGTGGTGTGTAGTCGAAAAAAAGACGAAAACAGACACTGGAGGGAAGATAATGGCTGGTTATTGCACTTGTACTGCAGGATTGCTAGGTAAATAAAAAAACTTTTCACTTCATAAAATAAAAAAAACTTTCACTTCATGTTTTTTTTCTGATAGTAAAAAAAAAGTTTAGAATTTCTGAGAATACTAGCTGCTTTCTTTTGTTTTTAAAACCAATCAAATTGCGAGAAATATTTATAAACCAATCAGTATTCACCGCTTATTTCAAAACAATGGGCATCGGAATTTATGGAATTTCTATGGGATTTCCTCTGAATCGAATTATCCAATCAGAGAGCTATTAAAGCGTTGAAAGGGAAACCCAAACATTTGTTTATGCATCGGAATTTATGGAATTTCTATGGGATTTCCTCTGAATCGAATTATCCAATCAGAGAGCTATTAAAGCGTTGAAAGGGAAACCCAAACATTTGTTTATGTTTCTGTTATCCAATCAAAATCGTAGAAAATCAAAACAAATCAAAAGCCGTCTGAAACCTTGTCTGGAATTTTTTTATACTTTTGTAAATAATGAAAAATTCTACCCTCGACGTTTCATGTTATATAGAGGGAGATTTTGCTTCCCACAAGCTACTTTTTTCCTCTTTTTTTCTTTTCAGGGAGCTGCAATCATGTCGCAGGGCTTCTATTTCGTGTGGAGGCAGCAGTCTTACAGGGCATTACGCAAGAAACATGTACAGATATCCCTAGTGATTGGAACAGACCAAAAACCAAAAAGCAAGTAAAACCAGGAAAACTATCGAATTTTTTGATCAAACAGGATCGTTTAGACAAGAGATTTTCTGAGCAATCATCGTTGAAAAAGAAAAAAGCAGCTCAACAAGCTAGAATTAACTATAACCCAGCCCCAAGCCCTCTCAAAATGAATATAGCAAACAAAAAAATTAATGAGAATGAAACTCTTCAATGCAACGAGACAAATTGTCCCACAATCTACATTTATTGAAACATATGAAGGCAAAGAAAAACCTAGAAAAATCAAACATAAAAATACAAAACACGTTGAAACTTTGGAAGAAATCGCTAATAAATCCATAACATATGCTAATGAAAAAGATGGAGACAAATGTGCAGCACAATATATCAATAAAATAAAATCAATGACTGTTGAAGACATGAAATCTGTGTGTATTTTGACCGAAAAACAAAGCAGTAGTAAAGTATGGTTCGCTCAAAGGAAAGGACGAATTACAGCCTCGAAATTTCGACGAGTTTACACAAAAATGAACTCTCTTAAAAGGGATGAAAATAAAGATCATACAAAGCTTGTATCTGACCTCATGGGATACATTGAAAAACCACTATCAGATGACATGAGATTCGGAATCAGTATGGAGATGCATGCAAAAAAGATATACAGGTCTAAAAACGCTAAAACACACAAAAATCTGAAAGTAAAGGAAAGTGGACTGGTTATCTTGGAGTCTCATCCATGGATTGGGGCTTCACCAGATCTACTGGTTGAATGTGATTGTCATGGATTAGGACTGGTAGAGATAAAATGTCCAGGTTCCATAAGAAATCAAGCTCCAACGTCATCTAATTACAAACATTTAAAAAGTATCAACGGTAAAGATATTTTGAATATTTCTAGTGAATATTATTGTCAAATACAAGGTCAAATGGCACTCACCAAGCGAAGTTACACAGACTTTTTTGTCCTAACACTCAAAGGATATCATTGCTCACGTATCTACTTTGATAAAGACTTTTGGGACTCTGTTTTAAAAAATCTTGATGAATTTTGGAGAACATACATGGTACCAGAACTTTTATTTAAAAATGTTTATCGAATGAATGAAGCAGACAATGGAAAATTATTAATCGAAAAACCAGAAGAAAAAGTTGGAAGTAATATGATGATACTTTTACTCTTGGTAGACTTGGGAAAGTGCCTATTCAACAGAAAATTGACATTGTACTAACAAAAGAATAAAAAGTAACTCCTAGAATTTAAATTCAACAACGACTTATAATTCTAAGACTTTCAACTTGTTTATATTTGATTTTTGAAGAGTAAAACTAGATTAATAGTATTTTTTCTACTTTTTATTCCTCAAATATATTGACCAGGAGTGGTTTAGTTTTTCAAGAAGCTTTATATTGTTGACTTTCTTGTTGTTAAAAGCAAGATTTTTTAAATGTTTAAAAATGTGTATAATATATTAAGGTGTATATGAAAACATATCCTCAAAGTATTGTGTAAGTTGTGTACAGGGTTCTACAAATTTCTGCTGTAGCTTAGTTGCTTTTTCAGACAGAGGATATATTTTCCCTTGGTATCCATTTTTGTTTAACAAAATATATTTGTTGCTTATGAAACATTTTTATTTGTAAAATATCTGTTAAAAAAAACATATATAAGTTAAAACATGAAAAATTTTAAATATCACGATCTTTAATAATTGGACCTTTCAAGTTGGACAGTCCACAACAAACAATCAAAATATCATTCAAATGTTCAACCAAGGAAAGAGGTACTTCCTCAGCAATGATGCGAAATGTTTTAACACGTCTAATAACCTGTTCGACAAGGATTCTCAGTTTTCCTACTTGGGTGGTAGTCTTAACTTCATTTGGGGTCATTTGTGCTGAGCCTCTTCGTCCAGGAGGCACAAGGAAATGGATAAGCCTAGCAACACACTCATCTTGGATATTAAAACCCTTGTCTGCCATTATACGTGTGTGTGAAGGTACGGTATCAAGAAATCCTGTATCATTTGTGATAGCTTTATATCAGATATTCGACCAGTGTAAGGCTCGGAGACAAATGTAATAAATGAGTTAGGTGTAGTTGATATTAAAAATTTTACAGTGTTATGGTGTTTGTATTCCGACCATGTGGCAGCTTGTAGTTCTAAGTCTTTCGGCGTTTGAATGAAAATTTCAGAGCAATCAATAATAGATAGACACTACATCTGAGCAGGATGAAAACTTGGAGGGAAGTGTTGCTCTAATAACCTCCTCATCAGGCATGTAGATCAGTGAATTTAGGCACAGTGCCATTGCACGTATCCAGCATGTAAATGTTCTGGAGGCAGTTGATGTACTGATGCCAAACCTATCACCCAAATCTTCAAAATATAGCCCCAATTTCAGCTTCATCATCGTTAGAAGCATTTCATCAATGCCACTTAAAATTTTCTGACGACCAGTTTTTGTTGACTTTTTGCTTTTCTTGTTGTTGTTTTGGTTAGAACTGTACCTTTTCCTTGTGTATGGCCAGATGACCTTGAAGAGGGCCTCGAATAGTGCTCTGCTTGAANCATACTTTAAAAGTCAGACCCGGACCTTGGACCCTGACCCCGGACCCTATTTCGGACCCAAGATCGGACCTCAAATCGGACCCTAATTCGGATTACAAATCGGACCCCTATCTACAAAAGTCGGACCCCGATCTACAAAAGTCGGACCCCGATCTACAAAAGTCGGACCCCGGTCTACAAAAGTCGGACCCCTATCTACAAAAGTCGGACCCCGATCTACAAAAGACCATCGGTTGTTTGGAAAAACTAAAACGGGCACAACACCAGTCAAAAGTTTCTTGGTTTTTACCCTTTTCTTTACACAATGAAAAACACAATCATACATCATACTGTACAGGGAACATTTTGTAAGTCTTTCCCTCTTAAATAGTTGGATTTCTGATGACATTATTTAGTTTACCTTTTGATTTGTTTGAACCCATAATGGGCTATGTTCCATTTAAATCATACACAGGGTATCGACGAACTTTTCCAGGGGGTTTGAGCCTTGATTTTCCAAGGGGTTTTTATTCCATTTTCAGATTTTCCAAGGGGGTGCCATGGGGTTCTCTATTATTCATAAACTGAACTGACATCAACAGTTATTTTCCAGCCCCTTTTTTTTAATTTTCACTTTCCAGAAGAGGGGTATGGTGGCCCATCAGTGCCAATCTTGTATTTTTTTGAATGTAGCTTGGAAACGAAAAAGATAGAAAATATATGAAAAATTTCAATTAAAAAGAGATGTTTTGAAAAAAGTTTAAAAAAAAGTTTTTAAAAAAGTTTAAAAAAAGAATTAAAAAAAAAAGTTTTTAAAAAAGTTTAAAAAAAAAATTAAAAAAAAAGTTTTTAAAAAGTTAAAAAAAAAAATTTTTAAAGTTTAAAAAAAAAGTTTTAAAAAAAGTTAAAAAAAAGTTTTTGAAAAAGTTTTAATTTTTTTTGAAATTAGCCGTGTAGCCCATGAGTGCCAGTGCCAAAAATGTTATCTCCGTAATATCTGTCACCACACGTTTCTCGTGCCGTGCTAATGTGTTCAGTTTTCAAAATGGCGGATGAAACACCATGGAAAGAGAATTTGGAGCTGAAACTAGCACTGCAAAGTTATGTCGGGAAGAATTTCAAGAGAGAGGAGATAGTAGATTTTATGAAGAGAGATTTTCCTGAATACCCATGGAGTGTTAGAACATTAGCTAGGAGGCTCGAAAACTTTGAAATAAGCTATATTGATGTAAATGTTGACATCGAAACAGTCAAAGACGCAGTTCAAAAGGAGTTGCAGGGTCCAGGAAAGAACCTTGGGTATAGAGCCATGCATTTGAAGTTAAGAACAGAGCACCATTTGCTAGTCCCCAGGAGTCTTGTGGCTGATATCATGTACGACTTAGATCCTGAAGGGGTTGAAGGACGTGGGTTGAAAAGAAAGCGAAAGAAGCAAAAGCAGCCGTATGTCTCACATGGCCCAGGCTGGACTTACTCACTAGATGGGCACGACAAATTGATGGGCTACCAGAATTCTACGTTCCCAATTGCACTATATGGCTGTCTTGACACTTTCTCGAGGAAAATTATTTTTTTAAAGGTCTGGACATCAAACTCTAACCCAAAAATTATAGGTAAATTTTACATGGACTTCCTTTTGGACTCAGGGCAAATTCCTAGATACTTGACTCTTGACAAAGGGACTGAAACTGGACTCATGGGAACAATGCAAGTTTATCTTATGGATAAATTTGGAAATTTTGAAGACCCAGTGAATTCAGTTTTGTTTGGTCCCTCCACTTCAAATAAAATTGAACGTTGGTGGAAGGAAATTCACGAACGAATGGAAAAATTCATCAAAGACCAATTGCGAATGCTCCTTATAAATCATGATTATGATCCATTAAATGATCTTGACAGGAAAATTCTTGCCTATATATCTATTCCTGTTGTCCAAAAAGAATCTGATGTTTTTGTTCGGGGCTGGAATTCACACCGTGTAAGACAACAGAAAGATGTTATGCTACCTGCTGGAATCCCTGACCATCTATTTTCATTTCCTGAGAAATACAATGCAGAAGACCAACACACTGAGGTCACAAATGATGCATTGGTAGAAGTTGGTGCGCTTGCTGAGCTGGATCAAGTGGAAGATGATTATCTTACTGAAGAAGAAAGGCTTATGTTTTCAAGCGTTCTGCCACATCCTCAGGATATTATGTGTAAAGACCTTGTAGAAAAATATTTATATTTAAAAGAAACATTAATGTCAAGCTCTTTATGGGCGAGTTTATAAATAAGGCTTTTAAATAGTATTTATATTCAGTTAGTCACACTAGCGTCCCGCCAAAATGGGTATCAAAGATTAATGCTGCGAAAGCGCTTTATCATTTACTTGACTCAAAAGCAAAGAAATGCGCCGCAAAACTTCTGAAGGGGTTTATGAAAAAATAACCTGGCGCTTTTCAATAAAATTTACATAGAAGAAATGCTTGAAAAATTCCCTAAATTTTAAGCCAAAGATGAAAAAATTTGACCCCAGCCAACATCCAAAACTAATTCGAAGAACAACTTCACAAGAAAAAGATCTACGGGTGAGTGACAAGCAACTAGATCCGCGCACCCGTCAGATAGGCTATTTCCCAGAAATTTTGCCAGACCATGCCGGACCTCATACATATGCCTCATTTACACGTGCGGAATCATTTTTGACTAATCACAACGATTTTTAGTTTATGTAATCAAGGCCTAACAAATCAAAGCGTTATCTCGGTAATAAAAATAACACATTTTTGGTTGGTTGATTAGATGGCTGTTGCATGTTAGCAATCTGTCCTTTTATTTATGTACTCTTAGGTGCCAAATAAACGCCCCCCCCCCCCCCGCTTGTTAATTTTTCGAATTTTTCGCTACTAAAAGGAAAGCTCCTTGTTTTACTCTAAAAAGCCTAAATTTAGTCTATTTTGACCCTTTTTTTAAGGTCCATTTTCCAACCCCCCGGTAATTAGGTCCCCCCGTTTATTTAATTTGGAAATTTTTTCCAACCCCCCCCCCCATTTATTTGGCACCTAAGAGTAATTGACTTGGGATTTGGAACTTGATTCAGGTAACTCTCGTCCTTGTTGTCGCAAACACATCCTGTAGATGACTGATGTTTTTTTTCGGAAACCTGGATTTCCTAGTGTGACTGACTGTTTATTCATAGAATTATATTTCACAGGTCTATTGACCTCTACAAAATCATGTAATACTCTTACAATTGAAAAAAAAAATCTACTCATCATCTGACCGATGGTTGGGATCCTAGCTTTTTTTACTAGGCAAAGTCTTGTTCTAGGGCTTCCTCTTACACACCAGACGAAATCAACATTGTTTCCTTAATTCAAGTTCTTGGCTTCTTGACACTTTTCTTTGATTCTTTTCCTTATGCTAAGGCCCAGCCAGTTTTGATAGGGTTTCAGCTTATGTAGATTCTGCATTATTTGTTCTTTTTCACTGGTACTTTTTAAGATCATCTTCATCTGTTATTTTTAAAATAGCGTGTATTTGAAACAGCTTGTTTTGACACTGCTTTTATCAATTTCTAATCTCTCGTGTTTATTGATGTGAAAAAGGGTAACTTTTGTTACTGGAGGGTAACTTGCATTGCCTAAAAACAGCAAACCTTTCTGGTTTGCATTTTATAATGAAGTTAGAAAGTTAATAAAACTATGTTTTTTGACTTGATATATATGCTACAATTTGATGACTAGAACGATCTGCTATGTTGATGCAATTTGAATTTCCCTAAAAGTTTACCCTTTTTCACGGTATATATCAATTGTTACTGTTAACATTATCAAATCTTTTCTTTTCTCTTTAGTGAAAATAATTGTATGTACTGATAAAAATGTCAAATAACAGAGAAAAATGGTTGGCATATAATAAAAATGTGGCAAAAAGAAAGAAAGGAGAGGATACAAAGAATGGTAAAAAGGCACAAAAATTGTCTTCCATTATTGTGCACCGAATGAAACCGATTCCAGAAGGAAAGCTGTTGAAATTTGAACCTCAGCAGCCTAGAGATTTTATAAATTTTTCAAACTACCAAAGTTTAACTTTGAAAAATGTCAAGTTAGCTTGTGAACAATTTTATGGTGAGCAACCTGGATCCTGTGATGTACTTTTTTCTAAAGAGGGTCCAAGTTGTGACTTGGACGAACAAATTGTGGGCAAAAAGGTTATTCTCATCAGATTTATCCAACCCTCTGCTGTTACAACAAAAATAACATCTCAAAACTTACCCTCCAAAAATATATCTTCATCAGTTGCAGGTTCAAGCAAATCTAGCAATATTTCAAAAAGAAGACGTGTCTCTAATTCCAAAATGAACATTCAACAGAAAACTGCTAATCCCTCACAACAGTTTCCTAGATCTATATCAATAGGCGATGTATTGAAGGCTGGAAAACTTCATCAACCAGAAGAGAAAAAAAGTGAGCTTGAATATTTTGATATACCATCAAGAATTTGGGTTAAAGAAAACAAAACTCTTGCAATTAAATTAGAAAAATTTGCAGAGGGTGCATTTCGAGAAGCTTTTATGGCTTATGCAAATGATGGTGGCAAGCACAGCCTTTATGTGGTCAAAAAGTTTAAAGAAAGTTCATGGGAAAAAGTTGGAAAAGTGTATCAGATGTCACTCGAGCAACACACAAGAAAACAAATTCAGATGCATATGGGCGCTCAGGCTATCGCAAACAGATATTTTAAAAAGTTGTCACTTCAAAATAATCGGGATGAATGGTTTTCGTATAATGACGCCTATTATTCTGTGTTGGATGGGTTACCTGTTACAGTAGAGCCTTACGTCCCAGGAAAGTTTATCAAATACATAAACAACGATGGGGAAATTGGTAAAAGTAAGGTTAATAAACTTTTTTATGACAAGGCAGAAGCATTGGCTCATTTTTCCTACCAGGAGAGTGATGAAAAGCTGATGCTACTTGATATTCAAGGTAGTGGATTGACACTTTACGATCCAGAGATAGCGACTGCTGATGAGTTTGTTGATACGAAAGGGGAAAGATTTTTTTGTGGTGGTAATTTGAATGGTGAAGCTATGGATTTATTTTTCCACAATCACAGATGTAATATATACTGTAAACTGGTTTCCCTCGAAGAAGTAATCTTAGAAAGCAGTGCAAAATCTTCTGGAAAAGAAGAGGAGTAAAATGACAAGTTTTCGTCCTACTCTGGATTTTGTTGACATTTTACTTTTTATATAAGTTTTATATAGTTTATATTGATTTTTTCATTTTTTCAGCTATTTTCCTATATTCTTATATACTTTCGATCATATACTTTGGCTTTTGACATTTGTATAGTTTATATGGATTTTTTCATTCTTCAGCTATGTATTTTCCTATTTGATGGCATATACTTTCATGGCCATATACTTTTGCTTTTGACTTTTGTATAGTGTTTATTGATTTTTTCCTATTGATTGATCTATCAGTTTCTTTTGTTATGTCACCCTGATTTTAATGGGTTTTCTTCCAGAACCGATTATGTATTCGTTCTGAGTCTTGTAAGATTTTTCGTACATATTATGTTATTTTTATTTGTTTAAAACTTTCATTGTTTTTTGGTGCTATTTATAAGGAACTAGCATTGTATTTTACTTTTATTTGTGGCTTAATATCAACCTCTACTGTATGATTTTTTTCAATGAAGAGTTGGAAAAGGTCCCGAAAAAGTCTAATTTCAGAAAACTTAAAATGACTACACGCTTTTTTTTTATAAGAATAGTGTACTTTGGTTGAGGGTAAGCATTATTCTTATTTTTCTATTGTTGTAAACAATAGGCCTATTGTTTAAACCCGAAATCTCACCCTGATATTCTTATAGAAGTTATTCTTATAAAAGAAAAAGCGTGTACCCATTTTTTTATCAAAGTTATATGGCATGTTTTGGGTACTCTTGGACAATGAAACTCTGGTTCAAATTTCTTTTAGTTTGTAATTTTTTAATTAACTTTTAGTTTCTTTTATTTATGCCATACTTAATAGGCCTCAGCTAGTACTTATACAGTATTCATGTTTTCATAGGAAGCTTTGCAACTGAACAAAGCCCGAACAAAATTATTGAGTGATCCATTTAACTAAACTTAATTTTGACATTACAATATCTTTATTCTCCCAGGCAATCCTTACGTCTATTTGGAGTTTAAAGTTATCAAATGACTTGCATAGATTTTTGCATGAATTTTAAAATGTAAATATATGCAAAATAAAAATAAATGCAATGCATTCTGGTTTCTAGGGACTCTCAAAGGAATTATAATCTATTATGATTGATCTAGGAAAAATTCCAATGGCGTCATTTTTCAGTTCAAAAACCTTAGAACATGATTTTCGAAAATTCTTCAAAAATTATTTTTAACTGGAAATAGGAAAGATCTGAAAGATTATATATAGATGACGAAAATGGGTTTATTTGTCAATCTTGGTTCAGAATTTGCCCCCAAAATCTACCCTATTCACGATGCATGATTTTTGATAGACTGAATGGCGCTGATATAGTGGCCCCTTGTAATTTGGTAGACTCTATTTTTTGGCTTTGCTTGAGCACGTAGCAAATCCATACCACTAGATCCAGTCCCTTTTTGAAGAAAAACAAACAGAAAACTATGACCAATGGACCAATTTTTTTCAAAGTTGGGAGGTATTTTTGTGTTTTTATTGTAGTTCTATAAATCTAGAGGGGTTATGGAATATCTTTTATTGTTTTGTTGTTTTCATGGAATTTTTCAAAACGAAAGTAAAAAAAATCCAAGATGGCGATATCCTCTAGTCTACTTCACTGGATTCAGCAAAGTTCAGTCAGAAGTAGACTCTGGTCTAGGATTGGGTACCCGGGAGTATCTCTACAGATCTGTAAAGCCCGAAGGGCTAGATTTGCGGCCTTGGTAAAAAAGTGAAGCTCATCTTTGGAAGGATTTCCTACCAGGGTCACGTGACTAAAATATGCAATTTCACCGGTTTGAGAGATGTGAAATAGCGTTTGCCGCCTACTTTTTTTTATCTCGCGCTCCGAAAACAATTAAAATGCTAGATCCTATCCATCGGCACGAAATTTAAAAAGTCAAATTTTTGCTTCACTTTTTTTTGCTGGAGAAAGCTAAAAGTTGCCTATCTAGCCCTTCGGGCTTTACAGATATCTGTGTGAGTATCCCCTGGCAGATATTCCGCTTCACTCACGGAACGCTGCGTTTGAACCCTGAGATTAATCTCCGTGGATTAATTTTTCCCGCCTTTTTGTATTTATCACTTGTTTAACTTTGCAGAATATTAAGGAGATAATGTTTTGGCATTGGCACGGATGGGCTGCTTCGCTATTTGTTAATTTAAATTTTTTTTTTAATTAATTTTTTTTTGAAAATGAACATCGAAAAAACTTTTTTTATTTTTTTTTGTTACTTTTTTTTTTTTACTTTTTGTTTATTTTTTTTTTTACTTTTTTTTACTTTTTTTTTTCACTTTGTTTTTTTATTTTTTATATTTCTTTTTTTGTAATTTAAATTTTTTTAATAAAAAATATTTTTCTTCCCTTTATTAATTTATTTTTCACAAACTTATTACTATCTTTTTATTCATTAAAAAATTAAACAAGCTCAAAATATACGAATGGCCCTAATGGGCCACCATAGTCTTCCACGTTCCTCTGATCATCGCCATAATTTGGTGTCACGTTGCATGTGACGAAAATTCCTTGTAGCCCTGTAGCCCTGGATTTTTCACATCTTCAACAATATTTAATATTACGTCACAATATTCAAGATTACTTTCGTTTTCGCCCCACTAGAAAAAGGTCAAAACATATCTAAATATCCAGGGCTACAGGGCTACATCATGGCTACATCAGGGCTACACAGGGCTACCAAGTTCAATCTAGTTTGAACAAGATTATCAATATTTCAAAGTCTTTTAGTTGAAAATGTTTAGTACTTGTATTTTCGCTCCAGTATAAAAAAAAGTCTATACATATCGAAATATCCAGGGCTACACGGCTACCCAACCTTTTCCAAGCTAAAAGTCCAGGGCTACACCATGGCTACACAGGGCTACCAACATCAATCTAGTTTGAACGAGATTATCAATGTTTCAAAGTGTTTCAGTTGAAAATATATCGAGTAAACTTTGGTTATCGTCCCAGTAGAAATAAATCAAAACATATCTAAATATCCAGGGCTACAGGGCTACCCAACCTTTTCCAACCTAAAAGTCCATGCTACACCAGGGCTACACATGGCTACCAAGTTCAATCTAGTTTGAACAAGATTATCAATGTTTCAAAGTTTTTTAGTCTGTCATCTCAGAATTTATGGCTACTTTTGTTTTAGTTTTGGAAATATCATCTGTTTTACGTCCTGTGTGAAATTAATTTTGCAAATAAACATACCTTCATTACTGAAGCTAACATTTTCAAAGAACGGTCTGTTGATCCCCGTTTGTCACCACGTGGACATATAAAAGAAATTTGAGACTGGAAACCAGCGGACGCAATCACCTGTCTGATTCCATCTTCAACACAGCCGGTCGCCACCACAACAAAATAAGCCACTCCTTTCTTTATTGTACTTTGTTCCTCATCTTTCTCTTGTTGTTTATCTTGTTTATCGAAATTTTTCTTCGACTTTTTATTGTTTTGTCAGGCACGAAATTACAAATTCGACACCAGCGATCTGTGCAATCTTCACGTCCATTTATTGACGTAGTGCTAGTGCTTCCCCCTCCTTTGACAAAACGCGCAAACTGATCGTTGGGCATGTTCTTGGAATCTGAAACATATAATATTTGGTTTATATTAAAAAACATTTTCAACTGAATAAACTACGAGTCAAAACAGCGAAAGAAATATTATGAATGGCTTTCCTTTTGAACTTTTGGAAAATTAGCAAAACTAACTTGGTGGATCAAAAATTAAATATTTTGCAAACTAAATTGAAATCTAAAATTGTCTTTGGTGTAAATAGTAGATAGTAGTATTAAGAAAAAAGAGAATGTTTGCAAAACTTACAAACTGACAAAAAACTATAAGGAACATAATTTCACTTACGTTCAAAATAATGTTCCTTTCCAGAGCAGCAATCACCTTTTTGTTCTGCAGGGCATGGCCAGGTTTTCCAGTCATGTTGTAGAATATCGCATACACACACACACTCTCTCTTAATGTGTGTTTAGGAATGAGGACATAAAATTTTCGCATCGTTTTATATCGTTTCAACAAAACATGGTTCCTTTTATAATATATTGTGTTATTCGCGCAGGGAATAGATAACAATCAAATGGCTTAAGGGAAGAAATTTTCGCGGTTGGTCAAATTGCTTTTTTTCGCGGGAATTTAATTTCGCGGATTGACGATTTTGTAAAATTTCGCGGGAATTTAATTTCGCGGATCACTGAAATCTTTGATTTTTTTATTTGACTACACATCGTATTTTTTTATAAGAAACACCTTTATAAGGAACCTGAGGCTGAGATTTGACAGTGAATCTTAAGGAAACTCACAAACTATACACGTATTTGAAATATTGAACATACAGAATGAAAGAGGACATTGAGAAAAGCATTTAATGGGGTATTTTTAGGGGTAGGGTGACTATATTCTTTGAAAGTGTAGTTTCAAATGTAAATAATTGGATTTAACTGCATTGAAGTTTTGTTTTCATGAAATTATTTTCAACTTTAAGAAACACTTATATATTTTACATATCACTTAAAGTACTTTACACAAATAATATGAGTTCATTCATCGTTGATGATTACATCTTCAAACACGTTTCTCTCAAAGTCAGATTCGTACCCCCATTCTTCATCATCGCTATCTTCGGTGTCTCCGTACTCTTCACTGGTATCATTCACGTAGTTTTCTCTCATTTCGTCAGATACTTCCACTAAGGAGCCGCTTGAATCAGCGATCGTTGAATTTACCAATGGAGCGATCTCCTCAAAGGGGTCAATGTTGGGCAAACTTGATTTACCGTTTTTGACAGCATCGAAAATTCCATCTCTCTTCCACCCATTGATGATAACTTCGGTTCCAGCGTCTGATGTGATGTGATTGTAGTATTCAACGATCCATTTAGTGTGCAGTTGCTTCATGGTTGATAGCCTGTACCAGACGACCACGGCTTTTTCCTTGACACCGTATCGTCTGTAACTTGTTACATTTATTCCCCCAGAGATTCGTGGGGGAATAAAAATCCTCGGCTTCAAGCCAAAGTGCCGTGGCTTTTGTACTGCGCTCTCCATCGCATTCTTTAAGTGTTGGCGGGCTAAAATCAAAACATTTGAAAAACAGCAACAAAGTTTTGTGTTTTGAATTGAAGGTGCTTTGAAGCTTGAATACTTATGAAATTATGGTAAAAATTGTTTTTTTATTACCTAGAAAAGGTTGATTTCTCTGTTGCCTTACAGTGCTGCGATTCTTTACTCTGGAGACCAGAGTTTTAGTTTGATCTTCTAATCCAAAATTGCTTTTTTACAGTCAAGAAAAAGAACAGAAAGAAGATCTAATATATATACAGTATTAGGTAGCTACTAATGAATTTTGAAGAAGCATCAAGGTTTGCACTTGGTCGTTTTGGCCTTGAAAGCTTTTATAATGATCAAATGAACTGTATCAAAAACTTTTTCGATGGAAAAAATATTTTCTGCAGTGCTCCCACTGGTTTTGGTAAAAGTTTGATCTTCCAGACTTTGCCCCTTATTTCAGACTTGATGTACGAGTCTGAAAGAGACTATCCGTCTGTTCTCCTGGTTGTTTCACCTCTCAAAGCTTAGTTGCCGACCAACTAAAGCAGATGGACAAAGTTGGCATCCTTGCCAAAGCCTTGAATAAGGACAATACTGTCTCGGATATAATATCTGATGATGGGGTACATGCATCCCTCCTGTATTGTGCCCGTGAAGTGTTAAGTCAGCCGATATGGAGGAATCTCTTAAATTCTCAGATTTTTAGAAAGAGTTGCATTGGTGTTGCTGTTGATGAAGCCCATTGTATTGCTAACTGGTGAGTTTAAAAGATCTGAAGAAAATTTGGAAGGGAATTATTTAATTTTTTAATGCCAAAAATCGTCAGCTTATCCCATTTAGCATAAAGCTTGAACTAAATTTGTTTAATCTTGTTTTGGCGTAAATCTTTACAAATTTAGGCTAAAAACCTGGGCTCTAATTTAGAGATTATTTCAAACATCTGTAAAATGGTTTCTTTTTATAAAGCTATAGAAAGCTCAAAAGCTCAATTGAAAGAGTATATATTTCATATCTCTGTTTGAAAAATTCCATCCTACTGATATTATCTTCAAAAATATCAGATTCACATTTTGTAAAAAAGTTAACTATAAGTATGTATATACATAAAAATTTCCTTAATAAGTTATCTATTTTTTCTCAGGGGACTCAGTCGCAGCAACAAAGAAATACCATTTCGTGTTTGGTATTCCAAGCTGAATGAGCTGAGGTCAATTCTCAAAGATGTTCCTTTTT